>NW_017729027.1:47241667-47248338 GCF_001723915.1 Gavialis gangeticus | reverse complement strand
AGTGCCGCATAGAGGGGGAGGATCACCTCCTTGGACCTGCTTGAGATGCATCTGTGGATGCATGACAAGGTATGGTTGGCCTTCCTGACTGCATCCCCATACTGCCAGCCCATGTTCATCTTGGCATCAATGATGACTCCAAGATCCTTTTCTGCCTCTGCACTGATGAGAAGGGAGTTCCTCAGCATGTAGGTATGGTGCTGGTTCTTCCTCCCCAGGTGCATCACCTTGCACTTGTCAGTGTTGAATCCCATCCTATTCTCATCCGCCTACCCCTGTAACCTGTCTAGGTCTGATTGCAGCCTATTCCTTCCTTCTAGCATGCCCACATCCCTCCACATCTTCGTGTCATCAGCAAATTTGAACAGGATGCTTTTTACCCCCTCGTCCAAGTCACTGATGAAGATGTTGAACAGTACGGGCCCGAGGACTGAGCCCTGCAGAACCCCACTGCCCACACCCCTCCACGTCAAAAATGACCCATCCACCACCACTCTCTGGGTGCAGCCCTCCAGCCAGTTAGTGACCCATTTGGCTCTGTAGGTGTCGACACCATAGTCCCCCAGTTTTTTAATGAGAATGGAGTGAGAGACAGTGTCAAAGGCCTTCCGAAAGTCCAGAAAGACTATGTCCACTGCTACTCCTGCATCTAAGGATTTGGTGACCTGGTCATAGAAGGCCACCATAATTTGGTCTACTGCACAGTAAAGCATCTCATGTAAATGCTCCTATCAATCACAAAATGTTTAAATTGAAGATCCTAAGTGCCAAAACAAAGGAGAACACCAGAATAAGGACAGTGAACTTCAGAAAAACAAACTTTAACAAATTCATGGACCTGGTGGGCAGGATCCCTTTGGAGGCAAGTCTGAGGTGGAAAGGAGTCCAGGAGAGCTGGTTGTACTTTAAGGAAGTCTTTTTTAAGGCCTCAGAAGCAAGCTATCTTGATGAGGTGGAAGAATAGAAAGTTCAATAGGAGTCCACCCTGGCTAAAAAGCAATTTCTTCAAGGAGTTGGAACTCAGAAAGGAATCCAGTAGGAGCATTGCCACACCCCAGTCAAAGTCCCCAATACCCAATGACTCTGAGGAAGCTTTAAAAACATGCTTTCAGGGATGTATTTGGTAGCCATGTTGGTCTGAGACAAAAAGAAATGTAAAACTCTAGAACTCTTGGTTCAGAGATTATACCTTTTATTAGACCAACTAAGAAATAGCAACAAAAATATTTTTTTCTGCAAGCTTTCAGGTACACACACCCTTTCTCAGGATCAGAGAAAATTGAAGATGGTAAAAAGTTCCCATAGGTAGAAAATAAACTTAAAAACACTTAAAAATTAAACTTAAACATGAAATTAAACACTTAAAAATTAAATTAAACACTTAAAATTGAACTTTAAAGGAATTTCTTAAAAACTCCCTGACCATGTAGCAGAAAGGGTGGGAAGGGGCAACCAGCAAAGGCCACAAGTCTAGGAAATACCCATAGTAGAACATAGACATTGTTTTGCCTAGATCATCCCTGACCTTTGGAGCTCCAATTTCTTTGAACACCTCCAGTAACGGACAGCCCACACCTTCCCTAGGCAGTCTATTCCACTGCTTTACTATTCCAACAGTGAAGAAGTTTTTCCTGATATCCAACCTAAACCTACTTTGCTGCAACTGAAGTCATTGATCCACATCCTATTCTCTGGAGCAAAAGAGAAAATGTGCTTTCCCTCTTTTTCTGGCAGCCCTTCAAGTATTTGCAGACTGCTATCATGTCCCCTCTTAAGCATCTTTTCTGCAAGCTGCTGAGTGCAGTTGGCAGCAGAAATAAGAAATGAAACAAACAGCCTTGAGTAATGTTTAGGGATTACTTAGAAAAGCTAGATGCTTTCAAGTCAGGAGCCTCAGGGGCAAGACCTATGAAGAAATGCTGAAAGATATAGGGTTACTTAGCCTGGAGAAGAAAAACTGAAGGACAATTTAATAAAAGTCTTCAAATACCTGAAGGGTGATTATAGAGAGGATGGAAATGAGCTGTTGTCTGTGGCCGTAGAGACAGGGCTAGGAGCAACGGCAAGCTCCATGGGAGATTTAGGATGGAGATTAGGAGGTACTCTGTGTGTATGAGGGTGGTCAGTCATTGGAACAGGCTACCTAGAGAAGTTGTGGAATCTCCTTCCTTGGAAGTTTAGAAGAGCAGGTTGTACAGACATTTGGGTGAGATGGTATAGTCAGGGATAATCCTGCCTTGAGCAGGGGGGCTGGACTAGATGACCTTGTGATGTCCCTTCAGCCCTATTTTCCTACAATCCTATTGAGCATGCTCAAAGATAATAACGTGGGCCTTCTGGTTGTAAGAAACAGGAATTTAAAATGAGGACAAACACTTTCACTCAGATAGAGGTAACACTTCCTGTTTTGATCAGCGGGTTTAGTCTGTACAGTTTATAGATTGCTGACCAACTAAGGTATGGTATCACTTCTGTTTTCATAATTAAGAAAATGGATCTTATTGACTGTTAGTACCATTTACTAGTATCTCTATTAGTTCAACTTTCCTAGCTAGGAAAGCAGAAATGTTTCCTTTACTTAGTTGACAATTAAGCTAAGTTTTGTATATTATTATATGTTCATTATAATAGTCTTTTGATCATAATTTTTAAAAAGCAGTTTTATTAATAGCTATTCCCATTTTTTACATGAATTCTCTATGGTTTTTAATGCTTCCGTTGAAGGCCGTTTGAAAAAGAACAGCTCTTTCCTACTCCGAGATGGCAACACAGATATAAATCTATTTAGAAAGAGAGGCTTCCTCGGTGGAATCAAGGTTCTTTGGGTAAGCACAGTATCTTTCATTAGACCAACTCAAATAGTCAGAAAAATTATAGTACATAATTATAATATTAGTAATAATTATTGTATTATTACCACTGTAGTGTTTCCCTTTGGCCTTTTCACCCCTCTGCTTTCTCCCCTCCCCTCCCCTTCCCCGCTTTACCTTTTGTTTTTCCGAATTTCTACCTATTTACATTTTCACTGACATCCTGCCACACTTTCAGCTTCTCTCATTTCTTAGTCTCAGACCAGCAGACTCCCTATGCCTGAAGAAGGGTGACTGCACCCCAAAGCTTGCCAAGAACTTTTTTCCTACTACTCAGTTGGTGTAATAAAAGATATCACATCTACTCAAAGAACCTGCACTGCCTATTTCCTTAGACCAATACAGCTACAACCAAAAACCCAGGTAAACCCTCCACTTTTTACCAGCTAGTCTCATTCCTTTCCCCACCCCCACTCTCCTCATCCTTTGACTACAGTTACATTCATTCCCCCTTCCTCCCCCTCCCCACCCTGTCTCTCACTTACCGAACACCACAACTTACATTTTAACTGACTGGCTCTTTTGCATATGTACTGGCCTCTGGCTGCTTTACCGCTCCATCCAGAAAGAGCAAAGACCACCTGCAGATGCCTCCCCAGCCTGACAAAGGGTGTTTGTGCCCAAACGTTGCTAAGAAGAATTTTTCCAACTATTTGAGTTGGTCTTATAAAAGATATCGGATTTACCCAAAGAACATTGTCTTCTTATGTCCTTAGACCAACACAGCTACAACCTACACCTCTGAATCAGTGCAATCATAAGTCATATAGCCTACCTCCCTGATATTAACCTCTGTGGTACCTCAGGAATAATGGTTGCTATTTGTTACTGATCCTATTAAAAGTCAAATCTTCAAAGCATAGCTGGATGTCTATCCATTACACAGGATGGAATGAAGACATCTGCATTATGTCAAGCCAGAGTGTTAATCTGACTCCACTAAGCACCATGTTTAACTAATCCTCTTTTGTTTGTTTGCACTGTAAAATGAAATATTCTTATGTAAAGTCTATTAATTCTTTATTAGTAAGGATGGGATTTATCAAGTGATGATCAGAACCTGACAGACATACTAATTCCAGGAGGAGCCTAGCACAATCTTCCAATTCTTTAGGAATTTCCACACGAGAGGTAGCTTCTGTTTTCTTTTACCTGACTGCTGGACTGATAGGAAGTGAACAAATACCAGTTTATTATCTAAATCACTTAGCTGTTGCACCAGCATAAGAGGGGAATTGTATTTGCTGAAGTCAAACAAACAAGGCAATTAATTTAGTAGATTTTCCTGTTTGGAAAAAGCTATTACCTTAACTCTTTCTTCAAGTAGAAAGGGCTTTTTAAACAAGATAAGACCACCTGGTCAACAGTTTGTCTTTCCTCTAAAGACTCCAATACATTTCTGGTGTAATGCCATGGGAAAAGGAACGTTGCATGTCTTTTTTTAGCTCATTTTCCTCTTGGCTAGTTAAGCACCTTAGTCGCTCACCAGTTTCTCATTCTGCATGTAATGCATACTAACACTGAGAACTGCTACTGTCTGGCAGGCTTCATAGTTTATTTGTGGTATTTGGTGTTTTTCTGAAAGCCCCAGATCCCAGAGGCAAGTGATTATATAGGAATCTTAACTCAGAAGGGAAATAGAAATTTCATGTATCAGTATATCTATGTATATGGTATATGTTTGTACACACACATCTACAAATATACTTAAGTGTTACAGATCTCTTTGTGGAAAAGATCTTGAAAACAAAAACAATGTTTTATGGAATTACTGCTTTTATTAGCAGAGACTCAGCTGTTCACATTATATTTTTATTTTTTAGGAAAAAATGGTGACAATTTAATTTTTTTCTTTAAATTTTTTACCATTTTTTCAACTTTTAATAACTTCATTTAAAACCTATGCATAATTTCTGATTGGTCTGTTTTATTTTAAATGCATCTTTGCCTATGTTTTAACCTCTGCCAGGTTTCTTTTTAACCCTGCTTTTGCCTGTTTATGAATTAGTCTCTCTTTGTTCCACTTTAAAACCTTTGCTCCTTCCTTGTGTGGCTATCTCCTAGATCACATGGAAGTATGGTACTTTTGACAAAAAGAGTGATAGAAAATGCTTTATGATGGTCTAATTATGTTTGAAATAGCATATACACAGATAGCTGAAGAAACGAGAGCTCTTAGGAAAGAGCAAAGTTTAAGTCAAACTGACATTAGTTATCCTGCAGGTGGGAAACATCCCCTGCAAAAGTTGGATTCTATTGGCATTAGAGAACACATAATACAAACTGAGGTCGGGGTGATGCATAGGGGCTGTACATGGGTGCATGTGCACCCCCTGAGCGTAGCAGTGCACTCCCTACAAAAAAGCACCACCGACAGTGTCGGTGGCACCTGTGGGTGGTCGCCACTCGCCACCCCACCGCCAATACCACCAACACCACTGGAGGTGTCTCTCTGGGCAGTCCATGATCACTGCTGGCCACTGGCCACCACCAATGCTGCCAACTGTCTGTGGGTGGTGGCTGACTCCTGGTTGACTCTCGCCCCCACCCCACCTGCCGCCGTTGACAGCAACAGCAGTGTCTGCAGGAGCTCCCCCACTTATTGCCACTATGCTTCCGCTGCCACCACCACCACCATGCTCCTGCCACCGCTATGCCCCCACAGCCACCAGGAGCACGTGTCGTTCATGACTGAGGTGGAGAAAAAACTGTTGTTTTTTATCAACAGAAAAGCAGAATTACATATTCCAGTAGTCAGAGCATTACATAAATGTATTTTAGTATTAATTAAGAGTGCTTCTGGGATCTCGTTTTATTTTTTAAATTATGTTAAACATGAGTCCAAGGCTCCAAGTGAAGTGTCTTACAACAAAGTGAATCAAGGCTTGAAAAACCAAATAAAGAGTCAATTCCTCAGCTTGTGTAAATTGGTGTGACTCCATTGTCTTTAGGTATATAATTTGGCTAGAAGTCAAACAAGTCTAAACCCATATAATTAGTCTGAACCAAGTGATCTAGCACTTGAACAAGCCTTTTTTATTGTAATCATTGCTTATTTAATTTGAGCATTTATCAGCCAAATCATATTCAATATAGCTGTTTTTACTATATCCTGCCAATGCCTGAAGCATTCTTTCTAACTAGTCTAACTTGCCACTAACTAGCTTCCAGGTTTTGAATAAAAGGAAAACTACAAAAACAAAAGTTGGTGCAGACATTGGAGTATTTCATTCTTCAACAGATTAAATTTTTATGTATGTATTTCCCTATACATCAGTTTTTCCAGTTGCATGGGGTAAGCAACTGCTTCTATTTAAACCTTCTTTACTAATATCTAATACCTATAGAATAATATCTATGGTCATGTAAGCTATCTACATGTTACCCTGCATTATGACATACCTTTTCCTTTGCATTATATTTTCCCTGTAACTGAAGTCCTCCCCTTTCTAGTCTCCCTGCACATTTAAACCTGTTTTTTTTTCCTTTCTTTTCTTCCAGCTCTTTCATATGGCACTTTTCACACATGTTTTTACACCTCCCAGCAGCAGCTGCCATCACAATTTAAAAGATCTATACTTCAATTTACAATGGCTAAACTGGCTTCTTTTGACTCACTCTATAGCCTTAGGACCTTCATTGTTAAGTACCTGTAAAATACAGGGAAGGAGACTGACATCTTTTTTTCGGTGTTACAATACTTTGTGGTAACATTACAGGTTATTATGTTTAACAAGGTTGTATAATGTACTGGATAGTGTATTATCACCTTCTGTACTTGATACCTTAGGGAAAAAATAC
>NW_017729027.1:47235899-47236667 GCF_001723915.1 Gavialis gangeticus | reverse complement strand
CTTCATTGTTAAGTACCTGTAAAATACAGGGAAGGAGACTGACATCTTTTTTTCGGTGTTACAATACTTTGTGGTAACATTACAGGTTATTATGTTTAACAAGGTTGTATAATGTACTGGATAGTGTATTATCACCTTCTGTACTTGATACCTTAGGGAAAAAATACCCCCCAGGTTCTGTCCATTGCATGAGGTATGCTTAGAAGAATAGATAAAACTGATATACGCATTCTGTCACAGCACAGCCCTTGGGGTTTCATTTCCTCATGTCCATGTTTATGATGAGGCTCATCAAGAGGCGAGGTCATATCTTGAGAGTTAAAATATTATAAATGAAGAAAAATATGCAAGGATTAGAGGTGGACTTTTTTACACCCTTTCAAGACCACTTTTAGATTTCCCATATGATAGATCTGCATATAAACATCATTATGTCATTCACGTTACCTACCGTCACGGAGCGTATCCAGCAAGGAGCTCTTTAGCAGACCTTCAGATCATGCTCTGATGTAATGATATGTGTGCTTCTTGTTCTTTTGCTCTTTCTTGTTCTCTTGGCATCTCAGTCTGCTATGAGTTCATCTGAATATTCAAAAGATTTCAGATTCACACTTGTGGCCATGTTTTATCGTACAGTAAGGATGGAACTGGTGGTGTGAATTTAACACTTTCATGGATTTCATAGATGTTAGGGCTGGAGGGGACCTCAAAGATGATCAATCAGATTTGCTGAAGGGTTGTACTCAGAGGGTGGTGGTGGACGGGTCA
>NW_017729027.1:47235302-47235888 GCF_001723915.1 Gavialis gangeticus | reverse complement strand
CTGCATCTCAGCCAGAAACCTCCTGGAGCGGTCTGTCCCGCTTATCTCAATCAATGCTTCTTATCTCAATCAAGCTGATAGATTATATTTTGATACAGATAGCTCCAGAGGAGGATAGTATATTGACTCAGCTGCCAGAGCTTAGTGGAATATTATGGAAGCCTCATTCACAACAATGTTGACTTGTACCTACCTGCCTGACTTGCAACCCACTTAGCAAAACAAATTTGTTTTATTTGGGTTATACATACAGTTCCAAAATAGACTGTTTAAATACACATAGCTGGGCACTATCAGCAGAACTACTGTCATATGTTCTAAACAGTTCCATAGTCAACTTCAGAATATAAGATGGAATCTTATTTCAAACAAATTCAGCAAACTCTGTTTGAATTCACTGTAATCATTTGGGATAATATACTATTAAGAAAGTGCATAGAACAGACTTGGTTACATTATTTAAAGAAATATATAACGAAAAATGTATACAGTACCTTTCATTCTACTTTTTCTGATTGTACAAACTCTACTGTATACAAATTACATTGGTGAAGGTTAGATCCTTTCAGGGTGAAATAATGAGTTC
>NW_017729027.1:47199382-47230302 GCF_001723915.1 Gavialis gangeticus | reverse complement strand
CTATTAAGAAAGTGCATAGAACAGACTTGGTTACATTATTTAAAGAAATATATAACGAAAAATGTATACAGTACCTTTCATTCTACTTTTTCTGATTGTACAAACTCTACTGTATACAAATTACATTGGTGAAGGTTAGATCCTTTCAGGGTGAAATAATGAGTTCCTTTCTGAGCTATTTAACAAACATCTATAACAAGTTCCTCTTCATACTATTTCATGATTTCAGCACCAACTGTTTTACTGTGTTCAGAAAAAAACATTTAAGAAAGGAACCAAAAAATAATAAAGCCAATATAAAGGGAAAAATGAGGGATGCAAGCCTAAACATGTTTTTATAATAGATATTAGAATAAATATATATTGGTAAATATATTAGAGATGTTTCACATTTAGGGCCAAATCTTAAATTGTTTAGAAATTCTTTTCTTCAGTGAGACCAGGATTTCACATATTTTTGTTAAAATGTTGTTTATTGTAGCTAATTCCTCACAAGTTAAAAATAAAAGCTTCATAGAAATTCTATGTTATATAAAGATTTACAAGAGAACTGAAGTCACTGGATTTCAGACTATTCATTTTAGCATCTCACCACTTCAGGCTTTTAGTTGTGTATTGCAAATTGCAGAGAGAGATATCCTGTGGTGTGGTGTTCAGTCATTACTTTTAACATTTAACAGTTTTCATTGGTAGATCACCCACAGAGCATTTGGTTTCTACTTTCACTCCTGAAAGGAAATAGGTTTTATGACTCCAAGTATTATAAATGAAAAATTACTAGAGATTAACATTTAATATGTTCTTTTACTCAGAGAAGTGGATATTCTGAGTACCTCAAAAACAAAATCTAAAGGAAATGGGCAGTGGGAAAGGAAGGGATCCACAAAGGCACATAGCAACATCAACAATAGGTCCTTCACATTTTGCTGTAATCACAGAATCACAGAAAAGCAGGGCTAGTGGGGACCTTCAGAGGTTATTTTATCTGACTCCCTGCTTGAGGCAGGATCATCCCTATTCAAGCTATGCCATACAAGTCTTTGTCTAACCTATTCCTAAAAACTACACAATCAACCCTGTTGCACAACTATAAAGCATATGGCCCAAAGACACTAAAACAGGGGGGTCAAATCCATCTGGCCCCATGGGATGGATGAGTGACCGGTCTACAGATTAGACCCATAGATCCCTCTTCCCCTCCCTGCTCCTCCTTCCCTTTCCCCTTCCCACCACATACCAGCTTGCATAGCTGCTCCAGCTGGTCTGGGACCCACACTGTGTTGAGTGCAAATCCCAGAGTGGCCAGAACAGGAGCCACATGCAGCACAACCTGGCCAGAGCAGCAGCCATGCTGTATGCAGAGTGGCCCCTCTAGCTGGACTGCAATGTCTGTGACTCTCACTCTGGCTCCAGAACTGGACCACATGTGGTGCCTGTTCCAGCCAGTTCAGAACCTGTACTGCATGTAGCATCTGCAACCATAGCATGCAACACAGGTCCTGGACCACATGGAGTAGGTGCCACATATGGTGTGTGCCCCAGAGGAGGCACCACATGCAGCACAGTCCAGCATGGCCACCATTCCTGTTAGACTGTGCTTGATGTAACACCTATTTTAGCCACACTGGGATCTGTGCTACATGAAGTGGAGTCTCAGACCCACTGGAGGAACTGCTGGATCAGGTACACTGGAAGAAGAGAAAGAGGAGTGGTTCCATGAGCCAAATTCAGCCTGCAGATTGCCCGATGAGAAGGGCATGCATTGTGCATTGTGTGGGTCTGAACAGACGCAGGGTCAGCACCAGGGGCTGGATGGCAGGGCTCCATGGGCTGGATCTGGCCCGTGGTTTGACAGCCCTGCTTTAAAAGAACACTAATCTGCGACAGGTAAAGCAGGTGAACAACAGTGATGCTGCTTCAGAAGTCTGGTGAATTGAACAATAGGGAGCATGTGGCTTCATACTGTGGAGAATTCAGGTTTTATGCTCAGCCTTAACATACTGGCAGATAAATCAAATATATTTGTACCTGAGGTCACCTATTCTGCTTGGCTATCCACAAAGTCTCCCTGTAAAAAATCATATCTATTTAAGATCCAAACAAAAACATACGTTCTTCCCAGGATTTTCCTTTTCTGAAGAACATGGACAATCCTTCTGGTTCTAGTGCTATAAACAAAGTGAAAAGTGTCTCTTCCCCAGGTTTTCTTTCTCTGGCTTCTAGGTTGTCTTCTCACAATTTTGTCTATTAAAGGAAAAGAGTACATCCATGATTTTCTCCCTGACTTTACAAACTGCCAAGCCCCTCCATTTCCCTCTTGCTCGTAGAGGAAGAGTTGCTATATCTGCCCTTCTTCCCAAGATAATTTTTTGTGGAATTCTGCAAACCAGGAGGTCCTAGGCCCACCTTTTCTAAAGGTCTTTCTGGTGACTTGCTCCCCCTTTATGCAGCGCTGGTCAGGCCGCAGCTGGAGTACTGTGTCCAGTTCTGGGCACCGCACTTCAAGAAGGATGTGGAGAACCTGGAGAGGGTCCAGAGGAGGCCACTCATATGGGTGAGGGCCTCCATGGCCAGCCCTATGAGGAGAGGCTGAGGGACCTGAATCTCTTCAGTCTACGCAAGAGGAGACTGAGGGGGGATCTTGGGGCTGCCTACAACCTTATCAGGGGCCACCAGCAGGGACTCGGGGAAAGTCTGTTCACCAGGGCCCCCCTTGGAGTCACAAGGAACAATGGCCACAAGCTGAAGGAGGATAGGTTTAGGTTAGATATTAGGAAGAACTACTTCACTGTAAGGGTGGCCAGAGCCTGGAATAGGCTTCCCAGAGAGGTGGTGCTCTCACCTTCCCTGGAGAACTTCAAGAGGAGACTGGATAGGCACCTGGCTGGGGTCTTATGACCCTTGCCACTGCCAGTGCTCCTTCCTGCCCATGGCAGGGAGTCAGACTAGATGATCTGTCTAGGTCCCTTCCGACTCACTGATTCTGTGATTCTATGAAAGAGAAAGAACCATGGTCCTAGCACCTTAAGAAGCACTGACCCAACACCCTGGACAGAATCAGGCACAGTGGGTATATCTACATGTGCTATTAAGGTGATGAAATAAACTCTGGCACAGTTCATATCAGAGTCAGGTACCTCCAGGTGCAGCATCTACTTGTGCACCCACAACTGCAGCACTTTGAACCAGAGTGGAGCAGCTCCAGACTGGCAGGGGACCCAAGGGGTCAGCCCTGGGCTCCAGGTGGCAGTGGCGGGTGGTGTCAAGGCTGGCTGGGACATGATAATGCTAGAGTGCATGGCTAGGTGGCAGCCCTGTGCCCCAGCCAGCCCCTGTCACCATCTACACATGCGTTTCAGTGCACATAATGACTCCACCACAGGATAGTACTGTCCCCAACAATACTATCCTACCATGGAATTAATTAATTTACTGTGCCCTAATACCAGTTCATGTGTAGACTATGATGCTTTACTGCAGAGATAATTAGTTAATTCCACAGTAAAGCACATGTGTAGATGCACCCAGTGTTGCCAGATGCATTACAGTTATTATATGTGGGTCAGTTTGAACCTTGTACAATGTCTAGTATATAACTGAGAAACTAACCAAAATGTATACTAATTCAAGATCTGAATAGTTCTTGCATTTGAATGAAAAGTGTTATAGTAATAGTCAATCCATTTTATACCTTCAGAAGACCTTAAATTGTCTTTTTGTCACAGTCTGGGACCCACACTGTGTGCATGCATGTGAATATAATTCTAAAGGTGTGTGTGCAATAGTGTAAGTGTGGACACTCAGAAGTGAAGTGGTGACACTGGTATTTATAAAAGTGTGAAAATACATTAATCAAAAACCCTACATTTGCATAGTCTTAATTTTTCTTATATTTGATGATTTTTTATTAAATATGTTAATTTTGAAGTTTCAATATATGTACATATTTCAAAACTGCCAATACTGGGGAGACCAGACACTCTCACACCAGGACTACTTCTCTCTTAGTGGTTATTTTATCCATACATTCAACCAGCCTGTAAAATACAACCCCTGATACAGACTAATCTGATTCTAGAGTCTTCTTTCCTTATCATTAACCTGTCAATATTCCCTGTGACAGGACAAATACTTGTTTTGTCTATAAGTATTTTGTCAAGCCAGAAGTCAAAGATTTTAACAGCTTTTCAGCATTATATAATGTATAATCAGAAATGATATAATTTGTATATTTATTAAAGGGTTATTTTCCAATCACCTCCAATTTATAAAGCATCCAGAAAGTATCAACTGATTGGATCAATGTCAGATTTCCATGTTGTAAAATCCTCCACTTGTATACATTTTAAGGGATGTCAAAATATTTGGCAGATTCAGGCTTTCTCCAGGCCTTTGCCACAAGCCTAATGTATTGTGATAAGTCACTTCTCTCACTGGGAGTCACTCCTCTGAGAACCAGTTTTTGGCTGTTGTGCTGTCAAGAAGCAGACCCTGCCCTAAACACAGCCTTAAAGCCACCAGATCAGACAGTGGTGAATTGTCTGCACAAGTCTCCTGATGTGTCTGCAAACTGCCCGGGTCATAATGTCTTAACTCTGGTTCTGCTCTTGCTCCTTGTTCCTGCACTCCTGGTATCTTTGTTCAGCTTCTGAACTATCGTGTGCTCTAGACCTCTGGAGTGATCTGTGACTTCCTCTAAGTACAGACAGTCAAAAGCCTGAGGCTGAATCAATTCGGTCTTTGCAGGTTAGTCTAAGCTTCAGAGATTAAACTGAGAAACAACTGGTCAGACATTCACTTTTGATTCAGCAAATGCAGCTATACAGCTGCTGTGGCTCAGGCCAGAAGCTGCATGGGTGCTATAGCATGGCTCTCTGGCATGTAGCCAGCATGGGCTGTGTGTTTGCTTCCTCTTCCTGCTTCCCCTGAAGTCTCACAGCAGCTGAACTCTGCATTGTTGTTCACCACTTCCTCTTCCTGCTTCTAGGTGCCTGTGGGATACATAGTCAAGAGTGATAACCAACAGTAAGTTTTTAGCAGGGCAGCTCTGTACTCAGGGGAAGGGAAGTTTAATCCCCTCTCCCTGGCCCCAGACCCCAGCTGGGTTTTCCTACAAAGGGCAGTCCCTGCCTCACTCCCTCCCCCACAACCCCTTCTCTTCTGCAGCAGACAGCCCAGCCCAGGACTGGAAAGCATGCTGGGATTCCGGGGGACTGTGATTTAACTTGATCCAAGAAAGGGACTGGGACAGAAGTTTCATAAACCAGTTTGACCCAGATCAGTTAAGGCTGATATTACATTCAACCAGGCTTATCTTAAGCCAGTTTCAGCCATTTTGAAACTGGTTTAGGTACACTGAACTTTTGTTCCGTTACAGGTTTAAAAAAGTTTCTGATGACTTAAACCAGTTTATGTGTAACTTCTGTCCCTAACCTCTGAACCTGGTTTCCTGGTTCTGATTTTATGATCCAGGCTTGGTCTGTGAGTCCTGGTTAGCTTCCCAACCCCAGCTTGACTCATGAATTCCTCTTTCTGCTTCCTTGACCTTGGCTTGTTCCTAAACATCACTGTACCTTCCTTACCAGAGTCTGTTCATGACCATAACTTCAGCACCAGGATTCAGGCTATGACCTGCCTTGATTCCTAGCTCTGGACACAGGTTCTAGATTCCAAGCCCAATTGCCCATGTCTTGTTCCCTTACCTCTTACCACTGCTACCACAACGTGGCCAGCTATTGCAAATGAATATTGAGGTGTATTCTATTCCTTTCATAGCTGTGTTGTACAGGCCACACTTTGGCCTAAGATAAGTAAGTCAAACCTACCAACACACAACCATGTGGATATAAATAAAAATTAAATTCTCTACATTCTGGAGAGACAACTAAATCACATGTCTTGTAAGCTTTTACAGTTGTTATAGACACTTTTGATATTGTACTAGAAAACAATTACCTGTCTTTCATCCCTACCCTTGGTCTTTTTATAGTTGAAAAACAAATGAAGTTTATCCTGAACTAAAAGACAGCTTTGTTTCAAACCAGATGTCTCATTCCTGCATGTGTCAGCCCTGCAGGTGCTGTGGTAAACTCAAGAAATAGCAAGTTTGGGAACAATTTTCAGATAACACTGTAATGTCAAGTTATTATTTAGACAAAACAATAGAACCTTCTATACTTTTCAATCTCAACAATTATTTTTCCAGACTTTGGGCCAGACTACTCTTAATTTTGCTGATATGAAGAAAGAGGAGCTCCTTTATTGCAGTTGTAGTGTTCAGTTTTCACATCAGTATTCCTGAGAATGGAATTTTGAACTAGCATACTGATTGGCTGTGTATTTGTGGGAAAAGGTGAATACTTTAATATTTCTGTTCCAAGTTTTTTCTCATTGAATGCACTGAGAACAACATCAGTCCCACAACCAGTGAGTGACTTTTTTGACCAGCTTAGGTCAAATTTTATTCTTGGTTTCAAGTACACAAGTCAGTTTGGAAATGGTAGAAACTGCCTTCCTATGTAATATAGTTGTTGTGCCCAGAAATCTATTGTACCATGCAGCTTCTCATAGCTCTGCATACTGCACAGAAACAGAATAAAAGTTTAAAGAGTCCTAGTTTCAATTTAATCCCTTCTCTCCTCCTCTCAAGAAATCTAATATTCCCAGTCCCTTTTGCACTGTTTTGGTTGATTAAATGTAACTTGTTTTCTTAACTACCAACATTTAAAATCTAGATAAAAATATGCTGAAAGATATTAATGGATTGTAATAATTTGGATGGAGAAATGAAACATCCCCCAACCCTGTCTGAAACATTTAAAAATCAATCACTAGTTTGGAGACTTTAAGACTTTGTGGTCCCTGGGTGCATACTACTTGGGATAAACTTAGAGCTCGGTCAGTCTATCAGCACAGATAAGAACTGTCAGTAGATGGCTTTAAATTGGAACAACTACTAAGGGGCCAGAAACCAACAGGGTATTACCTAGCTAAACTCTCTCCTGTCTTCAAAGCGAGGACAAATAGGTGGGGCTGGTGTAAAAGAAGCAGGAGGAACGCTTGCCACCTGTAAGACATTGTTGTTCTGCAAGGCTGAAGAGACTGACTCTAAATACTCTCCTTTTATACAAGTGCCTCTGCAAGTCTGGGGGCCCACCAGGGCCAGAAACAGAACTGGCAAAGTATTAAATGACTGACAATCATTGTTTGGTGCTGCTTGATTGGTAGTAGGAGGTAGCAGAAGTCTGAGACAATCTGGTCTCTCAAGTTTTCAAGCCAAATCTACTCACACAAAAGTTCAAGCTATTTAGTTTTTATACCAGTATTACTGAGAATCTTTGAGTGCTTTTCCAAGCTGAACTTGTCCTCCAATAAGTTGTACAGGTCTGAAACAGCCACTTCAGGAGCTCAGAGTTGTCAGCAGGAGAAAGCATATATCAAAACCAGGTAGGGATCAATTAAAAAAAAAACAGTGTGTAGCAGATCATTTATGAAAATAACACATACCAGAATTTAAAGCTGCTCTTATATAATAAGTGACACTGTTCTATTAGGCCAGCTTTAAATCTGGTAAGTTCCTATTTAACTAAATTTTCCTTTTCAACACCAGGCAACCAAGCCAAGTGATTCGCAGATGTAGATTTAAGTTCTCTCTCTAATCCAACACACTTCAAAAGCAGAAAAAGAAATAACCATGATAGAAACAAAACAGACTCTGGACAATGACACACAGCATAGTTATGAATGGTGTAAGTAACACAACCTCTTGGCTGCTGGCATGACCCTTATCTCAGGTAGCTCAGCGCAGGTCCACTAATGTGAACAGAGGCATTTTCATATACAAGCTACAGAACCAGACTTGTGACATAAGTCAGGGCATGCGATGGAAGAGCTAGTAACAGAAAAAGCTCCCACAAGGTGTGTAAGAAGACAAAGTAAAATGTCAAAAAAGATATAAAATGAAGATATCTCACCCATTTTTACTCCTTGATATCATATACCCTCCCATTCACTGCACTTCCTGCTTCAACCAAACCCTTCTATGCCCTTGGCATGCCATTAAATATTCCCATTTTATTATCCAACTTACTTATTTTGATTTATAAAAGTCTGAATTGTTCATTTCATCAGTGCCCACATCATGCTCGGGGTAATCTTGCAATACTTAAAAATTCAATTCTTCCCAAAACACCACATGAACATCATATAGCAACTTTTTGAAAAACACTTCTTTTGATAGATGAGCCTGAAAAACTAATATAGGGGAAAAAAATCAAAGCAAATAACCTTTATTGGAATCCAATTTATTTATTTTTTATTATTATTATTATAAGTATCTGTTTCTACAATACGTAAGTGGGAATAACTGATAAAACATTTTCTAAGACAAGCACACAGAAAAGTAGTTTGTCTTTCTTAGAATCTATTCTGCTTTTGTGTATGGGCTTGCATTAATTTGAGCTCTCTATCTCCTCTTACCACATTCAGGTAGCTAACAAACTTTGGACAAAAGAGTTTTTGTGTGCTAACAAACTTTGCTCAAAAGAGAATGAGGCCTGTAATCAGTGGTGAATTTAAGCATGTCCTCATTTTTAAGCCCCAAGGAAGAACTTCTACACAGCATAATAAAGGTGCAATAACAAAATAGGGGGTGCATCTACATGTCACCCTACAGTGATGTAGTGATGTGCTGCATTGCTGTACAGTGTACTAGAGTGATGTATCAATCACGTGGGTCTACACATGATGATCAGCTCCATTGCCATAGCAGCGCACTCCCCCCGGTATAGTATGCCACTATGGTGACACAGCATCAAAATCTAATCATGTGCTGTGAGCACAGAGCCATGACCACCCATACTGCACCATGCTTTAAGTACTTCCAAATGTAAGTACTTAAGCATGGCAGCATGTACACATGCCCAGATAGCCATAGCCATACCATCTTTAATCAAGCTAGTTCATATAAGAATAGCAATGGAGACAGTGGTTTAGTATGGGCTAAAACATGCTCACAGTCCCCAAAGGGCTTGTGGTACCATTCTAGCCCATTTTGAAACATGATCCACCATTTGTTTTTTTCAAGATTTTATTTCAAATTTTTTTTGAAGTTTTTCTTTGGTATTTTTTAAGGAGATAAAAAGGAAAATGCATTTGGACAATTGTGTGCCTAAAACTGAAGTCAGCAGGGACCAAGAAATTTAAAGTAAGGGCTGATAGGCTGACCTGATGTCCTGAACTAAAAACTTGATCCTGGAAAAAAGAAAAACAAATTAAAAAATAATGTCATATAATATTAATTTAGGAGTTTTATCACTCCATTCTATGGAGTGCTAAAATGGTTTGGCAACTGGGATTTTGGGCAACATTAAACCTAGAAATAAATTAAAAGACCAGTGGACAAGACTGAAATATGGGTTTTTGGGGCCAATGATTAAAGCTAAGGTCTGGAACCAAAATCATATCCAAAGAACATGAGTGAAGGACAGAAAAAATTATATCAGCCATGGGACAGGAGCCAAAAGACAGCAAATTAGCACTCTCACTAAGGGGCAGAAGCCAAGGACAGGAATCAAGATATACACTAAACATCTGGAGAGGGCTTAGGGCTTGAAGCAACTAGATACTGTCCTGAATACCAGAGCTTCTGCTCCTGGCAGCCAGCTGCAAAGAGTAACCATGGTTATTGTGATCTATCTGGGAGGACTTAGTTATCTGGCAGTTGCACACAAGCTTCAGCTGGGAACTCTGGCTCAGTCTGACTATTCCTAATCTAAAAAAGTTGACAGCACTCCTTCCTTTAAGGGTGTCCTCCGGTGGTGTATTGAGGGTCCCCAGTGCCCAGGGGCCAACACCTGCATCTGTGCCCACTCCCGGACAATCCAAGCAGGGTGCAGGGCCCCACCTCCCACCCCATGGCATGTCCACAGAGGAATTACCAGTGCAACACACCAGCCACAGAGGAGGGGCACCAGCTGGAATTTCCAGCCGAAATGGCAGAGCAAGCCCACAACCCGCCAGGGAGGCGGGCAGGCCACATAGCAAATGCAGGACCTGCCCCGGCCTCTCCGGCCAGTGCCCTCCCCCCCACCCCCAGGCTGGTGCCCAGGGGCCATGGCCGCATCCCCATCGGTACGCCGCTGGTGTCCCCTTTGGATCAGACTTATCAACAATATTCCAATGGAATTTTCTCAGTAGGCCTGCTCTATGGAGGTTTTCTGCTCATTCCCAAGAACCAGGAATCAGAAATCAGGTACATAGCCCTCCCAAGCAATCAGATATTATAGTTTCCCCCAAGTCTTTTTGAAGCAAGTAACAAAAGGAAGATCAGGGGAAATGTGGGGCCCTTACTGAATGGGGGAGGCAAACTAGTGACAGAGGATGCAAAAAAGGCTGAAGTACTCAATGCCTTTTTCACCTCAGTCTTCACAAGTGAGGTCAGCTCCCAGACTACTGCACCTGGCAGCACAGTTTGTGGAGGAAGTGAGCAGCCTAAGTGGTGAAAGAATAGGTTAGGGACTGTTTAGAAAAGCTAGCATGTACAAGTCTATGGAGCAAGATGGGATGCATCCAAGGGTGCTGAGTGAGTTGGCTGCTGTGACTGCAGAGCTTCTGGCCATCATCTTTGAAAATTCATGGCTATCAGGAGAGGTCCCAGATATTTGGAAAAGGGCAAACATGGTGCCCATATTTAAGAAAGGGAAAAAGGAGGATCCAGGGAACTACAAACCAGCCAGCCTCACCTGAGTCCCTGGAAAAATCATGGAGCAAATCCTCAAGAAATCCATTTCTAAGCACCTGGAGAAGACAGTGACTAGGAACAGTCAGCATGGATTCTCAAAGGGCAAGTCATGCCTGACCATCCTGATTGCCTTCTTTGATGAGATGACTGGCTCTGTGGATGTGGGGAGACCAGTGGATATGGTATACCTTAATTTTAGCAAATCTTTTGATGCAGACTCCCACAGCATTCTCACAGGCAAGCTAAGGAAGTGAAGGCTGGATGAATTGACTGTAAGATGGATAGAAAACTGGTGGGAGCATCAGGCTCAAACAGTAATAATCAGTCCATCTGGGGACAAACAATCCCCAACATACTTACAGGCTCGGTGGTGCCAAACAGACTAGCACCACATCTGAAAAGGACTTAGGGGTAATAATAGGCTATAATATGAACATGAGCCACCAGTGTGATGCTGTAGTCAGCAGAGCAAACAATACTCTGGCATGCATTGATGCATCTCAAGCAAAACCAAGGAAGTGATTCTCCCACTTTACTCAGCATTGGTGAGACCACAGCTGGAATACTATGTCCAGTTCTGGGCACCACATTTCAACAAGGATGTGCAAAAGCTTGAGAGAGTCCAGAGAAGAGCCACCTATATGATCAAAGACTTGCAAGGCAAGCCATACAAGGAAAGGCTGAGGGACTTGGGGCTCTTCAGCCTAAACAAAGAGAAGGCTGAGAGGGAACGTGGTAGCAGCTTACCACTATATCAGGGGAATACATCAATGGCTCAGTGAACAACTGTTCACCAGGGCACCCTTGGGGAAAAACAGGAGTAATGGCCGCAAACTCCTGGAAGACCATTTCAGGCTTAACACTAGGAAAAACTGCTTCACAGTTAGGATGCCCAGACTGTAGAATAAACTTTATTCAGAGGTGCTGCAATCACCTACCCTGGAAATCTTCAAGAGGAGATTAGATGGTCACCTCTCGGGGATCACCTTACCCCAGTTGTCTTTCCTGCCTAGTGGGGGGGGACTGGATGCAATGATCTTGCGAGGTCCCTTCCAGCCCCTTACAATCTATGAATCTATGATGTCTAGTTGGCAGTCGGTATCACATGGAGTGCCCCAGGGGTAAGTCCTGGGGCCAGTTTTGTTCAATGTCTTCATCAGTGACCTGGAAGATGGCATACAGTCCACCCTAAGCAAGTTTGCAGATGACACCAAGCTGGAGGGAGTAATAGAAATGCTGACTGGTAGGGCTAGGATTCAGAGTGACCTAGACAAATTGCAGGATTGGGCCAAAAGGAATCTCATGAGGTTCAACAAAGACAAGTGCAAAATCCTGCACTTAGGGCAGAACAATCCCATTCAGCCATGTATAAGCTGGGGCCTGACTGGCTGGGCAGCAGTTCTGCAGAAAAGGACCTGGGGGTTACAGTGGGCAATAGGCTGAATATGAGCCAGCAGTGTGCCCTTGCTGCCAAGAAGGCTAACGACATACTGCACTGCATTGGCAGGTGTGTTGCCAGCAGGTCAGGGGAAGTGATTATTCCCCTCTATTCAGCAGTGTTGTGGCCACATCTGGAGCACTGTGTTCAGTTTTGGACCCCCCACTACAGAAACGATGTGGACAAATTGGAGAGAGTCCAGCGGAAGGCAACAAAAATGGTTTGGGGCCTGGGGCACATGACTTATGAGGAGAGGCTGAGGGAACAGGGCTTATTTAGTCTAGTGAAGAGAAGACTAAGAGGGGATTTAATAGCAGCCTTCAACTACCTGAAGGTAGGTTCAAAGAGGCTGGAGCTAGACTCTTCTCAGTGGTGGCAGATGAAAGAACAAGGAGCAATGGTCTCAAGTTGCAGCAAGGGAAGTTTAGGTTAGATATTAGGATGTATTATCTCACTAGGAGGGTAGTAAAACACTGGAACATGTTACCCAGAGAGGTTTTGGTATCTCCATCCTTGGAGGTCTTTAAGACCTGGGTAGGCAAAGCCTTCACTGGGATAATCTTGTTGAGAATGGCCCTGCTTTGAGCAGGTGGTTGGACTGGATGACCTCCTGATGTCCCTTCCACCCCGATTTTCCTATGATTCTAAGTCAAATATCTGTCGAGCAAATTCTTCCTAATCTAGGATGATTAGTGGTGGTAGTGGTGGAATAAACTGACATGGAAAGAGAGTTATCCTATTTATAGAGGCATGGAAGAAAGGATATACCCCCCATGATAGGTGAAGCTGGAGCTGCAGGTTGTCAATAGTTAATAGTCTGCCTGGTTGGAGGCTTGGAGGTCAGCTGTAACTGATGACCAAGAAATGAGGGTAGAGCTACAGAGAGAGATAAGAGCTCCAGGAGAAGGAGGCTGAGGGAGGAATACAGAGTGACGCCTCTCAGGCTCTGAAGAATGACTGCAGGTTCTGGTTTAGGTTTTGGTTATTCACATGCTTACTTGTTTTTCTCTTTGCTTTCTTTACTGTAAGTTTGAAGTTTGTCCCAGTAAAATAAACTGGGTGAACACCCTGAATATGGAGCTGACTGGCATTTATAAGGAAGGTGGCGGAGTGACCCATTACAGTCCCCTTAAATCAAGTTTCTCAGAATCAGATCTTCAGTGCTTTTACAGGTAGATTGACACTTTCTATTTAACACAGAGAACTCAGATACCAAGTGATAAAATAGCTAAACTCTAATACTGACAAAAGCCAACTGGAAGTCAAATAATTGGATCAATGTAAGTAGGCAATCAGATTATTAATTACATTTTGTGTAGGCAAATATACAAGTAGCTGTCTTATACAAGCTCTCTTATACTTCATCCTAAAGAAACCATATGTGACATTAGAGTAGAAAATTTTGAAATAATTCGTTTTAAAATAGCTCTTTAAAATGCCCATAATTGTCTTTTCAGATGTAAGAACATGCTTCCAGATGCTTTGTTTTAGGTGGACTACATACATAGAGATAGGACAAATAATTAGGATGTTATTTATGTCTTATTTGCTCCAGGTATTTTGAAGTTTGGACTTGAAGCATTTGAAAGGCAGGACAGGAAGAGAACTTAAGAGTCTAGGGATGTGAATTATCATCTTTGCCCTTTATTGGCAAGAGAACTTGATTCCCTTCATATTCACAGTGCTGCCAACCAGAAGTAACATCACTGAAGATGATGCAGTCACACTAGTGCAAGACTAGCAAATAGAACAGAAGAAACCAATAGGAAAAAACCCTTCCTTCTCACTGAGGATAAGCCTGCCACTCCCATGATGCACTAAATAGCTTCTGGCCCAGAAAGTAAAACATTGGATTAAAAAAATTAACCTTGATTTCTTGCAAGACAGCACAGAATTCTCTCTTGGCCATTTAACAGCCACTTTGGAATCCCTGACAAACGGCACATTTGTGAGCCTTGTTTTCATCACCTATGTTATTATTAACATTAAAGACAGGGCTGTCCAACTTTGGTGTGACTGGGGCTCCACACTGTGAGGGCGATATGCTGAGGTGCAGACCCTCGGGATTCCTGCCTCTGCTGCATGGGCTACACTAGTAACCCTTTGCTGTGTGGGTTGTCAATAGGACAGTTCTAGTCTAAGAAAATCCTCAGTGTGTGTCTACCAGAAATAAAACATGACAGCACAAAAATGCCACTTTTAGTTCTGCTTCACTCACTGGCCATATGCTGCTTTGTTTTCCATCTTTTTGGGATTTTTAAAAAGTGCAAATCTACCCTCTCTTTAGACTTACTAGTAGCCATCCTCACTTGCATAAAGCAATATTAACATTTTGTTAAAAAACCTTGGATTAAAGACAATGCTGGGCAGAGACCTAGATCCCTCTTAAGTGATCATCATGTAAAAGTGACAGGACAGAGTAGAAAGGTCATAGCAGAGTACAAAAGACACAGTCAAGCATTCCAAAACTTGCTTAAAGACAGCTAGAAACACCAAGACCATGTCTAAACTAGAACACTGTAGCTATTTAATGATACATTTTACTCAAAGTGGTACAATACACTCTGTATGGATGCTGTACATAGGTATGGCAATGCTTCTATATTTTGGAATGCTTGACTGTGTCTTTTGCACTCTACTATGACCTTTCTACTCTGTCCTGTCACTTTTACAAGACGATCACTCAAGAGGGATCTGGTTCTCTGCCCAGCATTGTCTTTAATCCAAGGTTTTTTAACAAAATGTTAATATTGCCGTATGCAAGTGAGGATGGCTACTAGTAAGTCTAAAGAGAGGGTAGATTTGCACTTTATAGACTAAGTTTGAAGTCTTTTAAAAAATCCTAAAAAGATGGAAAACAAAGCAGCATATGGCCAGTGTGGGAAGCAGAAATAAAGTTGGCATTTTTCTTTCGATAACTTATACATGTAGAACTGATTTCTTTCCCCCTTTTATAATGCTTATATAGGGGGAAAGGAATAAGTTCTACATGTATAAGGTATTTTTCTAATGGTATAATTCTAATACTAAAAGTTGTACCAGCATACCATTGTCAGCAACAAACCCACAGCTTAACTGATATTCGTAAATTAGTAGTGTAAACTGTGATAAGTCTTAGAAGCAATCCACCAAACTTTGCCCTTAGTCACTGGTGAAATTTCAGAAATTCCCCAGCTGAAATCACTGAAGCCTATTTCAAGTTAATACTGCTATAACTGAGAACCGAGTTTAGCTCTGGGTATTGTCAAAGATCCCAACTGAAGTCACTGCATGAAAGATGAGTAGAGAAGCCTTTGATGAAATCTATGAATGTTGGTTGATGTGAATACTTTTATAATAAATTTAAATATGATCTTTATTTAAATGAAAGAACTACATATTTTCTGCATTATTCAGACAATATTTGCATTCTATAAAAAATGTGCAACCAAAACCAGTTCAACTGATGTTAACCAAGGTTTTGTTGAAGTCAATTTATGCTTTTTGAGGTGGACAAGTATCCTAACCTAGTCATTCACACTGATAGCTTGTTTGGGATGCCTCTCTTTAGATATATCACAACTGAATCTCCTACATTCAGTCAGTCACAACTTGATCTTATAAAAAGATGGAAGAGTATATCATTGCTTTGTTTTAATATGTTTTATATAGGGGATACACTATACATCTGTGTATAGTAATCTCTGGGTGAAATTATTTAGTAATCAGGTTATAGGTATTTGCAATGGCTTTGTTATTTTAAATTTTAAATAAAGTGTCAGTTCCACAAACTTTTCTACTGGCCAACATCCAAGGTCATTCCAGGTTACTAGAAAGAGTGATTTAAATGTGCATAATTCAGTTGGTGCACAGACTATGTATAGGTGAGGCCAGAGGCATGAGACTTCTTGTGGGCTTACAATAACATAGAATCATAGAAAATGAGGGTTAGAAGGGACCTCAGGACATCATCCAGTCCAACCCCTGTTCAAAGCAGGACCATCCTCAACTAGATCACCCCAGCCAAAGCTTAGACTAGTTGGGCCTTAAAAACTTCCAAGGATGGAAATTCCACAACCTCACTGAGTAACCTGTTCCAGTGCTTCACTACCCTCCTCGTGAGAAAGTTTTTCACCATATCCAACCTAAACCTCCCTTGCTGCAACTTCAGACCATTGCTTCTTCTTCTGTCATCTGCCACCACTGAGACCAGTTTAACTCCATCCCCTTTGGAAACCCCCCTTCAAGTAGTTGAAGGCTGCTATTAAATCCCCCCTCAATCTTCTCTTCTCCAGACTAAATAGGCCCAGACTAAATAATCCCAGTTCCTTCAGCTTCTCCTCAGAAGTCATGTGCACCAGGCTGCTAACCATTTTCATTGCCCTTGACTGGAGTCCAATTTGTCTACATCCTTTCTGTAGTGGAGGGCCCAAACCTGGGCACAGTACTCCAGACTGGGGCTGCATGCTGTGGGGGCGATATGCTAAGATACAGACCCTCGGGATCCCTGCCCCTGCTGCATGGGCTACACTAGCAGCCCTTTGCTGTGTGGGTTGTCAATAGGGCAGTTCTAGTCTAAGAAAATCCTCAGTGTGTGTCTACCAGAAATAAAACATGACAGCATAAAAATGCCAATTTTAGTTCTGCTTCACTCACTGGCCATATGCTGCTTTGTCTTCCATCTTTCTGAGATTTTTAAAAAGACTTCAGACTTAGTCTATAAAGTGCAAATCTACCCTCTTTAGACTTACTAGTAGGCATCCTCACTTGCATACGGCAATATTAACATTTTGTTAAAAAACCTTGGATTAAAGACAATGCTGGGCAGAGACCTAGATCCCTCTTAAGTGATCATCATGTAAAAGTGACAGGACAGAGTAGAAAGGTCATAGTAGAGTACAAAAGACACAGTCAAGCATTGACCTCACCAGAGTTGAATAGAGGGCAAGACTCACTTCCCCCCCATCGCCTGGCAACACTCCTATTAAAGCAGCACAGTGTGCTGTTAGACTTCTTGGCAACAAGAGCATGCTGCTGGCTTATATTCAGCTTTTTGTACAGTGTAACCCCCAGGACCTTTTTTGCAGAGATGCTGCTTTTCCAGTCAGTCCACAGTCTGTACCAGTGCATGGGATTGTTCCATCCTAATTGCAGGATTTTGCACCTGTCCTTGTTTCATAGTTTCATAGTTAGTAGGGTCGGACGGGACCTGAGCAGATCATCAAGTCCGACCCCCTGCCATGGCAGGAAAGAGTACTGGGGTCAAATGACCCTGGCAAGGTGTTCATCTAGCCTCCTCTTAAAGACCCCCAGGGTAGGAGCCAGCCCCACTTCACTTGGAAGTTGGTTCCAGATCCTAGCCGCCCTGACAGTGAAGTGGCACCTCCTGATATCTAGTCTGAATCTACCCTCTGCCAGCTTGTGACCGTTATTTCTAGTCACTCCTGGTAGCGTTCGGGGGAACAGGGACTCCCTCAATGCCTGCTGGTCTCCTCTGACTAGTTTGTAAAGTAGTTTGTTGAGCCTCATGAGATTTCTTTTGGTCCAATCCTCTAATTCGTCCATGTCTATCTCAAACCTAGCCCTACCCTCCAGGTTATCTACTACCCTTCCTAGCTTGGTGTCATTTGCAAACTTGGCTGAGGGTGCACTGCATCCCATCTTCCAGATAGCTGATGAAGATATTGAACAAAACTGGCCCCAGGACTGATCCCTGGACGATTTCACTTGATACCAGCTGCCAACTAGACATTGAGCCATTGGTTACTACCCATCGTGCCTGATGATTCAGCCAGTTTTCTATCCACTTTATGGTCCATTCATCCAATCAGTACATCCTTAACTTGCTGGCCAGAATGCTGTGGGAGACCATATCAAAAGCCTTGCTAAATGTGAGGTATATCACGACCACTTATCTTCCACAGAGCCAATTTTCTCATCATAGAAGGCAATTAGGTTGGTCAGGCATGAGTTGCCCTAGGTTAATCTATGATGACTGTTCCTAATCTCCTTCTTGTCCTCCAAGTACTTAGAAATGGATTCCTTGAGGACCTCCTCCATGCTTTTTCCTGGGACTGAGGTGATGCTTACCAGTCTGTAGTACCTGCATCTTCCTTCTTTCCTCTCTTAAAGATGAGCACTATATTTGCCCTTTTTCATTTGGACCTGCCTCTGTCATCAGGTTGCCTCCTTCAGTCAGCAAGGGACCTACACTTTCCCTAACCTTTCTCTTCTTTCGAGCATACTTGAAGAAACCCTTCTTCTTACGTTTTACATCCCTTGCTAGCTTCAGCTCCAGTTGCACTTTGGCCTTCCTGATTTCATCCCTGCATGCCCAGAAAATACTCAAATACTTCTCCCTAGTTGTTTGTTCAATTTTTAGTTCATGGAATAGTTTGCTAAACCAAGCTGGTCTTCTGGAATACTTGCTAGTTGTCTTGTGCATTGGGATGTTTTGTTCCTGAGCCCTTTCTTTAAAGTACAGCCAGCTGTCATGGTCACTGCTGCCCAAGTTGCTAACCATTACTACATTCTCCACTGATTTTTCCCTGTTTTGAGCAGCAGGTCAAGAAGAGCATGGCCCTTAGTGGCCTCTCCAACACTTGCACCAGGAATTCCCTAACACTCTCCAAAATTTTTCTAAGTTGCCTGTGCACTGCTGTATTGCTCTCCTCCCAGATGGCAGGATGACTGAAGTCTCCCATGGGAACCAGGGCCTGTGACTGGGAAACTTCCGCTAGCTGTTTGAAAAAAGCCTCATCTACCTCATCCTCCTGGTCTGTTGGTCCATAGCAGACCCCCACCACATCACCCTTGTTGCTCTTCCCTCTGACCCTAACCCAGAGACTTTCAACAGGCCTTTCTCCAGTTTCATACTGGAGTGCTGAGCAATCATACAGCTCTTTTACATAAAGTGCAACTCCTCCTCCTCTTATCCCCTGCCTGTCCTTCCTAAACAGTTTGTACCCATCCATGACAGTGATCCAGTCATGTGAGCTATACCACTAAGTCTCTGTTATTCCACTCATGTCATAGTTCTGTGATTGTGTGAGGACTTCCAGTTCTTCCTGATTGTTTCCCAGGCTCAATGCATTTGTGTATGGACACCTGAGGTAACTACCCAATTGCCCTACTTCCTCAGGAAGAATGAGAAGGCCTCCTCTATGCCCCCCCCCCCACACACACACATACACATTTGTGCTTCCTCCAGGTCATCCACTTGCCCACTTACCTCAGGCTTTTGGTCTCCATCCCCTGGCAAACCTAATTTAAAGCCCTCCTCACCTATTTAGTGGAGAGTTGTAAAGGGTCCCCAGAAAATTCATTTTCTCATCTCTCTAGGAATAGTACATTCAGGCAATTTAGAACTAACGCAAAAGATCTAATCTAAAGATATAGTTAGTTATTAACTCATGACCAGTTTCCAGCTAGATTTTCCTTAAAGAATTACTTTAGTAGGTAATATGAGAGTGATATAGCCGTGATGGTCCAGAAACTATGTGAGAGGCAAGGATACAGCCTTTAGCCAGGGTCTGTTTAAATTATAAGGAGGCCATCAAGCAATTATGCAGCCAAATGTCAATGGACTAGACTTATGTATTATAACTGAGTCTTATGGTAAAAATAGACTTGAATCACTGTTTTTACTTTCCAAGTTACAAATGCAATGCAAGGTGTAAGTACCCACTCTCAAAGGGTTCTAAATATCTCATATGAAAGAGTTCAGGCTCTTTCAATTCAACACATGTAAAAAGAAATATCTGTTTTACTATTTGATTGTCACCAAATCCTAATTTTATCTTGCAGATGGTGAGCAATTAGCTGTATCACATCATAGCAAAACAGTAGGATTATAAAGTCATTAAAGTAATGATATATCTCATGTATTTCTCTATATTTAGGTTATTGCATTTATAATCTACATATGTTCTTATCCATCATTTCCACTGCACTATTATATTTTGCATTGTCTGGGAAAAATAGAGGTAATTTAGCTGAGTTGAGAAATACCACTAGTACAACAGAAAGCAATGGAGAGAGCTACACATTTTACTGTCTTCTCTCCAAAACAAAAAGCAAAACAAAACAACAAATAACAATTAAAAACAGAATTAAAAGAAACTCATGTTTTACACCCTGATCAAGAATCATTCAATAAAGTCCCTTTACCGTTCTGAAGTTCATTTGAAGTGTTACAGCTTATAGAACTCCTTTCTCTCAAATGTTGCCCATCTTGAGTTTTCTCAGAAAACAATGGGTGTTTATACACATGCTCTGGGAGTGGAGGGGAGGCACTTTAGTTAGAGTGGTTCCAACAGCCGCTTTAATTAAAATGCCCGGAGCATCATGTGTATCAGCACCCCCATGCTAAAAAATAGTGGTGGGGGTGCTTTAACTAAAGCTCATTGAACAAGCTTCAGTTAAAGTACCCTGCAACCATTTTTCAGTGTGAGGACACTGATACACAGGACGCTGGAGTCTGCTGGGGCATAGTAATTACCACACTGAGGCTGTCTTGATTAATCGATTAATCGAGTCTGCTCCAATGCATTATAATTACAGCATGTCAGAGCAGCCTTACTGCACGTGTATAGGTGCCTAACGTGACTCAGTGCTTCATAGAATAGAGGGCATGAAAAGTACTGTACCGGACAAGCAACTCCTTTTAACAGAAATTATCTGTAGGTGTTCAGTCCTCTGTGAATGAAGCTAAAAAAGTATGTCCTGAGACTGGGAGTAGTGGCTAGGCACACCCATGGGCATTCATTTCCCCCCATAACAAACCATGGAAGCTTCAGTCAAAAAATAGATATAGTAATGGTAGCACAAAAAGAAATGTAAGGAAATACCTAAGAAGCACAAGTAATCCAGCCTGGCCAATTTATGCTATGAAACCACTATAGATCAGCACAACTAGCTGCTTTTCATAAATAGATGGAATGGGAAGAGACAAAGAATAAACTAATGTAATCTTTCTTCTCCATCTTTTTGCTTAAGAGACCGTATGTAGCAGTCAGATCACTAATTTGTACCAAGTGTAAACCAAGCTATTGGCTTTTATCTTCCTGACCTTTTTCTTCTTCTGATGTTCTTGATTATTTAAGAGATTCATGAATAGATGTTGGCTAAGTTTTAAACTCCTTGAAAGCAGTTCATTAGCTGTTCTCATTCCTCACTGAGTTCCCAAAGGATGAAGAAAATTACTTTGGTAAATTTCAAAGGACTTGAAGATAATCCAGCCAGCCTAAAAAGCTTTTTTCTTCACAAAGGATAAAACAAGGCATTATAGCCTTAGTTACTATATAATTTATTGCAAAGCATCAGCCTGCTTCTGAAATGGCAAAGGAAAGCTCTCATGAGGTGTAGATACTTACCAGCTGTTGCATCTTATACAGGAAATACTCTACATGCAATGCACTTCTATATAAAACAGTGTATACAGTTAATTACACTTCTGAAGGGTGCAGCTCTTATTCATATCATCTGGAAAAAACACCCATAATCCTGATTCTATCATAAAACCATGAACAATATAAACATTTATTCCAAATAAGAACTCAAAATGCCACATGAATAAAGCCCTGGGGTGGCGGCAGCAGAGGACATGAAACTAACCTTCCTATTTCTGTGTTTATGATTTATTTTAAAAAGGTCACCCTTTGGATTGTCAAATATACATGCTAAGAAATAGAATTGTTTCACTATAGCATTGGCTCTCAGTACAAAAATGGTTTTGCAAACCTTAAATACATAGTTATAGGATATTCTTGCTAAATACTAATTAGAAATTTTGAAACCTACTTCAGGTCTAGTTCTGCAACATGTGGTCAGTGGTACTTAAACAGAGCTTCATTAGTACACAGGTAAGGATTGGAGAACTCATTTCAACAGACGTTCTAAGAACATTACCTTTAAGTGCACAACTTTCCCATCAGGTATTTAAGCATGTATTTAAGGTTCCACTCCTATTAGAGGCATATTGTCCGGAATCCTTATTTTGCCTTGTTATTCATTCCTGTCTGATTTTGGGCATAATTATTAACCATTCTCATCATTTAACTAATGTGACTATTCTGTGTCATACATGGTTTATTCTTCCACTTATCCTTTCCAAGGTAGATCCTGTCTGTGGTGTAGCACTTTGTTTTGGCAGTGGTGTACTTAAGCAATTCTGGGTACCCCGCTCTATGCATTTGCTAGCTGTGGTATCACCTCTGCTGCTCCTCCTTTATCCTAGAGAAGGGTGAGAGGCAATTTATTTGACACCTCTACCCCCCTGGTGCCACCCAATATCAGGTATCTCTCAGAGCGTTTCTGGATGCTGCTTTTCTTCCTCTACAGGTGTGTTGCACCTTACTAGAGAATAAGTAGAGAGCACCCAGTAGAGCAGCTGCACCTCCACCCTTTTTGGACCATGCCACAGGAGCAGCAACTGGGGACTTTTTTAAGACCCCAAAGCAGGTAAGAATTTCTCCCCTCCCTTCCCCTCTCTCCTCAGCAGCACCTCCCCTCCCTTCTCATTCCCAACATGCCATGCCCACCACTGCCACTGCTGCTTTCCCTAGCAGACCTGTGAGTCAGGGAGAACTCAAGAGCTGCTCCTGCCTTGCTCCAACAAGGCTGCACAGGGATCCAGGTTCAGCCTGGGACAGCAGCAGTGATGACAGTGGGTGGGATCCCTCATCCTGCCCAGTCTCCTTGGGAGTTTGCCACAGGCCCAGGAGCAGGTGAAGAAAGGGGATATCCTCCCATTGCCCCTGTTGCTGGAGAACATTCTCCCACTGGGCCAGCTGGAGACAGTGGCAGATGGAGAGGAGGGAATGGGAGGAGGAGGGACATACTGCTGAGCCTGGAAGGAAAGAGAGGGGGTGCTGAGAGTGGGGGTGGGGGATTCTTACCTGCTTCAGAGACTTAAAAAATGTCCTCATCTGGTGCTCCTGGAGTGTGATCTGCCCACCCTAGTTAAGGGGAAAATTTGGGAAGTAGGATTCAGACACTCCTGTAATGTGGGTTACTATTCCCATATCACCCTTTACAAACTCCTGCATCCACCCATATGAACTGACTATGGATATGGAGCAAGGGGCATCACATCTTTTCTGAGTGGAGTGTTCACCATTTCACTAATCATTTGTGGCTACTGCAACCAACAGCCCAAGCACATAGCTGAGCTCTCTGACTCGAAGCTGGCTTCTTAATCAGAGACAATCATGTATTTCATCATGTGTTTTCAAATTACTTTCTTCTCAGAAGTTTATTTCTTCTAGACGTTTGGACAGTTGGGTGGCAGTAAAGTAGTCAAGAAAGCAGGATTCATTGTCTGGTGCATCTTATGAAAATCTTTGCTTGCATAGTGCATGGTTATCATAAGACCACTATCCTCCTAGCACCAAATCTTCACCAATTTCCCTCCAAACTTCTATTGAACTCAATCAGAATTATGCTTAAATATGGCTTTCCATGTATATGACTGAAAAAAGAATTAAGCTGTCACTTAAAATACTTAAATTCAGCTCATGATATTTAAATACAGCAATCTGGTTTTGTACATATTGAACACTGTCTTAGTTGGCACTCTGAGCAGTCATTACTCACCAATTCAAACCTAGAGTTGTTGGGGGGGGGGGGAGTTATACAACAGTTACCTCATTAAAATTTAATTACACCAAACTACAGTTTTTAAATGAAGTGATCACACTTTTCCCTCTAGCTCATGGAAATGTGTCATGGTGATTAGTTAAAGCTTGTAAAAAGGCTGGGATAGTTCTTGCTTATGGCTTGTAGAACTTAGCAGAAGTACAAAATCGTTTGATAAAAAAAAAAGACCTTGGATAAATAGCCACAGTGTTAACACTGAATACTCTATAGCAGACACAACAAATTTGAAGAATCATGGATCTAGTGTCTAGACTCAGTTCACTGGGCCATATTCTAACTTTAACAGTCCACTGCATTAATGTGGCCTGCTCTCTCTACATCCTGAAGATTACCCCATGTAAGATTCAAAACAGGACCCTTTTCTGTCAAACAATCATGTAACAGTTTGAGGGTTTATATAGCCTACTGTAAGTGTAAGAGAGACCTACAGTTTTATAACCAGATCAAATGATGCCTTCACTTTCCTACCAGTAATCCCACTCCAAACCTCCAAAGAAGATGAGATCCTTAAAGGATGAGCTAACCTTGGGTACCTATACATGTGCTTCTTCACATTCTAATTCAAATGCATCATAGCAGACTCGATTAATTAAAACCCCTAAAGCCAATATTGCTAAATTTGAGTGCCTAAATTTAAGCACCTTCAGGCATATTTGGCAATTAAACAAAAATGGCCTGATTTCCAGAGGTCTTGAATTCCTGTGCTTCAGTACCCTTGCAAATCAGATTATTTAAAAAACAAATCTATGTTGTCAAATTTGCCAGCCCATGGCCAGAGATTTTAAAAGACTAATTTAGAAAGACTAAAACAAGTGCTCTAGTTGAAAGTTCATTTCCTGGGGAAAATATCTTACACACACACACACACACACACACACACACACACACACACACACACACACACACACTTATTTATACATAGTTATCCCATTCAACCTGAGCAGTGAGCCAAATTCAGGGTCCTGCAAATTGCTTTTGTATGAAGAGAAATTGATGATGGAGTAAATATTCCCTTTATGCTATCCTACTTATTTACATAATTTATAAAGCTCTGTTTCTTTGAACATAGGAGGACCGTCATTACTTAGCACTATATAGACTGAACTTCTCTGGATCATGCTACTAGTGCTTCTGTTGAGACAATGTCCAACTTCATGTTCTTTCTCCATTTCTGTTTCTGTCCTTTTTCTCTTGCTTCTGTCTCACAGACACATACACCTATTCTCAAAACAATCCTCTAAAAACCACCTCTGTGTTTGGGGCAGTGGCACATGTCTGTGTTTTAAATCAGGGATGTCAAACTCACTCTACCCCTTGTGCCAGATCTGGACCCCAGGGCTCCTCACATGCTGAATCTGGATGCAGTGGTGGGGCAAGCAGCAGTGTGGGGGCTAATGCAACTGTCTCTGACCACACCGCCATAATCAACATGCATCCTCAACAGGGCTCATTGCCCCAGATTTTGGTGGCAGGCTCCACCCCACGAAATCCTGGCCAAGTGACATGGCTCTGTGGGCTGGATTCAGCCCACAGACTGTAAATTGCAAACCTCTATTTTAGATGAAGGCTGCTCTGATTTCATATAGGAATTGAAACATACCTTATAGGTTTCTTACCAAAGCAGCAGTGTAGTCAGGCCCACCCTTCAGTGATATGTTGCCTGACCCTCAACAACATTGCATGTAAAGTTAAATCCACAATTCAGCAAAACAGTGGAGATGTAGTAATGGATAAAAGTGATATAATATTAAAAATATTCATCCAGCGAAGTCTTGTCAATAGATCTTGATGACAGTTCTTGAAAAATTTGTCACTGATTGACTGTGAGAATTTTGGTAGACAAAATTAGGGGTTTGTTTGCTTATTAGCAATACTGTATATGGAAATAAAACAAATATTTACCAGGATGCATGTGTGGTTTCAAAGCACATGACAGAAATATAGAAACTAGGGCTGTGCGAAATTTCACTGCCTGTTTTGTTTCAATGCTGTTTCGACCCATTTTGAGGTTGAAACAGCAAAATTGAAATGGAACAGATATAGTTGAAACAGCCTCAAAACAAAATGAGGCAAGTGGAAACGTTTCGCCATTTTGACACTGTTTTGACGTTTCACCCATTAACTACTGTGTATTGAGCTGGTCCCTCAGTGAATCATGACTGATTGCATAACACAGTAGCTAGCTAGGATAATGAGTTAATGAGCAAGGAATAACACCTACCAAACCACAGACTAAGGAGAGGAAAGAATCAATACTTGATACAGGAACTGTTTCTGCCCCAAGACAGAGACAGTCAGTTGCATGAGCACCCATGTCACAATTTTTGCCTGTCAGCAGCTAGAGGTGCAGGGCACCAGAACCCAGAACCCCTGCACCTATCTCCTTGACAGCTAGCAGACTTTGTGGCCTCAGCAGGGGCTAGCAGGCCTGCAGCTTTCACCCTGCTGCGCCTTAACACACACAGTGTCACCCATGTCACAAGTTTTGCTTGTCCACAGCTTGAGGTACAGTTTCCCCCAAACCCTTGCACCTATCTCCTTGAAACATGGCGAGCCTTGTGGCCTCCACAGGGGATGGCATGCTTGCAGTTTTGACCCCACTGTGGCTTAACACATACACGTGACATGAGTTTTGCTTTCAAGAACTTGGGGTGCAGTTTCCCCCAAACCCCTAAACCTATCTCCTTGAAACTTGGCAGGCGTCATGCCCTCAGAAGGGGCTAGCTTGCCTTCAGTTTTGACCAACTTTGGCTTAACACATACAAGTGACACAAGTTTTGCTTTCAAAACTTTGGGCTGCAGTTTCCCCAAGCCCCCTGCACATATCTCCTTAAAAGCTGGCAGGCTGCATGCCTTGCAAGGCTACCATTCCTGCAAGTTTCAGGAGTTTTGTCTTTTGCCCATTATATCCTATTAGCGAAATGTCGAAACAGGTTCACCATTTTGACCCTGTTTCAATGGAACAAAATGGAATACTTGCTTCAAATCAAAACGAAACACTGTTCTATTGAAACATCACAACACTGGTCAAAATGGAACGCTGCCATTTCGCACAGCCCTAATAGAAACCACTTTTTCCACTCTTATTCTCCTACTCTTACTAGCACTGGACTTAAGACCTCATTGACTTCACTGAGCACTTAATAAAGACTTTCATGAACTATACTTTTCAAGGACCTGAAAAAATACTAATTATGAAAAATGTCCAATGCAAAAAGGGGACAAAAATTTTAAAATACTTTCACAAAAACAGACATTTTGTATAAGTCTATGTATATGATAAGACAACACTCAAAGCAAAATGTGGATATTTATTTCTCCTTCCTGATTACTGACTGATGTTAAGATTAATTCAAGTTCAGCAAAGCACACCAAAAACTGGCAAGTAACTCCTCAGTTCTTTACTTGCAGACTTTTCAAAATTGAAATTATTCCACGGAGTAGACAGAATATGAATCTGAATTCCCATGAGAGGCAAAATGAGCAAGAGACAGACAGCAAGCTCTGTTCCTTTAATTTATTAATCTAGTAATCTATATTCCACATTTTTGCAAACCAAATTTATCCTGAATGGTTAATTAAGCCTGGCAAGACATCACTTGAGTGCATGTGATTTTTCTAATCTCCTTGCTGAAATCCTTGACCCCTCTGCCTTCATGCAAACATCAAAGAGGAAATCATGGCAGCAGACTTCTGCTTTTATGAGGGTGCAAGTGAAATATCCCAAGATTATATGCTGTGAAAAAGAGATGCTAAACTGACACATTTGCAGATTGCTTATTACCTGAAATCTGGCAACTGACACTGACTCCATGGTGCAGATCTCATCTCTGCCTATAAGAATTTAGATTTGCAATGAAGATAAATGCTTCAAACTTATGCATTATTTATGTGATCTGTTTTATAATTTTGCCGCCTCCTGTCTTCACCCAAACTTTAACATTTTACTATTATTGGTCACTTTTTATTTATCTTCTCATGCTGAACTAAACTTCTAAACTTAATAGATTTAAAAGGTCCAAAAGCAATCTCTGTATGTCAAATGGCAGTTCTCCTGTTTTTTTTCTCTCTCTTCCTTTAGATTTCCTCAGTCATCATATTAATTATGCTACTTACAGGGTGTCTCTACATGTGACCATATAGTGCCATTGTTACTGAACCTTCATTTGGTACTTCCTTTTGGAAGTACTAAATGATGGCACAGTAACAGCCAGTACTGTGCCGTGCTGGCTGAGTACGGTTACTTTTAGCTGCTACATTGCCGTAGTAGCACGCTGTAATGAGGGAGCACATTGCTACAGTGGTGTAGCTGCAGAATCATACTTTTTGCCTATCAGTGCTACACTGCCGTAGCGCATTATTATGGCACCATAGCATCATGTGTAGATGTGTCCATTTTGTATGTTGGAAAGGCAATAAGACTTTCTTCAGGAACAAGGCAGTTTTGGGTCCCAGGAGACTGTAGTAGCCTGCTCCTGATTTCAAAAGGCTACTTTTTTCTGATGGCAATAGGCATTCAATGCCACTGAAGGTATTACTATGTTTCTAGCCCTAAACTGCTGATTTGACAGCAGAAGTTACCTAGAAAGCCACCATAAAATATATAGCCAATGATTTTCCATGGAATTAAACAAGTTAGGATGAGGCTGGTAAATCTGATCCAAGGTGGGAACTGCAGTTGTTACAAAATCAACACAGCCTTCGTAAGTAAAATAGCCTATAGGTAGTCTAAATTATATCAAAGGTCATTTCTTTTATCTCAGTGCAACTGAAAATTAAACCCTGCATGTCTGTCCATTAATGTTTCTTTTATAATCTGCTACCCATGGCAAATATTCAGTGCCAGTGTTTCCCTTAGTATTAACTTGAAGGAAGATTTGTACGGGGCTCCATAGCTTAAAGACAATGGGTCTCCTGATCTGACCGCCTCAAAGCTGGTCAACTAGGAAGAAAAGCTCAGGCTCATCCACTCAGTGTTATACGGATGTTCCCATCAGCACAACACCAACAGGCAGGGCACAGTTGCTTCATCTCCTGGTATTGAAGTTAGCAAATAATACTGTGAGAAAGAGAAATTGTAAAATAGGTTGTGGGTTAAATAATTTAATTAACAAATTACCTCTAAGGGCACATCCAGATGAGCCCACATGTGCCTCTTGCAGCATCTCAAACCCCTTTCAGATGTTGCAAGAGGCACGTGCAGGAATGTGAAAATGTTCCCCACACTGCAAATTTGCAGCCTGGGGGCAAAATTAGATGCCTGGATATCCAGGGGTCAAAAAACCCTGCAGAAAAAAAATACAGGACAGGGCCTTGAGGCAACCAGAGGCTGGGTCCTCTACAGAGACACTCTGGCTGCCAGAGCATCTCTATGGTTAGCCCTCACCCTGGTGTTGAAGCACACTGCCTGCCAGTGCAGGGCAGGCAGTGTGCCAGCAGCAGGGAGCGGGACCCAGGCTCCACTGCCAGTAACTAAGGGGTTGGCGGAGGCTGGAGGAGGGGGAAGGGGACCATGGGAGGACCCCTGCTGGCCCCGCTCACTCCCCCAGCCCCCTGATCCCTGCCCTGCCCGGCCCCATCCCCCGCAACCCCCTGAGCCCCCATGATCCCTTCCCCGCATGGCCCCATCCCTCCCCAGCCCCATGAGCCCTGCTGATCCCTTCCCTACCTGGCCTTATCCCCCACTCCCCCGGCCCCCTGATTCCCCCTGATCTTTTCCCTTCCCTGCCCGGCTCCATCCCCCCAGCCCTCTGAGGTTCCCCCCCATCACTAAGAGTGAGTAGCCCTGAGCTACTTGACAGGGCAGCTTTTTATACTGCTGGGGACAGCACAGGTGCTGGCCCTAGGCTCTAGCTCCCCCTGGCTGCAGATCTGGGAGGAGCCAGGCAGGGTTATTTTGCCCCAAGGGGCACAATTTGCTCTACAAAAAAGTGCATGCCTGGGCATGTGTGCGGAGGCAAAAAGCCCCAGCTCAAATTTGTACTGCTTCTATTTGCTTCTAGATTTATTTTATTATTTCTTATTATTCTTTGTCAGAATAGAGTTTGATCAACTGTATCTCTATGGGCGAGTCAACTTGTTGCCCTATGGCAACATAGCAATGAACTATGTCACCATACACCATGCTATGGCAATATAACAATCATGTGGATCTACACATGACCAGCAGCTACGTCACCATAGCAGCACATTCCCCTGGTATAGCACACTGCTAAGGTGACATAGCAGGGTAATCTGTGCCGCGCACACAGCACAGTAACAGCCCATACTGTGCCATGCTTTAGTACTCCCAAAAGGAAGTACTAAAGCACCGTGCCATGGTGATGGTGACATAGGCCACATGTAGCTGCATCCTATGATAAATTAATACACATTTAGCAGGGGGGGAAAAGGAAAAAGAGGAAGTGACTTCAGAGTTTATATTAAATCTTGCTAGTTGGCTGTTATTCAACCTGTTTGAACCACAGAAACAGCATCTTCATTTTTACGTTGTTTAAAGTAGTAGGCATAAGACCACAATACTGATCTATGTGTGAATGTACACATTATTATTGTTGTTGTTTCTGTATTTTCTGTGTTATTGTCACTATATAAACAGGCTTTAAAATGTTACTTGGGAAACATCTTAATCAGAAAAATATGTCACTGAATTCATCCACAAGATGAGAATTTTTGGAGTTCTTTTCACTCAGAATAAAAGTAATAATCCTTAGTTTATTATAACACAAGCTTCTGATTTTCATTAGGCTTCTGAAATTAATTTATTGGACTTCCGAGACTCATTTTTACTGGACATGAAAAAGATATCATTTAACTTATGCTAAAAATAATTAGTACTCTTTTACTACTACTGTTATCATTATTTTTTACTATTAACATTATTTTACTGTAGTGGAAACAATATAGGAAGTTAAGCTTGCTAAACCTGCTTTCAATAAGCAGCTAACAGTTGGATTTGGATTGGCTGATTCCAGTGCCAATTTAATCCCACTTGATGTCCCACTTCCTACACTTATAATTTATGCTAGAGCCCTCAAGGATTTCTCAAAAATTATTTTAATGATCTTTAATTAAATAATTATTTAATATATCTTAATCCTTTTT
>NW_017729027.1:47182207-47194382 GCF_001723915.1 Gavialis gangeticus | reverse complement strand
GCTAACAGTTGGATTTGGATTGGCTGATTCCAGTGCCAATTTAATCCCACTTGATGTCCCACTTCCTACACTTATAATTTATGCTAGAGCCCTCAAGGATTTCTCAAAAATTATTTTAATGATCTTTAATTAAATAATTATTTAATATATCTTAATCCTTTTTGCCATGTAGTAATGTTTAGTGAAGCTAAATCTTGTAATTTTCTGCACTTTCAAGTTATGTCTATTCTGTATCAATTACACAAGTAGAAAAAGAACTCTTTTCCATGAACTCCAAACTACATATTTTAGTCTTTATGCAAACTCTCCTCTCCCACAAATATTTTGCATTAAATCTATTTGCTTGTTTATCTATCACTACAGACTCTACATAGGACAAGTATTACATAATACATAATATAGTAATGTCATTATATCTGTGACAGTGTAGAAAAAATACAAGAAGAAAGCATTTCATTAAACAGTCATTATCAGGGTTAAATAAAAGTAAGTGCAGAATTCTCTTTCGGCTTTTACACCCAAATGGTGATGTTCCAGCTGCAGAAGTGTCATTTGTGACACTTATGTACATCTGATGAGTCTATGGCCCTGGCATATGTTCATTTAATGGCATGATGAGAACTCATCCCTCATCCCAACATTCATGCCTTCTGTTATGCCACATGTGCATGGCAGGAAGTGTGATTTTGGGACCTGAGATCAGATCCTAATCATGCCATTACTGCTTTCCAGCTGCACACAGAGCTAACAATCAGCTGACTGTTCCTGTTCAAGATGCAGGGCTGTCCAGGGACAGTCCCAGGTCCAGTGCACCCAGGACTGTCATGGCAGACAATCAGCTGATTGTTGGCTCTGGCTCAGACAGGCCCAGGTTTGAGACTGGGTGTTTGGGCTAAGGCTGGCAATCAGCTGATTGTCAAAACCCTACACCAGTCAGCACTGGCCTGGCTGCTTTACATGGCAGAGCAGACACTCCATCAGGGGACAGCTTTCAGCTTCTCCTGTCAGGGAATTTAAAATTGTGCCAAGGCAGGTCTGTCCAATTTAAAGTCCCGAGAAGTGGAAACCAAAGGCTCCCCTCCACTGGGAGCCTCTTCTCCCTTGCTCCTGGCATCCTGGATAGAGCTGCTTGATGCAGGATTTGAAGTCCTTTTGCCTCCCCCTCTAGTCTCTGAGTAGGACCAAAACATGTTAAATATAAGGGTCCATAGAAATGAGCCAAAGAAGTGTTCTACATTATATATGTTATTTTACTTGGGAGGCAAGGATTTCTTAGGGTGGTATCATTTATTGGACCACAAACATAATTGGGACAGAGTTAGACAAGCTTTCAAATTAAAGATATTCTTTGTTTGGTCTCCTGGAAAAAAATTATGGCTCATTCTCCATTTATAGTGCCTTAAATCAGGTGCAGGTATAGCATCTGTCTTATTTTTGCCACAGTTGACATATTAATCAGAGTATAAATGTAACATGTAGAAGGGGTCTAATACCTGTGCAATGGGGATATGTTAATGTCTTTGCTATTACTGAGTGTGCCCAGTAGGCAACACACTGGCCAGGCAGATAGATGAATACGTACCCATGTACCTAAAAGTAATTCCTGAAAAAAATGGATAGAGGGCATGTAAAAGAAGAGGTGTGCTCCTGTGTTTTAGTCCAATAGCTGGGTGATTAAGTCATCTGCTGAGAGAACAGGAAACCCAGGTTCTAGAGCCCTATCCCCCAGGAAGGATCAAGAGATTGATCCTAAATCTCTTCAAATTCATATAGTGATCCAGCCACAGGTCAAGCATTATCTAGCCTACCCTCAAAGCTGAGCCACTGCACCTTTCATTTAATACTAAGTGCATGAAGCATAGGGGGAAGCTCCCATCTTATTTGGAGCAAGGATCCAGGCTAGAACCTGGGACCAGTGTTTTTTCAGAGCAGCAGCTATCTTATCAAACCACACACACTAGCTTGCTCTTTTGCATGGCCCCATGTATCTTCCTCAATTGGTTGTCCAGGGGGGCAGCTTCAAAAGGGGAGCTGGAGAAGGGAGTGGAGTATCCATACTGCATGGGTAATAGAAATTCTGGGTAAGGCCAAAAATGTAATTTATGGGGCTTGAAAACTGCCATCTGAGCATAAGTGAAACAAAATAGTACACTTACTGTTCTCTCAAATGTTTGACATAAACAGTCCTCTGGACCTGAGGAAGACCAAAGGCTTCTCTAGTATCTCTCTCAGCTATCTACTTGGTCTGATAAAAGCTATTACCAAACAAAGCATGCTTCTCTGAATTTTCATATTTGTACATTAGATTTTGGACTTGGATTATATTTGTATTTGGATTCCATTCAACAACGTATTCAAGCCCACATAGAAAATCTCTTTTTAACTGACCACATATAAACAGAAAGAATGAGACATGCCGGCCCAGGGCAAAGTTCTGTCACTGGATGTACACAGCATAACTTTTACACTCAATGAGTATAGCTATAATTATAGAACAAACTGAATCCTTTAAACCTTAAACCTTTTATCCATTGAACTTTTAGACCTAATAACTGGGGCCATACCGAGGTCAGAAATAAATATATGCAAATTAAACAATAATTAAGAAAAAACATGTAACTCTTTAAAATGTAATGATTCTATCAGAGTTCAATAATAGTAGATGCTCCCCGAAGTAGAAAGAAACCATAACTTTTATATTATATGCCATGGAAATCATTAAGGTTTCACTCAGGCCCCATCTCATTGCAGAATTAGGCTGAATGAGAAATAGCATAATGAAAAGAAAAAGGAACAGAAACAGGTAGGAGAGGGAAGATGGGAAACATTATTACAAGTAGGTAGTCACTCATTAGGCCAGGTGTGTGGCATGATGCAATAAGAGATGCTTTTTAATGTATATGAATTAAATGGATATAATGATTAGTTAATTACATGTAGAAGATGTAACTAAAGCGGGTCTTAGCTGATGAATTCTAGAAGTAAATGATGTAAAAGCTGCCGTTTAAAAGATTAAATACAATTCAATCTCTATATATGCTCTCTTTTTTAACAGTATAACCAGGTTCATTAGCGATGCCCAGGGTGGGCCAGAGGTGCAACTTCAAAAATAAATTAAAATCTGGAGCACAAGACTTTAATTCTTTGTATAGAAGGGGATGCCTTTGCACCATCTACCAATGGGATGAGCACCAGTGGGAGAGAGGAAGTGGAATGAGACAAATCCAAGTGAGGCTACACCTACCCCTTCCCCTCAGTACATTTTGTGCCACCATTCTGTGAAATGGACACTAAACTAAATAGAGACCTGGAGCACGGTATTCCCTCCACAGAGCAGTTAAGGAGATGTTATGATTCAGAGTTAATATCACTGTAGCACAACAATATAATGACCCTTATTTTGGGTTTGTGGCAAAGCCATGCTCAAGCCATAATGAGATGAATAATCACACCTGAAGCTCAGTAATACTTAGATTATTTTGTCCAGTCTGGCATCCAAGAGATGTTCCTGAGATTCAGCAGGGATTTCAGCCTTTCAAAGTGAACCTTGCAGACATCTTACGGATAACGTGAAAGTAAAATCAATACCAGCCATGTCTACATGAGATGCTGACTGTACAGTAGCCAATGACTATTTGCACAGTAGTGTTACATGGCAGGAAGCGTGACACAACACTACTGTACAGTAGTTTCAGGCTACTGCTCAGTCAGCTTCACTTAAAAGCTGTTTGGTGATGCTACTGCGCAGTAACTCCAATTACTGCACAGTCATTTAGTACTTGCTTATACACCTTTGAATTTAACTTCTCAGTGGCCACATCTACACAAGATACTAACTGTGGGTAGGAGATTCCTGAAAAGGCAGAAAAGGGGCCACAACCTGAAGCACATAGACATGAAATCTGCAAGATGCTAACTGTGCAGTCGTTACTGCACAGTCATTTAGTACGTGTATAAGCAAGTACTAAATGACTACGTGGTAACAACTGCACAGTTGGCATCTTGTGTAGATGCAGCCACTGAGAAGTTAAATTCAAAGGTTTTAAGGCCAGAAGAGACATTATGTCATATAATCTGACTTCTTGCATGATTCAGGCCACTCATCACCTATGATATCACTACTACGGAAACTTTGAAAGGAAGGCCTATAATGAGAATTGAATCAACAGAACACCTGTCTCAGTTTAGGCAATGTTTTTGTTTCATTTCATGTCTGGCAACTTGAGAGTTATACATGAAATTGCCTTCTGAAAACATAGTCCACAAGATGCCTCCCTTAAGACACCTGTCACAGCATGAGCCTCTGCGCCTTGTTACATGTTAATTTTAGGTGGCTCCTGGAATGCTTAACCTCTGGATTGTCCACACCTAAACCCATAAAACTAGTTATAAGCACACCTTAGGCAGCTCAAAGTTACACCACTCCAGGGCAGGTGTATCTCTGATCTGTGTTACTCAGCTCGGCTTCCATTGATGTGTGGCCACTCTCTACAGATGAAACACCCAAGTTGCAGTCCCTCAGCATAGGATCACAGAATCACAAAATCACAGAAAATTAGGATTGGAAGGGATCTCAGGAGGTCATCTAGTCCAACCCCCTGCTCAAAACTGGACCATACCCAACTAGATCCTCCCAGCCAAGGCTTTTTATAACCAGGTCTTAAAAACCTCCCAGGATGGAGAGCCCACAACCTCTCTGAGTAACCTGTTCCAGTGTTTTACCACCCTCCTAGTGAGAAAGTTCTTCCTAATATCTAACCTAAACTTCCTTTGTTGCAACTTGAGACAGTTGCTCCTTGTTCTATCATCTGCCACCACTAAGAACAGTCTAGCTCCATCCTCTTTACAACCCCACTTCAGGTAGTTGAAGGCTGCTATTAAATTCCCTCTCATTCTCTTCTCTAAACTAAATAAACCCAGTTCCCTCAGCCTCTCCTCATAAGTCATGTGCCCCAGAGCCCTAACCATTTTCATTGCTCTCCTCTGGACTTTCTTCAAGTTGTCCACATCCTTTCTGTAATAATCACTTCTCTTAATCTTCTGGCAACACTCCTACATATGTAGCCCAGTATGCCATTAGCCTTCTTGGCAACAAGGGCACACTTGGCTCATAGTCAGCTAATTGTCCACTGTAACCCCCAAGTCATTTTCTGTAGGACAGCCTCCCAATATCAAGGCATGGCAGGTGAATATAGTGAGGGACTATACTGAAAGGCTGGAGGTGGGGCAGGATTAGGGTGGCCACTAGAGAGCATCACAGGAGGCTAGTCCTGCTACAAAAACCTCAGGAGGATGTTCCTGAAAAAGCAGAAAAGGGGCCGCAACCTGAAGCACATAGACATGAAATCTGTGAAATTAAGAGAGTCATTTGCTTTGATTTTCCTTTCCATGAAATTTAGTGCATATGAAGTGTGCTGGAGCCTATATTCTTCCAGTTTTTCTTTGAACACTGCTGCAAGAGGCAAAAACAGTACATGCTGACTCTTACCTCCATCCCCTACTTACTTTTTCAAGGCCCATTGTGGTGGGGAGATGAGACCATTCTGGAAAGTAACATAACCCATTGACTAAGGTGGCACCAGTCACCCACACCCCTGCCCCAGGGGCAGGAAGTCAGCTAGGGTCAAAGGATCCCAGCAAGAAAAGCATCCAAACATTTCTTAAAAGATTCCAGAATAGGTCCTTACACCACCTCTGGATGGAGTCTATTCCAGGCCTTGGGGGCTCTCACAATAAAGAAGCTTTTCCTTACATCCAGCCTAAAATGGTCTTGGAGGAGTTTGTGACCATTGGACCTTGTCATCCCTTGGGGTGCTCTGGTGAACAGGTGGTCCCCCAGAACCTGTTGTACACCCCTTATATACTTATAGGCAGCCACCAGGTCACCCTGAGCCTGTGCTTTTCCAGGCTGAAGAGTCCCATGGCTCTCAGCCTGTCTTCATAAGGCCTGTTCTCTTGCCCTCTGATCATGTGCGTGGCTCTCCTCTGGACACTCTCAAGCTTCTCTACATCCTTCTTGAATTGTGGAGCCCAGAACTGGATGCACTACTCCAGCTATGGGCTCACCACAGCTGAGTACAGAGAGAGGATAACATCCTGAGATTTGCTTGAGAAACATCTCTGGATGCAAGCCAGAGTTTTGTTCACTTTACCAGCTGCAACATCACATTGGTGGCTCATGTTCATTTTCTGATCAGTCATGAGCCCCCCAAGTCCCTTTTGGGCGTGGTACTAGCAAGCGTAGCTCTGCCGAGCCTATAAGCATGATGTGGGGAAGGGGTTTCCCTGACGTAGAGTACCTTGCATTTTTTCCATATTGAATATCATCAAGTTTTTATCCGCCCACTTTCCAAGCCTATCAAGGTCAGCCTGGATCACCAGCCTATCCTCAAGTGTAGACACTCTTCCCCAAAGTTTGGTATCATAAGCAAAATTAGACAGTCCACTTCTGACACCAGTGTCCACATTGTCAATAAAGATGTTAAAGAGTACAGGTCCTGGGGGATGTTACTGGTCACGGAGCGCCATGATGGTTCACTTCCACTGACTACCACTGTCTGGGTCCAACCTCAGAGCCAATTCCCCAGCCATTGGACTGTGATGTACCCGAGGCCAATTTTTCCATGAGATCATGAGACACCAGATTTGTAGTTGCAAAAGAGCAACAAAAAGTTTATGGAAAATGAAAGCAGATTTGTGTAGCCAAGGCAATCAGACAACTAGGTCAGGAAACATAAAATGGATCAAAGAGTTAAACTTTATACATAATGATCTTCTAGCAGAATATTATCTATAATGTATAAAGAGATGAATGTTTTAAATGTAGTCTAGTTTGAATGTATTACTTAATTTAGACTATGGGCAAGCACAGATGTCTATTTTTAGTTTCCTTTCCAAGCCAGGTGTTTCTGATCTGTCTGCTGTCTGATCCAAAGAGAAAGTATTGTAGCATCAAAGGAGGAGTAGATTCATTTTTCTTAAAACCCAAGGCATTTTTCAATATTAAAGGAATGCATCTTGTGCTAACAAGGTGGCAGTATGGACTGTGCAGTGGAGGGTACAGTAACATAAGATCTCTATACAACTATGGAACATTTTTATAGCCTTTAAATTATTATACTGATTTCCACTATATTTATCTCACTAATTAAACTTAAAAATTATGCATTCTAATGAACAAGTCTGAAAATGCCCATCTTTCCAGTTCAGCAAAGCTATGCAGCCTGTATCAGCCTGAGGAGGCCTATAACCTTCATGGTTCTCAAGGTCAGCAGAGTGAAACTTCAATAAAATAAAGTGTTGTGAACTTTGCAATAGTTGAACTGAAATGGAATGGAGGCTGATAAGAATACCTTACAAAACTCTCACATCTGCAGTTGCATGCTGGTACTTCCAGCCAAACTTAAACAAAGCACTGATCAATAATTACTGCTTCCAAAGCAAGACAAGCACAAATTATTTTAAACAGAATAGAGTACACTCAATGTAGACATTTATTTCTCCTGCATTTTTTGCAGTATATAGACAGTGTGCCTTTGAAGAGAACTACTTTTTCTTCCTCAAATAAAAATAAGATTAGAGGTAAAAAGACTGGGAAGTTTGATATATTTTTCCATAAAAGAACAGCTCAAATTTTTCAATGGGTCATAGCATTAAAAAGGCATGTATTGTTTTTAGAACTACATATTTTTGATGGTGTATTTGGGTATGTGTACCTAATGCATTTATATATACACATGCATATATAGATATTTAATATAGCTATATAAAAGAAAGAGCTAAGTTTTTCACATTCCCAAAGCATAGACTTTAAGAATAATGCCAAAAATTATGACAGTTGGCAACACTGTACTTAGCCTTTATGTTTTTTATTAGTGAACCAAATTTACAGATGAAATAACAGATACAGCATTAGTTAAAACCCAGTGAATCAGTTGAGATTAGTGGAAGCTGGTGTCAGCAGACTTGGTTAAATGGTAGAAGGGAAGGGTTGTAATAGCACAAGTAACTGGTCACTCTGACAGGGTAGAAGATATAGGCTTTATGTTGAACTCTCCCTCTCTCTCTCTCTCTCTCATACCAATCTATTGGTTGCTTTTTGAGGTCTGATTGTCTTGCCCCCTCCAGATGTAACTTCTGCCACCATATGCTCACGAAAACTAGTGTATTCGGGTTTATTGAAGTGCACTTTATCATTTTTTATGATCTCTCTGAGATCACCCTATTATTTTTAGAGAATAATTGTTCACAGACAGCATTCCCACCTTGGTTCTAGCACACACAATTCGTTGGTCCCAGTTTATCCCCTCTTTAGGGCTTGGTTATTCATCAGTCTAAAAACAAAATGAACCATAAATGCCATCCTAAATTCTCTGCTGGAAAGGATCTTCCTGATTTGATTTTTCTCTGCAGATTATTCTTGTTCCTGTCTTTCGTACCCTCTGCCTAAAATCCCTTTATATTTTTGAAGCTCAGAAAAAATTCCAGGTCTTTCTGCCACAGTGAATGAATGGAGAGAACTCTTCATCTCACTGCAGATTCTTAGCATTTGACATTCAGCTGAATCATCACAAGCGTTCTGCATTGCTACAAACAGCCCCAGCCAGACGCTGTGTTATATGGAATACATCTCATTTTACAGTAACATCACAATAATAAAGTGTTAAAAATGTAGATTATAATCTAAGTTCCTAATAAAAAGAAGAAAAAGAACAGGGGACAGAAAAAAAACCATGTGTATTGCAGCCGTATCTCTGTAAGTAGTATGTTGTCATTCATTAAACCATTGCAGTAATCCATTAAATCCTTCACTGATACTATATCACTGATACAGGTTATTGTCTGTAAATATATCTGTACACACTTTGATCCTTTTTGGATTTGGCTTCCTTTAGGAATTATAAAACTACTAGTTGTCCATAAGACAATCTTTAAATGTTTTGGTCAGTAGATATTCCAACTAAAGACATGGAGATGTTGATATTCATTGAATGAGATGGTAATATTCTAAAGAACAAGAACAACATACAAGAAATGGCAATCCACATATGAGTAATTGTTTAGTTCGGTGCTTATGAAAGACCACAGCTACAAAACCAATGAAAAATGTATGCAAACCGAGAATTAGACAGCATTTGTTCAGATCAGCACTAAAAATGGAGGAGGAGATGATCTAAGGAGACAAGTTGCTACCATAGAGGTGAAGGAGTGACAGATGAGTATACATCACACTGGGCACGTCTACATGTCACCCTCCGGTGACGTAGCAATGAGCTACATTGCCATATGGCATGCTACAGCAATATAGTGATCATGTGGGTCTACATGTGATCAGTAGCTATGTCACTGTAGTAGCGTGCTCCCTCATTTTAGCACACCACTACAGTGACGTAGCGGCAAAATCCAACTGTGCAGCATATGCACAGCACAGTACAGGTGGTTTCATAGTTTCATACTTGGCAGGGTTGGAAGGGATCTGAGCAGATCATCAAGTCCGACCCCCTGCCATGGGCAGGAAAGAGTGCTGGGGTCAAACAACCCTGGCAAGGTATCTATCTAGCCTCCTTTTGAAGACCCCCAGGGTAGGAGCGAGCACCACTTCTCTTGGAAGTTGGTTCCAGATCCTAGCCACCCTGACTATGAAGTAGTGCCTCCTGATATCTAGCCTGGTTACCACACCGTACTTTAGTAAAATGAAGCTGGTGAAATAAATATTTCAGCAATGTTGCCATATGTTGACATGTAGACATGCCCATTAAGTCAGTTACATGGTGTCTGAGCATACCTATCAGTCTGAAGTCACTAGCATTGAACTCCTGCTGCAAATAAAGAATACGGGAGAAAAGGCTGATCATGTGTTGAAGTTGATTTGAAGTGCATTTCTGTTATATTTTAATCCCTAGGACAGGAAGCATGATCACGTAACTAAAACATAGCTCTGGGAGCCTGGAGATCTTCTGGATATTTCTGAGATTGTCTATGAAACCACATCTGTCAAATGTGAGCAAAGCAGAGGGAGAAGAAAAGTTTAGTAATGAAAGATGGGTGTACTTTTACATTACAGTGTGGAACTGCATGTGAACATGAGCTTCTTGTGTATGTATGCCAGAGCTGCCACTCCTGTTTTGAAGTTGTCACACTAAGCCCAGGGGTCTCTGTAGTAGCATTATCATAAAATTACATTGATTTATTATATGTGGTTTGCCAAAAGCTAGCTCAAAGAGATGGGATAAGTTAATATCTCTGTCAAGCCATTTACTCTATCCACATTTTTATAACACTCAGTAAAAAGAATGTCTATGTGAAGGTGGCCTGTAATAAAATACTGTATTTATTTGAATATGACAAGGTTTTTCCCCCAATCAGCATGGGAAAAAGCTCTTCATCTTACATTCTCGTACAAGGAAACCTAACTAAATACATTATCTGTAATTAGGGATCTAAGTTGTGGCAAGACAAAGAGTTTTTTAGGGCCCACTTGCAGCATGCAGAGCTGATTTCATGGGCATTTTGCAGCAGCCTGCCTCTTGCCAGGTTGACAGAGGGCACCTTCACTCAGTCAAGTCATATCTGTATGTGGGGCAGGCACAGGCTGTGGGTGTGGGCTCCCACCCTGCTTCCCTGCCCTGGGACTTCTGCAACCCTGCAGGCATGACCCAGCGTGGCTGGGGACAGCAGGGCCACACAGCAATCTTATCGCTGCTGCAAGCTCCCCCACACCGCTGTTCTGGTGACATGCCCCCTGTGCCTGCCGCTGCTTTGAGGTGCACAGGCCTGTGCTGCTGCCCTCACTGCAGACCTGCACACAGGAGTTGTGTCACTGGGGCAGCGCAGGGCGAGCAGCAGCAAGGAGATCCCCATGAGGCTCCTCTGCTCTGTGCCATGCCAGATCACAGGGGTGACAAGCAGGGCAGCAGGGAACAGTGGGCTCACACCAAGAAGCTGCTTGCCACTGTTCCCTGCTGTCCTGTTTCCCTCCTCCATGACCTGGCACAGCAGGGAGCAGAGGAGCCACACAGGGATCTCATCACCGCTGCTCACCACAGGCTGCCCTGGCAATGCACTTCCTGTGTACAGGGTTGCGATGAGGGTAGCAGTGTGGGGCTGCATCCCTCAAAGCAGTGGCAGGCACAGGGGGCGCATCACCAGGGCAGTGGGGGTGGAGAGCTCATAGCAGTGAGGAGATCCGCATGTGGCCCTGCTGTCCCCAGCTGTGCCAGGTCATATCTGCAGGGCTGCAGAGGTCCCCAGGGAGGGAAGCAGGAAGGGAGCCTGTGCCCGCAGCCTGCTCCATGCACAGATCTGGGGACATGGGTCCTCCCTGCCCCCTGGGACTACACATAGCAGCAGGGAGCTGGTCCCTCCCTTCCCTTCCCCTGGACAAACCACCCGTGGCCCTGTCCTGCTCCCCGCTGGGGCCCTGCAGCCGCACATTGCGGCCCCAGGCCCCAAGACCCACCTGGCTGGGCAACAGCCCCAGCCCTACCCAGCTCCCTTCCTACAGGGGGCCTCAATCCTCCTCCCCCCCCACCACTTACCTGCTGTTTTTCCAGCAACCAAACAACATTATAACTGAACATATAATGATAACTATTATAACCGATCAGCGATGTAATAACAAAACAACATTAAGCAGGACGACGTTAAGTGAGGAGTACACATACACTTACTGAGTAGTGCTGAGCTATGGGGTCATTATGGCTTGAAATGCTGTTGATTCTGCTAGGGCCCAATCCAATGAACTATTTGGTAAACCATGAGTCTTTTGACTTTGAACTAATATTATGTATAGTGGAAAGCCAGGAACCTGCTCTTAAACAGATACTTGTACCCCACAATTGAGGACTGTATTAAAATGGGACTGAGTGAAATGTACTGGTACTACAGAAAGACAGAGGAGGATGATGAGAAAAAATGGCTGACCTTATATGGTGGAGAGGGGACTGGCATAGACTTCTGAGAGACAAACCCTTTGAAGAGAACGATGAATGAAAAATCTGGAATGGTGATGGATGCTCAGGTGCATGGGTGTGTGCTACGAACTGTGTAATGGGACTAAAATGGTTTAACTGTCAAAATATGTTTTGGTCTGCCAAGTTTTGGTCTGCCAAGTGAACCTCTGTGGTCACTTGAGGGGTTGTTAGCAGTACTGTTATATATAAATATATATATAGAG
>NW_017729027.1:47168179-47177207 GCF_001723915.1 Gavialis gangeticus | reverse complement strand
GGTTTAACTGTCAAAATATGTTTTGGTCTGCCAAGTTTTGGTCTGCCAAGTGAACCACTGTGGTCACTTGAGGGGTTGTTAGCAGTACTGTTATATATAAATATATATAGAGAGAGAGAGAGAGATATTTTTGCAAAAAAAGTGTTTTTACTATATATAAGTAGACAAAAAGTGCATAATTTGTACTACATATAAGTAAAAAGTGCTGCCTAAATGTGAGTTTATAGAGTACCTGTGTTATACGTTGCAGCAATTTCAGAGAAGGTCACATGTATCAATTCTGGATGAACTAAGTCTAGGAGTACCCACAGTCATTTGCTCATTTCCAAAATACTACAGGTATGTTTATTTCAAAGTCACTGTTTTCAAATGTGTCCCCTACTACCATATGCTCAGGGAGAGCAGGGTGTGATAGTAAGCAGGAGGGATGGGGGGAGGGCAAGGGCTACCTGACCTCCCCTCCCCCCAGAATTATTATCTCTGGTGTAGCAACGGGACAAATTCAAGGCAAACATCCAAAAAATTAGATTCTATACCTGGAAAATTATAACAAATTTATACATTTTCCATATATAGAATCTAATTATTTGGCTTTCATCTTATATTCAGGGTAGTCTTATATTTGAGAAAATACAGTATATATTTATGGAATATTCTGTCACTTTGACTTTCATATAATATTACTACACAATCATTTTCAATTAAAGTTAATACAATTATGCAAAAGAATATTTTTTCTTCCAGTTTGAAGTTCTGGATATAGCAGAAAAGTCTTGCTAGCATAACATGGTCAAAAAGATAAGAAAGTCTGAAAGTATCATAAAGTTTGAACTGTAAAATTCTATTTTCAGGACTATAAATTAGCAATGGTTTTCCATGAGTTGCAGTTGCTTTCTTTGGCATACAACCTGGACCTGGGTAGATCAATAATGATAGGCAAAGAGGTCTTAGAAAAATACAGTCTGGATGAGTTACTATTTCTGCCTCATTTTTCTGATTTCACCATAATTAATTTATAAACAATGTCTTTCTTATATTTTGATGGTAAAAAAATAGATATCTGGTAGAAAATATTGTGTAAATAATACAATCCAAACACTCAGACAGTCTGTATTTCATTCTACAGAGTCATCTCCCAAGCTATCCATTTCATGTTCCTTTAAGTAAAGTTTGGCCAGATGCAGCAAGTAGGCCCTTGGCTCTCATACATACCTACGTTTTGAATGGCTCAAAAGCTAAGCCAACATCCGGATGCATATTCCTGAACTGCCAAAGTGAAAACTGAGTATTTCAAAGCCTGGTCATTAATAAATGCCTCTCCTATCCTGGTTTTATAAAAAAAAAATCAACTACATAGTTCCTAAAATAACTTAATTTCCAAGATAATCATTCTAGTGTTTTCTTTATATATAGTCTAGGGCTACATTATTTTGTCAGATCTGTAAAGATGGCTCTTTTCAATCAACTGAATTTAGAAACTATCCTCCTGTTTAAAAAGATAAGTGATGTTTATTTTTTTAAGGCAAGTTCATGTTTTCAGGATTTTCTGGCTGATGAAATAAAATTATTGCATGGGGAATTGCATTTACCATGTTCTGTTGGTTCAGAACCTATTATTTGTAGCATCTAATATATTCAATATTGTAAAACAGCATCAGAAAGAAGATATTTGCTGTAATGAATTCTACTTAGTGGGATGAAAGATTATCTGCAAATCAAAACAGTGCAAGTTGATAACATGCTTGAACATAATTACATCAAGTGCTTGCAGGGATTAGAACATTCCTGTAGAGTGAAGATGAAAAAAAGAGCTGCTTATGGGGTTCAAATCCCATAGCAATCATTAGACAAAATAAGTAGCGCAACACGGTGGCTTTTTCATTTGTTTTTCTGTGTGTATGGAGGTAGAAGGGGGGTGTTTCTACATAAGATTGGCCCACACCTGTAGGAGGCAGATTAGAAAACCAAAGGTGGTGACCAAATTCAGGTTCACAACCAAAATCAAGGACAATAAGAAGTCCATCTATAGGTACATAGGTAACAGGAGGAAAACCAGTGGAAATGTGGGACCACTGCTCAATGCATCTGGACATTTGATCACTGACGCCAAGGAGAAAATTAAACTCCTGAACAAGTACTTTGCAGCTGTATTCCACCACTCTAAGAGTGATAGCCTGCTGGATCCAAATATGACAGAATAGCCACAGTAGGGATGATCACCTACCAACAGTCAATGTACAGCTGGTGAAAGAACAGCTAGAGAGGTTAGATAACTGGAAGTCAGCAGAACTAGATGAATTCCATCTGAGAGTGCTGAACAAACTAGCTGAAGTCATCACAGGACCACTGGCAAACCTCTTTGAGAATTCATGGCACTCTGCAGAGGTCCCAGAAGACTGGAAGAGGCCCAATGTTGTACCCATATTCAAGAAGGGGAAGAGAGAGGGCCCAGGGAACTACAGGCCAATCAGCCTGACCCCAATCCCAGGAAAAATCTTTGAAAAATTTCTCAAGGAGTCCATATGCAATAAGCTAGTAGAAAGCAAATTTCTGAATAACAGCCAACACGGTTTTGTCATGGGTAGGTCATGTCTGACCAGCCCCATCTCCTTCTATGACCAGGTTACTTACCACCTGGATAAGGGAGATGAGGTTGACGTCATTTACTTGTACTTTAGGAAGACCTTTGACTTGGTGTCCCATGAGGCTCTCAAGGTAAAACTAGGGGACTAAGGGCTCAACATTCAATGGTCAGATGGATGGGAAACTGGCCGTGGGGTTGACCCAGACAGTACTAATAGACAAAACTGTGTCGAGCTGGTGGAAGGTAGCCAATGGGGTCCCCCAGGGTTTGGTACTTGGACCGGTGCTTTTCAACATCTTCATCAATGATCTGAACGTGGGGGTGAAAAAGCAAAGTTTGCTGATGACACCAAGCTGTGAGGAAGTGCAGCCATGCATCATGGTAGGCTGATGATCCAAGTGGACCTAGACAGATTAGTTAGATGGGCAGACCAGAACCAGGTGCTGTTCAGCACTGAGAAGTGTAAAGTGCTCCATCTGGAATCAGCAACAAACTTACAGGCTTGGTGGTGCTATGCTAGCTAGCATCATATCTGAAAGGGACTTGGGGGTCATAATTGACCATAAAATGAATATGAGCCACCAGTGTGATGCTACAGTTAGCAGAGCAAACAATACACTGGCATGCATCAACCACTGCATCTCAAGCAAAACTAAGGAAGTTATTCTCCAAACTATTCAGCATTGGTGAGGCCTCATCTGGAGTAGTGTGTCCAGTTCTGGGTGCCATACTTCAAGAAGGATGTGGAGAAGCTTGAGAGAGTCCAGAGAAGAGCCACTCGTATGATTAGAGGCCTTAAGAGCAAGCCATACAAGGAAAGGCTTATAGATATGGGACTGTTCAGCCTAGAAAAGAGAAGACGTCAGAGGGATCTGATGGCAGCTTACAAATATATCAGGGGGGAGCATCAGGGGCTAGGCAAACAACTATTCACCAAAGTGCCGCAGGGAAAAACCAGGAGCAATGGTCATAAACTCCTAGAAGAAGGTTTAAGACTGGATATAAGGAAAAACTTCTTCATGGTTCATGTGACCAGACTCTGGAATAGACTCCCAGTGCAGGTGGTGCAGGCAACTACTCTGGAGAGTTTCAGAAGGAGACTGGACACGCACCTTTCTGAGGTTATTTGACCCCCAGCAGTCTTCCCTGCCCAGAGCAGGAGGGCTGGACCCAATGATCTCATGAGGTCCCTTTCAGCCCTAAACTTCTGTGAATCTGAGAATAAGTTCTTTTCTCTTCCTTACATCTTTTCTTGACTGATATGTCAAGCTACATTAGTTACGTTAGCTTCCAAACAACCTAAAAATATATAAAAGTCTTTGGAATAGCATTCAAAAAGAAATGTTTTATCTCTAGGCCTAGCAGCTACACTTCTCAAAGGATCATTAGCTTTGCAATCTGATTTTTGGTATCAGAGCTTGGGCACCACTGCCTTTGGCGGTTTTTTATATGAATAACACAATGTATGTTCTGAAAAAATGATCAGTATAGAACTTATTTAGACACAGAGCCTTTTTCAAATGTTCTGACCTTTCTTTAAAAAAAGAATGTATATGGGATGGTTAGATGACTCTACAGATTTGATCTAAGCAAAGACAGAAGACAATTATTAGCTCTTTAGGACACCAAATTAAAAAAAAATCAATAACGGGAATACATTTGGACATACAAATTGGCATGTGCATTGGCATGTAAAGATATATACTCTTTTTTTTTTTAGGCTTATTTTGAGCTACAGCTGTTTGGGGATTTTCTACTGTAACAATTTTTAAAGGACAATGCAGTCTGCAAAAATGATTTTTTTTGTAGGAATGTTTTGATTTTCCTGACAGTAAATGTTTTGTCCAAAACTGAAACACTTCCCTTTATCAAGTGAAATGGAAATATTCTGGCTTTGATCAGTTCAGAGGTCATTTGTGTCTGCCTGAGTTTTTGTAGTGGATCAGTGGAGTTCAATGCCCCATACCTGTGCTCTCTGGTATTAGCCAGTTATCCAAGCAAATTGTATCTTCCGTAATGCCTTGAAGTCTCTTCTCTGACTGAAGCACAACAGGACACATGATCCTGGGACTTTATAGAAGAAATATTTCTTGATTAATAAAAGAGAGAAAACACATGAGACATCTAAATGATGATTCCCATTAGGCCTTCTAGCAGCTCACTGCAGATACAGTAGAACGTGAAACTGAGCTGAAACAAAAATTTTTGACAATTTCAGAATATTTTTTCAGAACCTTCTGTTCCCTGAAAACAACTGCTACATTGATGTTCTCTTGTCTTTATCTGGGATGAAAACAACTGTCAAAATATCAGAATTTCCATTCAGAAAATATCTAAAATACCAGAAAGTTCCATTTTGACCTGCTCCAATTATGGCCTTGTTTTGGTTTCTGGGAAGTTTTCTTAAACATTCTAAGGCAAAAATGCTATTTTATTCCTGCTCCCAGTTTCCTGCATGCTTAAATTAACTGATACTTGTCTTCTTTTCCCACTCTTCTGCCCAGCACCAATAGCAAAGCATATGGGCATAGTAAAACTGCAGCTTAGCAATTGAAAATTAATATATATCATGAACACATGTTTGGATACCTTTAAGAATGTTATGTCTAAGTTACATTTGTCCAAGGATTGCAGGAGGGAACAGCAGATCTGTAGGCTAAGTAGGCTCTCTGAATAAACAAGCTTTATCATTTTATAAGTTTAACTCCTTGGCCTTTTGAGAATAACACATCGTACCAGGAGTTGGGTATGAGGAAAGACAGAAAAATGGAGCATCACAGAATTCCAGAGAAGTTAAAGCTATCTAGCAATGCAGCAGAAAACTGGAAGAAATTTAAGCAGAGCTTCACCATATATATGATGGCCAGTGGAGCTACAGAAAAGGAAGACCCACTCAAGGTAGCCATTTTTTGAAATATAGCAGGCCCAGAAGCTCTGCATATTTATAGTAGCGTACAACTGTCAGAAGCAGAACAAAAAAGCTATGGCACAGTAATAAAAAAGTTTGATGAATACTGTATACCCAAACAAAATAAAACCTTTGAACAGTATAATTTCTACATATGACAGCAGAAAGAATGTGAGACAATAGAGGAGTCCATCAAAGACCTCAGACTGCTGAGCCAGACATGCAACTTTGGAGACCTAAAAGAGTCCATGATCAGAGACCAAATAGTATTAGGTATAAAGGATACAAGCCTCAGGAAAAGACTGTTAGAGGATCCTGAACTTAATTTGGAAAAGGCAGTTAGACTTTTCAAACAACTAAGATAACAACTGCCAGGCAGCAGAAGCTGGAGGAAAAAGCAAAACAAACTGAACTAGACAGGATTACAAGACTGCAAACACACAACAATACAGGGAACACACAAACAATACAGAAAGGAGGACTTCACTATGAAGCAGGCAAACAGAGGCCAAAGAGAATTGGAAAAAATGGTCAGCTGCAGATGCTGTGGAGTTTACCACAACCCATGCAATGCCCTGCATTTGGTAAGTGCTGCAACAAATGCAAAAGATTCAATCACTAGGCAAGAGTTTTCAGAAAGGAGCAGGATGCAACATACAAGAAACAGCAGGTGCATGTGTTATGCAATGAGGAAAAGGAAAAATTCCTCATTGGCACAATGCAAAAAGTTCATTCTTCTGATGGTTAGACAATCACCCTGGAAACCAATGGTCTAATGGTAACTTCTAAATTAGATAAAGGGCACAGGTCAATGTAATACCCGAATATATTATTCAAAACATGAAAACTAAACTTGTGTACTATGAGAATAAGAAAGTGAGACTTAGAGCATATAATGAGAACTTGATTGCAACCATGGGTGTTTGTGCACTACATGTTAGATACAAGGGTAAGCTAATAAAAATTCAGTCTGTAACAGTCCCAGGAAAACTAGTCCCAATTATTGGGTTGTGAACATGTAAAACTCTAGGTTTGATTAAGAAAATGGAAGACATTGAGGGACTAGAAAGCAAGGACACAGGTGAAGAGTTTTATGATATGTTTCAAGGCAAAGGCAGAACAAGCTGTCAAATGAGTACAAGATAGAATTAAGAGAACCAAATATTCCCATCATACATGCTCCAAGAAATGTTCCCCTTCTACAAAGAGAGAAACTGAAAAAAGGAATTAGTTAACATGGCCATAATAAAAAAGTAGAGCAACCAAATGCATGGGTTCATTCACTAGTCATAATAGAAAAGAAAGATGCATCCTTGAGATTATGTCTGGATCCTAAGCAAATGAACAGGTACATCAAAAGGTAACATTTTCCCATTTCCACTAGAGAAGAGGTTTTTGGCAACATGGCATAAACTAAATATTTTTCCACTTTGGATGCCTCTTCTGGGTTTTGGCAAGCTCTCCTAGAAAATAATAGTACCAGATTATGTACCTTCAATATGCCCTTCAGAAAGTATTGCTTTCATAGGCTTCCTTTTGAACTGTGTTCTGCATCTGAAATATTTCACAGAAAGGTGCAACACATTTTTGAAGGTCTTGATGGAACTATGGTTTATACTGATGATGTATTAGTTTGGGAAGATATTATGGAAGAACATGATTTGAGACTAAGAAAGGCACTAGAAAGAGCTCACAGAACAGGTTTGAGACTGAACAAACAAAAATGCAAATTCAGGGTCAAAAAAGAATATATCTGGGAGAAAAGCTGAGAAAGGGGTGCAAATCGATCTTGCAAGGGTTAAAGCAAGCCATTACAAACATGTCACATACTACAGATAGGGAAGGAGTGCAGAGATTACTAAGAATGATCAGTTTTGTAGGGAAATATCTACCTCATTTAGAAGAGCAGACCAAACATCTTAGATCACTCCTACAAAAGAATGCTCAGTGGATCTGGGAACATGAACATGAAGTTGAATTTAAAAACTTGAAGGAAAAAATAATGAAAGCTCCAGTACTAAAATACTATGACCCTAAAAGACCCATGAAATTGTTGATAGATGCTTCTAAAGAAGGCATTGGAGCAGCTTTGCTTCAAAAACATGGGGACAGATGGAGACCAGTAGCATATGCATTTAGGACACTCTCTAAGTCAAAGTGCCTGTATGCACAAATTGAGAAAGAACGTTTAGTTGTGGTATATGGCTGTAAGAAATTTCATGTATAATAATAATGTATTGGCTGTAAGCCATATACATTAATAATAATGTATATGGCTGTAAGAAATTTCATGCATAATAATAATGTATAATAAAAATTCATGCATAATATTTTCCCAAACTAATACATCATCAATATAAACCATAGTTCCATCAAGACCTTCAAAAATGTGTTGCACCTTTATCTGTGGGAAGCCTGTGACAGCTGAAACTGATCACAAACTTTGGTAACTATAACAAAGAAAAGGTTATCAGACACGCCACCCAGATTACAGAGACATTTCTTTCAACTGAAAATGTATGATCTAGACATACAGTACATGGCAGGAAAACATCTGCTTACTGCAGATACATTGTCCAGAGAATATGTCACAATGGAAAATGACAGAATTCCAAATATAGTATGCAGTGACTTAATTAAAAGAGTGATTCCTGTCACAAATAAAATGTGGCCATTAATTGCAGATGTTACTGCTTAGGACACCACATTGCAAGAAGTGATAACAGTTATTTGTTCTGGTTGGCGTGGAAAACATATACCTAGCCCTACTCTCATTTCAAGGAAGAGCTGTTGGTACTGAATGGCATTTTGTTCAAATACTCACAACCTGTTGTTCAAGCAGTACTAAAGAAAGACCTGTTAAACAGACTACATAAGGGGCATCTAAGCATTGAAAAATTCAAAAGGAGAGCAAGGGGTACTCTATATTGGCCCAACATAAATAATTACATAGAAGATACTGTAAAGGCTCATATAAAGTGCCTAAAGTACAGATCAGCATAAAGAAAAGAGCCCATGATGGCCATGGAGGAGCCCATAGCACCATGATATCAAGTGGGAATTGACTTATTCATACATGTGGGGAAAAATATGTAATCATATATTCATAGATGCTAGGGCCAGAAGGGACCTCAACAGATCACCAAGTCTGACATCTTGCCCTGGGCAGGAAAAAGTGCTGGGGTCAGATGATCCCAGCCAGATGCCTATCCAGCCTTCTCTTAAAGACCCCCAAGGTAGGGGAGAGCACCACCTCCCTTGGAAACCCATTCCAGATTCTGGCCACTCTTACTGTGAAGAGGTTCTTCCTGATGTACAGCCTAAATCTTATCTCTGTCAGTTTATGACCATTGTTCCTTGTTCTTCCTTATGTCCAGCCTGAAATGGTCATGGAGGAGTTTGTGTCCATTCGATCTTGTCATCCCTTGGGGCACTCTACTAAACAGACTTTCCCCCAGATCCTGGTGAGCACCCCTGATAAAATTATAGCTGGCCACCAGATCACCCCTGAGCCTGCGCTTTTCCAGGCTGAAGAG
>NW_017729027.1:47149274-47168067 GCF_001723915.1 Gavialis gangeticus | reverse complement strand
ACCTTGCATTTTTCAGTGTTAAACACCATCAGATTCTCATCTTCCCATTTCCTGAGCCTGTCAAGGTCAGCATGAATCGCCCTCCTGTCCTCAGGTGTGGATGCTTTACCCCACAGTTTGGTGTCATTGGCGAACATGGCCAGTACACTTCTGACTCCAGTGTCCACATCATTAATGAAGATGTTGAATAATATAGGCCCAAGGACAGAGCCTTGAGGGACCCCACTGGTCACAGGGCACCATGACGATTGACGTCTATCAACCACCACCCTCTGGGTCCGACCACAGAGCCAATCCCCAGCCAGTAGATCATGGTGAAGCCGAGGCCGCAGTTGGCCAGTTTTGTTAAGAAGTGATCAAGGGATACCAGATCAAAGGGTTTTTTAAAGTCAAGATATATGACATCAATCTCTTCCCCCTTGCCCAGGTGATAGGTCACCTGGTTGTAAAAGGAAATAAGATTGGTCAAGCAAAATCTACCTGCAACAAACCTATGCTGGCTATCCCTCAGGATTTTGCCATCAGCCAGTATGTTGAGAATGGTCTCTTTGATAATCTTTTCTAGGATCTTCCCCAGGTTAGAGGTCAGGGTGATGAGCCTGTAGTTTGCTGGATCCACTTTCCTCCCTTTCTTGAAGATAGGCACCATATTGGCCTTCTTCCAATATTTGGGCACTTCACCGGACCACCAGGAGTTCTTGAAGATCCATGCCAGTGGCTGAGCTATGATGCTTGCCAGCTCCTTGAGTACCCTGGGGTGTAAGCTGTCAGGACCAGCTGATTTGAATGTATCCAGCCTCTCAAGGTGTTCCTTCACAAGGTCAGCATAGATGGAGGGTAAGAAATCTCCCTCACCTGGGCCTTCCTGTCCCGTAATGGACAGGGGTGTCCTTTGGGACTGGTGAAAAACTGATGCAAAGTACCCATTTAGCAAGTTGGCTTTTTCCTAGTGTCGCAGTGCACTGAAGTGCCTGCTCCTAAAGAAAGACAGGTGTGGGTTGCCGGGGCAACCACAGAGGTCAGCTGACCGGAAGGGGGCAGGGCCTGGCCTATATAAACAGCTTAGGCTGAGGCCAAGGCAGCAGTTCCCCTCTGGCAGTTGAAGAAAGTGGAGCTCTGTTGGGGCAAGTAGAGCAGGAGAAGCCTGATGACCTGAGTAGCTTATGAGCGAGAATACCAGGCAGAGGAACCCCTGGTAGGGATGGTAATGTTGATGAGCCAGAGGGCTTAGTGTTTACATTTTAGCCAAGAGGCTTGGGTTTTGTGTTACAGCCGATTGGCATATGGTTTTGGTTATTGTTACACCGGAGGACCAGGTGAGGCTGGAGGGGTTGGAGGAGGCCTCATGGGAGCTCCCCAGTAGTAGGGGGGTTCCTGGCGCTGTAGAGGGCGTGGCATTTTGGGGTGTCCTGACCCCGGCCCCAGAGTGGGCAGCATAGGGAGGAGCCCAGTGTGCACGCAGGCAGGAAGCCCCAGTGGGGCACAAGACCCAGAAAGGGGTTGGGGGGGCCAGGTAAGGCTGAGGCTGCCTGAGCCCTGATTGGGAGAAGCCCCAGTGGGGCGTGGGACCCAGAAAGGGGGTCTAGGGGCCAGGTAAGGCCGAGGCCGCCTGAGCCCCAATTGTGGGAAAGCCCCAGTGGGGTGGAGGACTCGGAAAGGGGTCCTGAGCACAAGACAGGCCCCCCATTGTGGGGCGTGATCACGGAGACAGGCCCCCCAGTGCGGGCGTGAGCACAAGCAAGGCCCAGTGGAGCAGGGTTGTGCAGGAAGAGCCCCAGGGAGGGTGTGAGCATGAGCAGAGCCCAGGGAGGGCGAAAGTATTGCGTAGAGCCCCAGGAGAGGGCGGGTGCACGGTGAGAGGCCCCAGGAGAGGGCGGGCACACGGTGAGAGGCCCCAGGAGAGGGCGAGCACAAATAACTGACTCAACAACGTCCGGGACACCTGAGAGGCTTGGGGCGTGGTATTAGGGGTGGTAGGAGCCACGCATAGCCCTTGAGGCGGGAATGCCCAGAATCACCGTAGACAGGGCACAGGCCAGAGTACGTCAGGGATACCGTGCCAAGAAGGACAAAAGGCAGCCTCCCTTAATATTCAAACCATCAAAGACGTGGCGGGCGAGAACGAGGGTGCATTTTATACCAACTTGGCACGGTAGGGGGTGCCAGGAGAGATCACGGCCGCTCCTGGGTTCCTGCCCTGTGACACCTAGGCATCGGTTGTCTGTTGTCCCATCTTGTTTAGCAGGGGTCCAATGCTGCTCTTGCTTTTCCTCTGGATGCCCACATATCTAAAAAGGGACTTTTTATTTTCCTTGATACTTGTAGCCAGTTGGAGTTCAGTCACAGCCTTGGCTTTCCTGGTTCACTCTCTGCAGGTCTGGACCAGTGCAGAAAATTCCTCCTTGGAGGTGGATCAAGGCCTCCATCCTTTGTAGGTCTTTCTTTTTAGAAGCAGGAAGTCTGCTAGTTCTCTGCAGACCCAAGGCTGCTGTGCCCTTTTGCTGCCTTTCCTCCGAGATGAGATAGACTTTGCTTGTGCATCCAGGATTGCTCCCTTGAGAAGCAACCACTCTTCCTGAACTCCCCTCCCCTTTGGGTCGTGGTCCCTTAGGGCATCACCAATAAGCCTCCTGAGCTTGTCAAAGTCAGCTTTCCTGAAATTGAGGACCTCTGTATTACTGACTAACTTGCCAGCTTTACAGCGGATAGTGAAGGTGATCAGGTCATGGTCACTGTCACCTAGCTTCCCTTCGATCATTAGGTCACTGATAAGGTCATTCCCCATTGCCAGTATCAGGTCAAGCAGTGCTTTGCCTCTAGTTGCCCTGTAGACTTCTTGCGTCAGATAGAGCTTATCCATGCATGTGAGAGAGCTTTGCGACCATTCGGATTTGGCTGAGCACTCTTCCCACAAGATGTCCGGGTAGTTGAAGTCTCCAATGACAACCATGGACTGGGAGCATGTGGCCTTGGCCAATTCCCTGGTGAACTCCTGGTCAAGCTCCTACTCCTGGGTAGGAGGTCTGTTGTAGACTCTCACCATTGTGTTCCCTGTGCCGTGTCCCCCATTTATGAGAATGGGATGAGATACTGTATTGAAGGCCTTCCAATAATCCAAGTAAATGACATCCACCTCTACTCCTGCATCTTAGCATTTTGTGACCTGGTCATAAAAAGAAACCAGATTAGTCAGGCATGATCTACCTGCTATGAATCCATGCTGGTTGCCGTGCTACATTATTTTTCCCACTGGACTCATACAAATATGATTCTTAAAATTTTTTTCAGACTTTTCCAAGGATAGAGGTGAAACTAATGGGCCTATAATTATTCGGATCCTCCTTCCTCCCCTTCTTGAAAATAGGGATCACATTAGGCCTTTTTCAGTCCTCTGGGACTTGACCCAAGCACCATGAGCACTCAAATAGCCGTGCCAGTGGTTCTGCTATGACACCGGCCAATTCCTTCAGTACCCTCAGATGCAGCTTATCCAGGCCTGCTGACTTAAACACAACCAGTCCATCCAAGTGACTGTGCACCAAGTCATCATCAACAGTTGGTAGGCTGGTGTCCCTTTGATGCCCATCTAAGAACCCATTAGGAGACTTGTCTTGACCCTTGTTCAGGAACACCGAGGCAAAAAAATCATTGAAGAGCTCAGCCTTGTCCCCCCTGTCTGTCACTAATTGCTCCTGATTGTTCAGTAGGGGTCCTATGCTGCCCTGTGTCTTCCTTTTACTGCCTGCATACCTAAAAAAAGACTTTTTGGTCTTTAATTTCTGTTGCCAACCTCAGCTCCATAGTTGCTTTGGCCTTTCTAACTGCCTCCCTGCAAGTGCAGGCCAAGTAGGTATACTTCTGCTTGGTAGCTTCCCCCTGCTTCCACTGCCTATATACCACTTTTTTTGCCCTTTGGCTCCCCTGGATTTCTTTGTTTAGCCAGGGAAGTTTTGTGGCCCCTTTCCCCCCTTTCTCTTGTACTGGGATAATCTCCCTCTGTGCCCAAAGGATTGCTTCCTTTAGGAACAACCACCCTTCCTGGACTCCCATCTCTCCAATACTCCAGTATTAGCACTGGATTATTATTCTCACTAGCCTGAAATTGAATTGCTGAAAACCACAACAGAAAACCATGTCATAACTCACATCAAATTGATTTTTGACAGATATGAGATTCCACAAATTGAGAGAACAGACAACGGACCTCAATTCAACTGTCTGGAGTTTAAAGAGTTAGCAAATAAATATGGATTCCGTCATAACACTTCAAGTCCTAAATACTCACAATCCAATTGTCTGGTGGAAAATGAAGTAAAAATAGTGAAGAAACACCAAAGTTTACCTGTCACACTTAAATTACAGGGCAACACCCATGAAACACAAATTGTCCCCAGCAGAAATGCTGTTCAACAGGAAACTCAAAACCAGGCTGTCATATCTTGTGGATGATGATCAAGCGAATGAAAATCAAGACATGGAAACATTTTTAAACAATGACAAACTCAAACAAAATTGTACTATGACAGGGGTCCAAGGAGTTACCACAACTGCACAACAAAGATATGGTGCTTGTTTCACATGGATAAACATGGAAACAAAAAGTACTAGTTTCCCATCATGTAGCTTCCAGATCCTGTAATGTAGCCACACTGGAAGGACAGGTGTTAAGAAGGCACAGATGACACTTGCAGCTCATTAAGGGGAGAAGAGAAGCAATATCATAAGATTCACCAAGGAAACAGAGCTAACATCAAAGCAACAAGAAACAACAGAGAAGATTGAAAATAACACAGAAGTAGAGACATTGGAACAAGGAAAACAAACAAGAACTGAACTAATAAGGATTAAGAATGCAGAGAAATTAAGAAGATAACTTAGAGCTAAAAAGCCAACACAAAAACTAATAGAGAGGGCTGCTGTGTGAAACACCATCTTTTCATTTTGATGTCCATTTTGCCATTTTGAAGGGACAGTGTTTCATTTCACTCATGGGCTATAATGGGTAATTGTGAAAATGCCTAAAACTTTGTCATTTCTTGTCTGATTTAGATGAATACTGCAGAGATGGTAGCCCCTCCTAAGGGCATGAAGCCTGCCAGGTTTCAAGGAGACAGGTGCAGAGGTTTCTAGGAAACTGCACCTCAAACTGTTCAAAGCAAAAGTCCTGACTCTTGCAGGCAGCAGCTGCCTCCTCTCATCTGGCATGCAGATCCGGGGGCACACACCCCAGGAAGGGGTTGTGCCAAACTCCTCCCAGGGGTACAAGCCCATGGATCTGTGCACCGGATGCGAGGAGGCTGCTGCTGCTGCCTGGGGCTGGCACTGGGCACAGCCCACGTCCAGCACTGGAGCAGTTTGCAGCCTGAGCCTCCTCTCATCCAGGGCACAGATCCAAGGGAATTGCACCCCCAGGAGGGCTCCTGTGCTGTGCCAAACTCCTCCCAGGGGTGCAAGTCTCTGGATCTGTGCACTGGATGAGAGGAGGCTCAGGCTGCTGCTGCTGCCTGGGACAGCATCAGCAATCTTGTCTGGTGCTGGGCACAGCCTGCACCTAGTGCCAGTCCCAGGTGGGAGAGGCAGCCTGAGCCTTCTCTCATCTGGGGCACAGATCTCAGGGCTCGCACCCCTGGGAGGGCTGCCAGGCTGTGCTGGACTCCTCCCAGGGGTACGAGTCCCCCTGGATCTGTGCGCTCAATGACAGGTGGGAGAGGCAGCCTGAGCCTCCTCTCATCCAGGGCACAGATTCAGGGCCTCACACTCCTGGGAGGGCCGCGGGGCTGTGCTGGATTCTGCCGGGTGTGGGTGCACGCAACCCATGCCCAGTGCCATGGAAAATTGCTGCTGTCGCTGGTCCCAGGTGGCAGTGGCAGCCTCCTCTCATCCAACGCACAGATCCGGGGGTTTGTACCCCTGTGAGGAGTCTGGCACAGCCCCACAGCCCTCCCATGGGCGAGGGCCCTCGGAGCTGCACATTGGATGAGAGGACACTGCTGCCTGGGACTGGCGCTGAAGCCAAGTAAGCCCCACTTTGAAACTCAAAACTTTTTGAAACTTTCAAAATGTTTTGAGTGGCCTTGTTTCATTTCAAAGCTGTTTCAAAGCCTTTTGTTTCATTTCAAGTTTTGCTGTTTCAAGCTCAAAATGCTTTGAAACAGCTTTGAAATGAAACATCCGGTGAAATTTTGCACAGTCCTAATAGAGACCTGTTAAAATATGCTTTAACTATGGTTTGAACTAAACTACCAATGTTAGTATTATATGGGGATATATTACATGTAAAGGGGGAAGTTGTGTGGATACTTTTAAGAATGTTATGTATAAGTTGTTACATTTGCTGTGGGGATTACTGGAGGGAACAGTAGATCTGCTGTAGGCTAAGTAGGCTCTCTGAATAAACGAGCGTTATTATTTTATAAGTTTAACTCCTTGGTCTTTTGTGAATAACACATGCACACACATATAACAGGAGGGAAAGGACACCAGCAGCAACCCTAATGTGTGCAGCAGAAAGAAGTTATTCCCTGAATACTGTTTAATCTTAAAGGGGTAGCCTGAACTATCCCCTCTTGGCTACTTTAGGCTGGAAGTCCCTCAATCCACTTCACCTGTGCAGCTTTCTATGATCAGTAGGTTTTTCTCAGATGAAACCTATTACTGCTATATCTTCACTCCCAGGTGGGGCAGCTTGCTGGGAATGAGCAGACTGAGGACAGTATAGTGGGAGCCTTTCCAGAAGCAGCTAAAAAAAACTGCATGAGATGTCATTTTAACTGTTTGGCTCTATGAGCCATATCTGAAGGGAGAGGAAACCTGTCACTTTTAAAGCTCTGTTTCATACACTCCATACACCCTTAAGTGAGGCCACTGGACTTGATGAGAATACAGGAAATTGTCCAGAGACTAAAGATGAGCTAAGCTCTTTAACAACCTTTGGGTAAACTCCAGCTGCAGGAGAACCTGCTGACACCAGTGGTACAAATTCCCTTCCTCAACATTTGGGTAATAAGTAACAAACATGGTTGAAAAGACTACAAATGTAAATTAAAGCAACTCTAGCGGTTGGCAAACTGTAAGAACAGCTGGTTTAACTGTATCTTAATGCTTCTGCTTCTTGCCTTGAAAATGCAGTGTCTAGCACTCTCCATCAAGTAAAAAGTTGAGTAAGGCTATGCAAGACTATATCATTTTTATGTCCGTTTATTTGTATGAAATCCTGATGCCAAATTTAATGTACTAGAGCAGAACAACAGTTCAGTAGAAATGTTTTAAACTAGTGTCCATATATAGGATCATTGGAACGTAGGGCTGGAAGGGACCTCACAAAGTCATCTAGTCCAGCCCCGTGCTCAAAGCAGATTCAGCCTGATTACACCATCCCAATGAAGCATCTGTCCAACCTGCTTTATGGATGGCAATTCCACAACTTCTCTAGGAAGCCTGTTCCAATGCTTGATAACCCTCATAGTCACAAAGTTCCTCCTAGTTCCCCACATATATTTCCTCTGCTGCAGCTTGAGACCATTTCTCCTCTTTATAATTGCAACAGGAGCACACTGTTGGCTCACATTCAGCTTATGGTCTACTGTAACCTGCAGGTCCTTCTCTGTAGTACTGCACCCTACCCAGTCATTCTCCAGTCTATATTTGTGCATGCAATTATTTTATCCCAAGTGCAGGACTTTGTACTTGTCCTTGTTGGATTGCATCTGGCTTATTACAGACCATTTTTCCAGTCTATTGAAGTCATTCTGGATCTTAGCCCTGCCCTACTTGTCCAGAGCATCTGCAACTCAACCCAACTTGGTGTCATCCACAGATTTGGTAAGCATGTACTCAGTCTCATTGTCCAAATCATTAATGACACTATTACATAATACCAGGCTCAGAGCAGAGCCTTGAGGAACCCCACTTGATACTTTCTCCCAACTAAACATTGAGCTATTGATGACTGCACTTGAGCATGATGATCCAACCAATATCCACCTTACGGTACTTTTATGTAGTCTGTATTCCTTAGCTTCTATAGAAGTGGTCTATAAGAATATAAGCATTTTCTGGTTTGAGGAGTGCAGTATGCCTCCAGTCTGATTTTCAGACTTCACACTACGTACTGTATGGAAATGTAAAAGAAATTTGAAAGACTCCATCATGAGCAATGAGCTAAAATAAACCTAGAGCTTCATATCTGGATATTGTAAACAGCTGTCATATAAATAATTCCAGGATTTCATCCTTTACTGACTGACCTTTGTCCCATGTTTTGCTCTCTCCTAGTCATTAGTTTTCTCCCTTGCTAGAGCTCTCCATAATAAAACCAAACACAGATGCCCCTTTTCTCAACACTAGCAAAAAATTACCTGCCTTCTTTCTTCAGGTCACAGCTGGCATATTCACTTTAAGTTTTCAAAAATTTCAGCCGATTTTATCCAATCCGGCATCATGTAATAAATCCATAACTGCTAGAACTCTTTTAAGTTATTCAGTGGAAATTACATATTAATTGTCTTAATATTTACTAATGTTTATCCAGTTTATTAATTTAAGTAATTTTTAATACTTTGATAACTACTTGTTAATTTCTTCAAATGTATTCCTTATTCATTCCTAAGTATTTGCCAAATAAATTGACAAAAGAATTCTCATCCTGCAGATTATTCACCAGCAGATCACTTTGATTATTCATTAGTTATTAGTTACTGTGTGTGCTTAGTCAAGTAAGTTACATTATAATATTTCAGTTTCCTGACTGGTTGACTGAACGTATTTAAGCAAGTGCATATAAAATGAGAAATATATAGTGAATAACAAATTACATAAATGCTTGTTTGTGCAGGGAAACTTTGATCATAAGTAAAACAGTATTGATAAGAACAGCCTTTCCCCAAAACACTGGTGCAGAATTCCTGGCAAACCAGTATTTTCCAGTAGTAAATAGAATGGAGTAGAAACAGGGTAACACTAAGCAGTCATTTGAAAATCACACAAACTATGAAACTATTTATGCATATTGGCATTATTGCTTTCACCCACCTCTAGCCTGCAAACAAATTGGACAGCTACACATAACGAGAAGGGAACTCAAGAAATGTGCACCTAAACAATCTTTAAGCTTAGCTTTAAGCACCTCACTCCACCCCTACTGAGCAAAACGTGTAAGTACATATTTATTTAGAACATACATAAGATGAATTGAGGCTAATATGACAATTTGAAGATGCTTCCAGCCATTTAGGTAATAACAATGAACCCGATCCTCAGCTGGAAATAATTAACATAGGTCAGGTTAAGTAAAAACAATTGTTCTGGTATATTCTACCTGTGTTCCAGACACCATGGGCATGTACGTAAGTACAGGCAGCCTGTCAGGGAGGTGCTCTAACTTATTGCACTTTGTGCACAGCATCATGAGTTAGAGTGCAATTGAACCCAACAGGTGTTTGCCTGTTGAGTGAGGGGGGCTCAGAGCCTGACCACACCAGCCCCAGCCAGCAGGGGGTTGCTCCAGAAGCCTCCCAGGAGGCTGTCAGACTATCGTTCACCCAGCCCCACCCCAGCCCCCAGCCAAATGGCAACTGTCAGCAGCTGCTGCCATGCATACCCACCCCAGCTATATCCCTGCTGGGGTTTTGGAATGAGCCAGGCCGGGCCTGTATGGCAGGGAGGCCTCCCCTCCCCCCACCCCGCAACCCTTGGCATGAGCCTCTTGACAGCACTAGAGGTTGTTGCACCCAGAGCTGGGGCAGTGGGAAGAAAACAGAGCCCCCTGCCTTGCAGGCTCATCCCAGCCCTCCCCTGGGCCCCAAAAGGGGTAGCCAGGGTAGGCCCACAAGGCAGTGGGGATTGGTTTCCCTCCCCCCCATCCTAGTTCTTGGTGTGTCAACCATGAGGCTACCATTTTCAAGATCCTTGGGTGTAAGAAGGAACAGAGTACCCCCACCATGTGGGTCTGGCCCTGATACTCCTGCTGCGGTTTTGGGAGGAGTTGGGCCAGGACTGCAAAGTGAGAGGGGTCCATTTCCAGCCACCCTTTCCCCCCTTCCTTGGCCCAACTCCTGGCATGGCAGCTTTTGCTGTTGTCAAGACACTCACGTGGTGGGGGGGAGAAAGGGAGCCCCATCACCTCGTGAACTAGTTCCAGCTCCCCCCAAGACACCAGCAGGAGTAGCTAGGGGAGCATGCATAGCAGGGGGGGATCCCTTCATCCACTACCCACCTGCCATATGAGCATCTTGACAGTGGCAGAGGGGAAATAGAACCTCCTGCTACATGTGCCTGGCTTGGCTAACCCTGCTGGGATCTTGGGGGGAGCTGGGCCAGACCTGCAAGGCAGGGGGCTCCTTTCCCCTTCCTCCCGTCCCCCCCCCCACCAGCTCCAGGTGCAGCAGCCTTTGCCACTGGCAAGATGCTCCCATGGCAAGATGCCCCCTCTTCACAGGCCCAGCTTAGCTCCCCCAGTTATAGTTGTGGGGGTGCTACATGTGGCAGGGGGGGCTCCCTTCCCACATACCCCTCTTTCCATTGTGCAAGAAGGAGACAGAGTCTCTTCTCTGTGACACTCTCAGGGGTAGGGCTGGGCTGATGCTTCCCTTAATGAACACCAGTCCAGCCCACAAAGCCTCATGGAATATGGATGGAATCACTCAAAATTAACCCTCATGGGGAACCTGTATACAGGGTTATTTTTGCACCAGGGTACAGTTTTTGCACAATCAACCATTTTAAAAGTGCTCTACAGCCATTAATATTTGCTACATTATGGCTGTAGAGCACTTTTGGGGGTTTCCTTATGCAAAAATGTAACTTCTGTGAATGCCAAATGAAATGGGAATGTGCAGGTCTCTCTCACAACTCAACCATTTTGAAGGGATGTATATTTTAAATGCAATTTATGCTCCATTTATGGATCCAAGTTCTACCCAAAGAAATCAGTGGAAGCTGTGTGAGCTTATAAAAGGGCAGTATTTAGTGCCCACAGAAATGTCAGACAAGTTAAACCGAGATACCTTTCTTTGCTAAAAAGGCAATATATAGCCGAAGAGCAAAAAAACATTTGGGAAACTTGATCGTTAGATAAAATATACTTCATATTTCTTAGCTCTACTTAAAGCTGTGGAAAAGGGACCAACAAAAAAAAATCTAATTATACTTCCTTTTCTTCAACATCATGCCATGTGAGTTTTTATTAATCATCGTGCCAGGACAAAATGTATTTGCATCTATCCACATATAAACTTGCTTGATCTTGCCAAGAGGAACATAAATATTCTGTCACTTAAAAAGGAAAACAGACATGCAAAACAATCCCCTGATCAAACAGTGAAATGGAATGTGTCTGACACGTTACCTTCTTCACTGTTTGAGTAAAAATCACAACACCCCTTTGAATTTGATAATGAAGGTATCTCCCCTTCTGTACTTGACTTTTCAAAATACACCAGAAAACAGAATAGTTCAGCCAGTATTTTTACATATTCTCATCTAAAGCCTAATGCTGGAGTTCCTTTTCAGGCAAAACTACCATTGACCTACTTCCTTTGAGCTCAGTGGCCATTAATCTGGAAAAAAAGAGTGCAAGACTGGATTTCATCCAAACCCATTGAATAAGAATTTTTCCGTTTACTTTAGAAGTCTTTTGGTCTGGTCCAATTCCCTCTGGTGCCATTTCAGCCATTTCATCTCTTATTTCACAGTGTCTGGATCGGACATAACAAGAAAAATCCTTCAGGTGTCAGACTGAGACCAAGTAGGTATTTAGTGGTGTTTTAAGCCTTGTTTATATTGCCTAAGTGTTGTGCCCAACACCACCACTGAAGCACGTCCCATTCACTCAGTCCCACTTCACATGCAGCCAATTAATTGGTTTAGCAGTTGGAGAGGAGGCCTGAAATTGCACATGCAAAACTCCACTGCGCTGTCTACAAAACCTAATTCCCTGTCTTGAGTACATGTGCAGTGGTGGGATTTGTCACCTGGTAGCACTTCTACGCACAGCAGGGAGGAAGTATAGATAGGGTTGTAGATTTCACTACCTTTCCTTTGCTTATTTGCATGCTCCATTAATAAGAACATAAGTGCCATAGTGAGTCAGACCAATGGTCCATCTAGCCCAGTATTGTGTCTCTGACAGGGACAGAAATAGATGTTATAGAAGAAGAACATCGAACTGAATATCTCCAGAGTGATCTATCCCCTATTCAGTACCCTCTCTGTAATGCACCATTATTGGTTTAGAGATGCCAGAGAAAATATCTACAAATGTACTGTTAAATAGTAATTAATTTGTCCAATCCCTTTTGAACTTGGCTATGCTATCTGTCTCCACCACTTCCTGTGGCAATGGAGTCCATAAATTGAGATGTGTGGACCAAAACTGTACACAGCATTCAAGATGTTGTCACTTCATAGATTTGTATAGTAGCATGATGATGTCCTTCATTTTGTTTTAAATCCCATTCTTAATGATGCCCAACATTTTATTTGCATTTAAGGTCACTGCTGCACACTGAGCTGATGTTTTTGGAGAACTATCTATAATGACTCCAAAGTCTCTTTCCTGAGTCAAAACTCCTAGTTCAGAACCCAGCATTGGGTATGTAATGTTATCCACATTTACCAAGTTACACAAAAGCCACTTATTTAGATGAATAAATATGGATTTAGAAGCCCAAACCCAGACACTCACCATTGCAACTTTTGCTCTAAAAGGCTCTTTTCCTCAGCATCCTGACATGGAAAATAAGACTAATAATGCAGCCTCCCTCATACTGATGGTAGGAAGCCTATTAATTTCACTCTCATGAGTAGCCTATTTGCTGTCTTCCTGGGAGTCAAATGAGTAGGGTTTTACTGTAATTAGTTAATATTTGCAGAGTGTTACACAATCTTTGATGCAGGATATAGAAAAAGAGGATATTATTATTGCTGTTGCTGTTGGCATAAGTGTACCTTATCATTATGAAAGTTTCCAAAGAGAGACAGGAAAAATGGCAGGCATAAAGAAAAGTCCTCTGTAATGCCTCAGAATGTAGCAACCAAACCACAAATGCTTTCTGATAACAAGTAGTTGGCTGAAAAAGAGCAAATTTCATGCTCCCTGGGGCAGTTAGATATTCAGGTCTGTATTCCTTCATTACATGGAGAACTATTTTCCATGTCACTTACTGAAACTTGGAAAAGAGCCATTAAGCTGTTTAAAGCTTGAGTGACCTGTGATATCTGGTTGCCCTCCCTCCCAAATGTTTGCTGTTGTGATATTCTGCTTGTAACTATGATTGTGCTATAAACTCATACTAAAACACTATGTATTCTTTCCCTTATTTCTCTACAGATGAACCTGAACTTAAAGGATGTGTATCAATTCATAAATCAAATCCTGGTAAAGACAGTTCTCTGCTGGGAATTTTCAGTCAGATTATGGCTTTTCTGTTTTACCAACATGGAGACCAGTAACTCATTTAAGAAGCCAGCCCATTACATAAAAACAAACAAAATAAACCCAAAGCTTTCTGCCACAAACAGTATATGTATGCATTTAGCAGAAAGTATGCTGTATACCTGCTTCATCTTTTTTTTCCAGCTAATCTAAGATTCATTCATTATCATTCCAACTGTCTAATGTTATCTGCTGAACTACAGAAAAAGTAAATAGCAAGCTATAACACTGTGTTTATAAAATGGCTATACTTCTGTTTATTGCATTATCTGGCTCATATATCTCATGCATCTTGAATTCACAGTGTTGAAATGTGACCTGCATGGGCTTACAACTTTTTGCTGAGAGTTTTACAAGTTATCAAAGGATCTGTTCCTGAGGACTAAAACAAAGCAGTGAGATAATTGTGTGTAACTGTCTAACATGTGTCAGGGTGTTACTGCACAACAAAAGAACTTTCCTCTTCTAGTCTTGATAGTTTGGGGGGAAAAAAGCCAAACATCCAAATAAACAAGCTACATGGAGGTGATTTATCACTTTAACATTCCATAAATTGGCCCACTTGTAAACAGACCTTAAATTTTGGCTACAGAAGCCAGTGTGTGAAACAATAAACCCCAACCCACAGCCCTGGGTTATGTAGCTTGCAGCTATGCCACTTTATGCTGTGATCTTATCTAGATGAGTCAGGTCAGTACTTGAAAGTCTACTGTGTAAAGAGCAGCCCTCTGTGTGTGTTACAGGAAGTGGTATAGGTGACTAAGTAAATTACGCTCTGGTGAAAATACAACTGATGTTAAAAACAACTGACCTAATGCAGGGTCAAAGCTAAATGGTTTGAACTGCCACACTTTTAAGATCTACTTTGCCTGGACAGTAAGAAGAAAAACTGTATGATTTATTTTCCTTTTTATTTCATTCATTTTTCAAAGATCAATGTATCAATTCATAAAAAAAATACAATTAGACAAAAAAGTTAGCCTGACCCTACAGATTCTAGTGATAGCACATATTGACTGTGTCTACATGAGACACTAACTCTGCAGTAGCCTGAGACTACTGCACAGTAGCATTGCATAGCAGAAAGTGTGATGTGACACTGCTGAGCATTAGTCTCAGGCTACTGCACAGTCAGCATTACAAAAAAGCCATTCCTTGATACAACTGCGCAGTAACTTGGGGTTCTGCACAATCATTTACTACTTGTATAAACAAGCAGTAAAAACTCCACAGTCAGCATCTGGTGTAGAAATGGCCACTGTATTCAAGCCATTGCCAACTAGCTGCTTCAAAAGCAGCTGTATTGAGAAAATATATGCTTCAGGTTTCAGCCACCCATTAGGAAAACATTATCGGAGTTTCAAAAATTATACAATTGGTAAATGTTGGTTTCTAAAATAATATTTTCCAATACAAAGATTCCACATGTAATAGCTCTAACTTGGGACCGCACTGTGACAAATTAAGTGGATAGAAGTTGGTGTCTGCCTAGGAAACAGTAATCGTGATCTTCTAACATTCAATATAAGCAAAAAGGGGATAGTCCCCAAAAGTAACATTTCCTCCTGGTGCTTCAAAAGGCCAATTTTTTTCACAGATGAAAAAAATAATGAGCAAAGTTGATTGGGAGGAAAATTTTAGAAAGAGAGATATAGAAAATAGTTAAGGAAAGTTAAAAATAATGGGGAAAATCCATATTTGGAAGAGCTATGGAAAATAATAAGAGATTTTTTAAAGTCCATTACAAGCAAAAGAAATTAATGCATCTGAAGGTCCCATTACTAGACAGAGAGGGTTCAAGTGTTAAATTTATGCAAAAAACCATAAGTGTTCAGTAAAATGTCTCTTCTGTATTTTATAAATTGAACCAGGCATCTACACAGATATTTAGGTGCCTATAGATGTTTACAAGGATGGTTCTTTGGTGTCTAACTCCCATTTGCTTTTCTAAATATCTAAGTCATATTTAAAAATAGGACTTAAGCCCCCTGGTCATTTGGAAGCTTTCTAAAATTTCACCCCAATACAATATGCCCTCAAGATCATGTCACTGGATAAGTCTTACTGTGGAAACTGCAGTTGATTGCAAGGGGCCAAATTCCTGGGGGCCTAGAGGCAAGGTGGAAAGCTGGGCCCCGTACCTTTGTTTTCCCCTTCTATTCATTTTCAGATGGGCTTTTACCTCTATGGTGTGGAAAATTTAAGAAAGACCAAAGCACTATAGTGAAGGCATTCCCTGAATCTCACAACAAACCCTGCTGCTAGTTTACTGCTGCTGTGAGTGGACAGAGTTTAAGCCAGACAGCCACTTGTGGGGGTTAGGGTGGGGGGAAGGTGAGGAAGGAGCCTCACAATGAGCCCCTCATCCTGTCTCATGGAGCTAGCATAACCCTCTTGGCATGATGACATCCTCCCCAGTTCTGGAAACATCACGTTGCGGCAGAAGAGAATCACTGAGGTGGACATCAGGAGGGAGAAAGAGTCAGTGTCTGGTACTTTAACACCAGGTAAAATGTCAAAAAGATGGGGGCCCCGGCCATACCTGCCATGCCCCCAACACTTTCTTATCCTAATCTGGACTCAAGCGACATCAGACTTCTTCACAGTCTGGATCACGTTACTCATATTGCTCACCCAAGCTCTCTATTCCTAACAATATTTCAGGACTCATTTGTCAGGATATATTCTCTGAACAATTACTCTCTTCTTCAGCTGTTAAGACTCAAAGTCTATAGGATTCTTATGACATAATCTATATCCTGAACCAGCAAATGCCTCTCAGCATCCTCTGGAGACCACTTGTGTTCTGAGTCATCAATTAATTCAGACTTTACCCTATTTTGTCAAAGAAGGTGCTCAAGATTCTTCTTTGGTACAGTTCATATATTGGGAGAAGGAGGACTGTGTTCTCGACTCAGCCAGGCATTCTATACCATTCAGAACGTTCCCTAATTTAGTCTTTACTCCACCCCACCTGCCTGTCTTCTGCAGACCTTAGCTGGCTTCAATTAGGCAACCTAATTAGGGTCCTGCTATATACCCACTCTCACCTGGTCCCCTTAGCCAACATACTTCTTTTCATTTTCTTTTCCTTCAGGGCAACGCACATTCACTCTGAGCAGGAGATAATTGCCCATCTCCCTTTTCCTTGCTTCTTCTGATGGTGGGATTTGCAACTCACAATATCAACAGCTTGTTCATGTCTCCACATCAGTCTTAGGTTAGTACTCTACATTTTCCCCTTTCCCCAGAGTGGTCCATCCTGTGGGAGGGAAGAGTCAACACTTCCCCAATCCCCCATTTAGCTGAAGGGATCGCTTTCCTACCAGTCTAGAGCAACAATATGTTAGGGTAGCTTGTCATTTTATGCTTTAAAGCATAAAATCCTGCATCTGGGTTTGGGTAAGATCATTGTACTAAGTGTTTTTCCCTCTCTGTATATATAAACTGCTAAGAAAACATTTATTGTATAAACAAATAAACAAATAAAGTTAGACTTTGATTTTAGGCCACCGAATTGTCTGTGTTCATATTTCACGTTCCATTTAAGGGTTAACTGTGCTTTAACGATCCCTAAGTACATCTGGTGGACTTTGGTGCTAACAAACCCAGCACCTTTGAAATATAAAATGGGAACTCCCAGAAAAAAAGATATAAATTCTGTCATTTACCAGCCCCCTCTCCTTACAGTCTGCTCAGAGAAGAAAGTCATAGTAAGACAACTCTTCATGATTAGCAGATATGTTACTGCAATGGCTTTCACTTTCCTACCTAATGGAAAATAATACAACAGCTCCTAACAGCAGCCCAACATAAAAGAGTATGTAAATGTTTGTTACACAATGGAGCATTAACGTTTCATATCTCAACCCTTAACATAACCTAGGGACTGAAATTTGATATATAAATTTTGGGGTAGAAGGAACATTTTCCTTTCCTAAAACTGAAATCAGTCTGGCCATTTACATATACCCTGAGACAAATAAAATAAACATTTCAACTTTGACTGTAAATGTTTTGGAATAGGAATATGATCTTTTATTTTTATATACAATACAAATCAATTTTACAATTATTATAATGATTACCACTACCACAACATTGTCCTTCTAGTGTGAAATAAGCCAGCAACATACTGAAATCTATAAGCAGTTATACTGTAATTAAGACAGAAAGACAGAAAGAATTATCCTTCCATTCTACTGATAGTCTCAGTCTGGGGTACCTCACTTCAAGGAAGATGCTAACCAACTGATAGCCAAAGGAGAAAAACAAAAATAATCAGAGACTAAAAAAAAATGACCTCCAAGAAAATATTGAAAAATTGGGTTTCTTTCTAGCGGAGAGAAGACTGAGAGGAGATATGATAGCAGTCTTCAAATATATAAAAGTTTACAGCAGAAAAGGAAGGTTATAAACTTCTTTGAGACTATTGGGGATACTATGGGAAACAACAAGGCAACAAGTAAAGGTAACAAAGATATTAGAAAACACTCCCAACTGCAGGTATAGTTTAGCACCTAAACAGATTATCTGCAGAGGATGAGGAAATGGTTAGAAAAATATTTCTCAGGGAAGCGGAGTTGTCAACTGTCCATAAATTTACAAATGTTCTGGAGGGGGGAGGCTAAAAACCCTTATCTACAAAGTTCACAAAAAAAATCAACCTATTAAAAACTAAGACCCTGAGCTTGACTGAAGATCCATTATCAGAATAAGACTGGATAAAAGTATTGATGGACAGAGCAGTACAACCTTATGTCTTATAGGGAGCTTGACACCCTGGAGGGAGGTCTCCATTAGGGCTTTGTGGCCTACAGGAGCCTCTGTAACACCCCTCAAGCCACATGCTATACTCTGTTCCACTGTCTGCCTGTAATGGCTTCTCACCTTGAAGGTAGGTAAGGTAGTGTGGCCCCAGGCAGTCTGAGGCACCAGACAGTATATGGAGGGAGGCAGTCTAACCAGGATGGAACTACAGGGCTGAGAGAGGGGGATTCATAGCAGGTGGGGACCCAGGCTGGGATGGGGGAGTGGGGCCAGCGAGAGTAAGGTTGAGGGGTGGCTGAGGTTGGAGCAGCATGGTGTAGTAGGGTACAGTTGGTGGTATCAGGGTGGGGGCAAGTAGGGATAACCGCTGGGAGGAGATAACATGGTATAAAACCATTGCTGCAATCCAGTAAAACAAAAACTATTAATGGTTTGGGTTTCACTTAATGGTTAAAGGTTATGGTTTTCTCTAAGGTTATAAGTTTAACCCTTCCTCCCCTGTAATACACCCTGTTTTAATTGAATGTTGCTTCAAAGTGGAGAGGTTTGTTCACTTTAGAATGCCCAGTTAAATATTGTTTTCCGGGGGGG
>NW_017729027.1:47147381-47148991 GCF_001723915.1 Gavialis gangeticus | reverse complement strand
GGGGGGGAAGAGGGGTGGATGGGAGCTCAAGGCAGATTTTAAAAAATTGGAATTAAACTTTTGAATTTGATCTCAGCCCTTGTTACTGCCATCCAGTGCCCAGTAGAAGGGTTACACTCACATTATGTAAAATATACATCAGTAAAAAATTTGGTTATCAGTAAAAGGTTTGCAGATTGTCATTAAAAATATTTTCTTTGGTTAGCAACCCTGCAGGAATGGTCCAAGTGTAGTTAATCCTGCCTTAGGGAAGGAGAATTGACTAGATTAAAGCCGTCCAACTGGCAGCCCATTGAACGCATGTGACCCATGAGGTGCCAGAATGTGGCCCATAGACTGCATGTGGCCTGTAAGTAATTAACATGCACCCCTACAGATGCCACTCCCCCTCACCCTGCTGGTGCAGCCCTCATGGTGGGGTATAGTTGATCTGCATGTAACTGGTGCTGCCTAGGGCTAGGAGGCAGTGTACTGTTGGCACCGTCCAGGGACCAGGGGGCAGCATGGAGGATAGGGTTTCCAGAGGGCCTGCCCTCAGCTGTGCCAAAGTTGAACAGCCATAGACTAGATGACTTCTCAACGATCTTCTGTCCTTATTTTCTTTGACTTAATAATTCTATAACGTTTGCATTTCCTAGAAGACCCTGGTTTGGACCAGGCTAAGTGCCGCTCAAGTGATGGTCCCTGCCTCTAATAGCTCTTTCACCTCACTATTTTATTCTCTGATGCCAAATGTTAACTTGTCCCATCATGTGGCAAAATTAAACTGCTTGTGTTCTTTAAAATACATAGGCACACATATGAAAGCAAATTACTTCCTGTCTGCCATGGGAAGCTCATGAAATTGGAATGATTCCCATGCCTGGGATTCTTTGTCCTGTTTGATTGAAAAAGAATTGGTATCAGCTATGCAATATTTTTAAAGCAAAAAAATCATTCCCAGATAAATGTGAATGACAATTGGGAGTATGACCTCATAAAATATTATTTTAGGACACCTTAGATGGCTTTCTTTCTACTCCTCTACTGTATTCAACATTTTATATGAAACCAGTCAAGAAAAGCCATAGTGGCACTTGCTTAAAGTTTTGTGATTGTGGTTCGAGAGCCTGTTAACCCCTAGATTAGGAACACACAGTGCAAACCTGGCCAGTGAAAAGCCTGCTGTATTTTAAAAGGTACTTGTGATGATAGTGTTAGTTATGGGAACTGTTTTCTGTGATCATTTGCATGCAAGAATATAAAATAAACTTCTGTTATTTTAGAGCAAAGGCAAGGATTAAATCTGAGAGTGAATAGAAAGATTAACAGTGTGGCTGTGGACATACCATTATTATTTTAAAAAATATTAAGGATTTTTTTTCTCTTGTGACTTGAAACTCAGAGCTGTGAAAGGCCATCTTGGTCTCTGAATAACCAAAACAATATTCTGTTTTGATGTCAGTCCAGACAGCAGTTTTACCTTTCTTATATTTTTTGCTATGGGGTGTACATATTTGTATGACATCTAGAGTTCTTAGTCTGACAGCCGTAAATTAATTTAACTTTTCAGCACCCTTGTGAGATTAAGTTTCATAGTTTCATAGTTGGAAGGGACCTGAGCAGATCAT
>NW_017729027.1:47146522-47147370 GCF_001723915.1 Gavialis gangeticus | reverse complement strand
CCCCCTAGTCCCAGCGTTCCCCTTGTCCCCATCTCTTACTGTTACCTAAGTATCGTTACCTTCATTTTAGAAATGAGGAATCCAAGGTACAGCTAGTTATATGATTTGAACAAGGTCATAAAAATTGTTTGTAATAGCATGAAATCAAGCCCAGATCTCTTCCCTGCCAGGTTAATCCTCATAACATGTATTCCATATCAGGTTTTAACATTCTGATTTCAAATTTGCATACCATTCTGACTGGATCTGGCATAAATTTATGGAAGAAAAAATCAAGGTCATCAGAGGGAATAAAGAAATTAGACTTACTTGCTCTCTTTTTGCATACATTGAAAAAATGGTTATTATATCAATCAAAACCTTATAAAAAGCCCAAGATTGATTTCAGATCAATAAACATCAACTTATTATCATTTTAATTTCCAGATTTTTTCTACCAGCTGTGGTTGGCAAGAGCCTCTCTGACAATTATTGGAGATCAGGGATGAGCTAACCTTCCTGGATCATAAAGTAATAGCTGAGCAAGCTCAGATAGTTTGAAAATTCTAAAAATCAAATGCAAATGTGGTCAGGACAGAAATGCTGAGATATCTGACCTAATTTGTCCTCACTATTTCTCAGAAAATCCCTTTTCTCTGCCCCTTGAGTAACGGGGAGCAGCTGCTAGGGACCGCACCCCGGTGGTAAGGATGTAGAAGGAGGCCTCTGGGGACCCCGCCCCGGTGGTGCCACCTACCCTGGGCTTCTCTGAGGCCTCCACCCAGATGGGGCCCATGGTGGGGCCAGCGACCCCCTGCCCCCTTGCCTGTGGGGGCTGCCTGGCAGTGACCCAGACACCACAGGTGGGG
>NW_017729027.1:47137210-47141522 GCF_001723915.1 Gavialis gangeticus | reverse complement strand
TGGTGCCACCTACCCTGGGCTTCTCTGAGGCCTCCACCCAGATGGGGCCCATGGTGGGGCCAGCGACCCCCTGCCCCCTTGCCTGTGGGGGCTGCCTGGCAGTGACCCAGACACCACAGGTGGGGGAGGGGTCTGGAGGCTCCCTTGCCTGTCCCTCTTGTGCCCAATTTCAGGCCCTGGAGGAGCAGGTGAGGGAACTTCAGGCTGAGGTGAGCAGGCTATGGGGGATCAGGGCTGTGGAGGATGAAACTGACATGTATTTTCATTCTCTGCAGGATCAGTCTTCCAGCAGACAGACCTCCTGGCAAGGATGCACAGCAGATGAATGGCAGAAGATGACCACCAGAACCAGGGCTGCTCGGGCTAGCATGGTGGTGGCTCCCCAGGTACAACTGAGGAACAGATTCAACGCCTTGGCAGCCTTGGAGGAGAAGGTCAAAATGGATGCCTCCAGTGGGATGGTGCCGCTCTACACATGGCACAGTCTGAGCAAGGATGGAACACCACAAGGAAGAAACACTGAGTCCTCATCATCAGAGACTCCATCCTGAGAGGAACAGAGGGTCCCATCTGCTGACCCAACCCCATGGCATGTAAGGTCTGCTGCCTGCCTGGGGCTTGGATTCAGGATGTTACAGGCATGATTCCAGACCTCATTCAACCCTCAGACCAGTACCCCATGGTCCTAATCCCTGTGGGAACAAATGACACAGCAGAGAGCAGTCCAGACCACATCATGAAGGACTATGAGGCCCTGGGGGCCAAGCTCAAGGAGACGGGGGTGCAGGTGGTATTCTCCTCATTCTCCCGGTAAGTAGATGCGGACAGCGCCATGAAGCCTGCATCAGAGTGGTCAACCGGCAGCTTCAGAGTTGGTGCTACCAGGCAGGCCTCAGGTTCCAGGACAATGACCCGCACTTTCATGCAGGGGGCACGCGCAGGTGGGATGGGCTTCACCTCTCCTCTAAAGGCAAGTGTGTCTTCTCTTCCAGGTTGGCTGCTCTCATATGGCGTGCTTTAAACTAGCTTCACTGGGGCATGGGGCCACAGGGGGACACAAGAACACTTCCCAGCCAAGACAGGTGACAAGCACAAAAAGTACCCAGGTGTTGCGGTGGATGTCGTCTTTCTGGACTTTAGGAAGGCATTTAACACTGTCTCTCACCCCATTCAAATTTAAAAATTAGGTGACTGTGGTATTGATGCCTACACAGTCAGATGGGTTGCAAATTGGCTGGAGGGCCGCACCCAGAGAGTGGTGGTGGACAGGTCATTTTCTACCTGGAGGGATGTGGGCAGTGGGGTCCCCCAAGGCTTGGTCCTCGGGCCCGCGCTGTTCAACATCTTCATCAGTGACTTGGATGAGGGGATTAAAAGCACCTTGTTCAAATTAGTGGATGACACTAAGATGTGGGGAGAGGTGGGTACACTAGAAGGGAGGGATGGGCTACAACTACATCTGGACAGGTTACAGGGGTGGGCGGATGAGAATAGGATGGGATTCAATACTGACAAGTGCAAGTTACTGCACCTAGGGACAAGGAACCAGCAGCATACCTATAGGCTGGGGAACTCCCTTCTCATCAGCACAAAGGCAGAAAAGGATCTTGGTGTCATTATCGATTCTAAAATGAACATGGGCCACCAATGTGAAGACACAGTCAGCAAGGCTAACTGCCCCTTGTCATGCATCCACAGACACTTCACAAGTTCTGCATGCTGCACTTCAGGAGGGATGTAGACAGCATTGAGAGGGTCCAAAGAAGGGCCACTGGCATGATCAGGGGGCAGCAGGACAGGCCTTATGAGGAGAGGCTATAGGACCTGAACCTGTTCAGCCTTCACAGGGGATCTGGTGGCCATCTGTAAACTTAGCAGGGGGGACCAGCAGGCAACAGCAGAGTCCCTGTTTCCCTGAGCACTACAAGGAATAACTAGGAATAATGGCCAGAAGTTGACTGAGAGTAGGTTCAGGCTAGACATCAGGAAGCACTACTTCACTGTCAGGGTGGCCAGGATCTGAAACCAACTTCCAAGGGAAGTGGTGCTCACTCCTACTCTGGGGGATCTTCAAAAGGAGGCTAGATAATCACCTAGCCGGGGTCATTTGACCCCAGCATTCCTTCCTGCCCATGGCAGGGGGTCGGACTTGATGTTCTGCTCAGGTCTCTTTCAACCCTACCAACTATGAAACTATGAAAGTTTGTACACTATACTGAGGATGTGACTACATTTAGAGCTTGGGAGACAGCAGATCATGAATGACACATGTCCCCAGAGGTTGCAGGGGCACAGTGACCACCCACAAGCGGCGGCAGTGGTGGTGGCAGCAGCAGGGGCATGGCAGCAGCGAGCGAGGAGCTCCCACAGGCAGCCACAGCGGTGCCAGCAGCAAGTGGGGAGTGAAGAGTATCGACCAGTGGTGATCAGCAACCATCCGCAGACACCACTAGCGGTGTCAGCAATGGGGGTGGGTGGCGAGCTGCGACTGCCCGCAGGTCCCACCAAAAGCATCGGCAGCGCTTCTCTCAGGGGGTGCACATGCACTCATGTGCACCCCCTACGTGTGACTAATGCAGCAGATGAAGAACCAATTCACTAAAATTCAACATGAGGAAGGAGGACTTTTCCTGTATAAGGAACACTTTTCCAAATCAGAATCTATCCCTGGGCTGCCAGTGTTGGGCTCTGACCTACACTGCTCCAGCACCATACCTAGACTCCTGGCAGTCCCAGGCGCACTTTTAGTATCGGGCCCTTCTACGCCACAGATAATGATAATAATAATAATAAAAATTACCAGGGCTTGGGAATTGTTGTGGAGGGGGGGAAAGGGCAATGTGCGTGTGTGCCTGCCATAGGCGGTGAAAAGCCAGGGCTAATGGGGCTCCCCCGCCCCAAACTTTTTGCAGAGGCCGGTTACAGCAGCAGAACCACAGTGTCAGCATCCTGCAGCACCCCCACCACTTTGTGCCTGCCACACATGCAATACATGCTCAGGTAAAGAATCATTTTTCATGGAATATTCATGGAACTACCAGGATCCATTTGCTAAGATCAATAGTAGCTCTGAGAATATTCTGTGAAAAATGATACTTTACCTGTGCACATGCCACAAATTTTCTAAAGAAATCTGCTATTTTCTCAGAGCCCTATTCCCTACTCATGTTCTCTGAGCCAGAGATAGGCACAATCATAGCACAACAAGGTAGAGAGACGTTCCTTCCATATGAATGTTTCTTCCATGGGAAGGCACAACAAGGAAGCAAAACCATACCTCTTCCCTCACCATATGGGTAAACACATTGTGGAGAACAGTTCCCATAGCACCATGGAGGATGGGGGAGCGGGGAAATGCTGAATCCTTCTCAAAGCTTGCATTGTGGCACACCTGTTCTTTGCCCTTACACCACCTGTGGGCTGCAAGAAAATGTTTTAATACAATGTTTGGCTTAATGTAATCATTTCAATTACTGCATTACAGGGAAGCCAACTTTAATTAATCCTGAAAATATGGATAGTTTCATAGTTAGTAGGGTCAGAAGGGACCTGAGCAGATCATCAAGTCTGACCCCCTGCCATGGCAGAAAAGAGTACTGGGGTCAAACGACCTCAGCAAGGTGATTGTCAAGCCTTGTCTTAAAGACCCCCATGGTAGGAGCCAGCACCACTTCGCCTGGAAGTTGGTTCCAGATCCTAGCCACCCTGGCAGTGAAGTAGCGCCTCCTGATGTCTAATCTGAGTTTACCCTCTGCCAGCTTGTGACCATTATTTCTAGTCACTCCTGGTAGTGCTTGGGGGAACAGGGACTCCCCCAATGCCTGCTGGTCCCCTCTGACTAGTTTGTAACAGGCCACTAGAACCCTCTCAGCCTTCTCTTGTGGAGGCTGAACAGGTTCAGGTCCCATAGCTTCTCCTCGTAGGGCCTGCCCTGCTGCCCCCTGATCATGCAAGTGGCCTTCCTCTGGACCCTCTCCATGTTGTCTACAATCCTCTTGAAGTGCGGTGCCCAGAACTGGATGTAGTACTCCAGCTGTGGCCTTACCAGTGCCACATAGAGGGGGAGTATCACCTCCCTGGACCTGCTTGAGCTGCATCTGTGGATGCATGACAAGGTATGGTTGGCCATCCTGACTGCATCCCCACACTGCCGGCCCATGTTCATCTTGGCATCAGTGATGACTCCAAGATCCTTTTCTGCCTCTGCACTGACGGGAAGGGAGTTCCCCAGCCTGTAGGTATGCTGCTGGTTCTTCCTCCCCAGGTGCAACACCTTGTACTTGTCAGTGTTGAATCCCATCCTGTTCTCGCC
>NW_017729027.1:47116624-47136409 GCF_001723915.1 Gavialis gangeticus | reverse complement strand
ACCCCTGCATCTAAGGATTTGGTGACCTGGTTGTAGAAGGCCACCAGGTTCGTCTGACAGCACCTGCCTCTAATGAACCTGTGTTGGTTGCCTGTAAGCATAATCTACCCTGCTGGCCCCTCGTAGACATGTGCCAGAATAATTCTCCCAAAAAGCTTACCCAGGATCGAGGTAAGACTAACTGGCCTATAGTTTCCCGGGTCCTCCTTCCTCCCTTTTTTGAAGACGGGAACCACATTGGCCCTCTTCTACCACACCACACCACACCACACCAAAGCACCCCGAGTGCTCGTAAAGCTGTGCCAGGAGTCCCGCAATGACCTCAGCTAATTCCCTCAGCACTCTGGGGTGGAGATCACCCCAGAGTGTTGCCTCCAGTGTTGCCTGGGCCTCATACCTGTTCTCCAGCCAGACTGGAGGAACTGGTACTGCTGTGTTACGAGCAGCCCTGGTTCTGGAGGTGACCGTCTGCCACTCTGCAGTGGAGGGCACTTCCCGAGGTGCTTCTTCTTTGGGTGTGTGGCCCTGCAGAGAAAGGAAATAGCCATCAATTCCTTCCTCCAGGTCCCTGATTCCCTTCAGCCTGCTAACCTCCTCCTGGAGCTCCCTCACCTGCGCCTCCAGACCCCTAAGGCAGGTGCCTGCAGGACAGGTGTGGGGGTCCCCAATCCCTGCCCCACCAGGCCTTGCTGGGCAATCCCCGCAGGCCAGGGGGTGGGGAGACGCCAGCTCCCCCATGGGCTCTGTCTGGGTGGAAGCCTCAGTCAAGACCCGGGTAGGCTGTGCCCCCCGGGCAAGGGCCCTAGCAGCACTCCACGTCAACACCATCATAAGAGTTGCTGTTTATTTATAGCTTAGTGCAGTGCCTTCACCCTGCCCTAGCAGGAGTCTCCCTCCTGGCCCTTCCTGCTTGCCTGCCAGTGTGAACGCTGACGCAAACGCTGGCGCACTTTTACAGAGCGCACCTGTTCGTGCGGCAGGGCTTGGGAGCGCGGCTCCCCACTGGCATGGCTAAGAAGGATCCAGGGGGCTTCCCCTCCAGATCCGGCTCAGCTGTGTCCGGTCCCTCTGCCCACTTACCTTAGGGGGATCAGTTGATGCTGCCCCCGTTGCTGGCTCCGCTGCTGCTGAGTCTGCCTTCACCTTGGGTCAGGTAAGGGGGCACACGTGGGTGCGGGACACACATGTGCCTGGATCCCTCCTCTCCTCCCTGCTCCTGGCTCCCAGCTGTCAGGGGCTACATCAAATGTTGCTTTATGCCCAGTCACTCCAGTTTTATAATTTAAACTTCAAATATTTGGCATGAAAGCAATCAAGTTACAAGAAAGCTTTTCATGTTTACTGTATTTTTTCTTTAATATATACCATTTAGCAAGAATCAGATGGCAGCACGTACAAAGTCTGTTTCTTTATAAATTACACCATCTGTCATGAAATGCTTGTCAGGTTTAGTAGTAATTTTCAAGACTGCGTTATTGCAGTGCAGTACTGCATGATTCGGTGCTGACTAACTTGATCATGGCACAGCTAGAGGACATATACCTCATTCCTGATTTGCATATTTAGTCATTTTACTGGAAGGATGATATTGTTCAAAAAGTTCCTGCAAAGATTAGTTAGATGGTTAGATTAGGTATGGTAAAACAGGATTGAAAAATATGTAGCTACTTATGTTCCCCTCTTCCTTAAACCAGAATTTGGTATTCTGTACTCCCTAAAATGTTTGTGTCGCACGGCAGGAAGGTACCTTCTCCTTTAAGGGCAGACACTGCCTAGAGAGAGGGCCCTAGCAGTCAGGAAGAAACTTCACAGGTGCAGGTTACTGTGGCAGCAGGCTAATGAGGGAATTAGCCTGCACCTACACCCAGTCAGCTGACCACAAAAAGGCAGGGCCCTGGGCACATATAAACCCCAGGGCTGGGACTAGAGGGTTAGTTCTCTGGCAGCAGCTAGGAGGGAAGGAGCTCTCATAAAGGAAAATAACTGGGGATGTTTGACTGCCTGTCCTGCTTTTGGTAGGATTAAGGGGCTATAGGAGCTCATAGGTACTGGTGGCGGGGGGAGGCCCAGTAAACTGAGAGAGCAGCTTGTCTTCTAAAAGGGGTTAGAGTGTGGACCCCATGTTATGGTTATGTTGTAGCCCAACGGCTTGTGTGTTCTGTTGTTATTTAAACTGGTGGACTGGGATGAGGATGTTGGGGAGGAGGAGGCCTCATGAGACCCCAGTGCCAGAGACGGTGCAGTGACGGTGAGTTAGCAGGCCCCAGCACCAGAGGGTGCAGTTACTGAGGCTAGACTAAGCTGAGGCCTCAACACAGGAAGTCATTGTGACAGGGGTGGATGTATCGTGACAGTTTGCAATCAGAATGATATTTGTTTTATGATATTTTGACACTAGACAACAACATTGAGCTCTGATATTATCATGCTGGACGTAGGTGGCAGAAGGCTGGGGCTAAGGGGGCTTAGCCCCCCCCAATGCAGGCAGCCCAGTTATGGGCTTGGGGCAGCTGCAGCAAGGGGGAGGGGTGCACACACAGATGAGTAGTGGGAGCCTGCAGGCAGTCAGGAACTTGGCCTGACCCAATCTATCCCATGCTCCACAGGTAAACATGTGGATGGGAAGGGGTGTGGGGGAGGGGAGGAAAGGGGTGAGGAGAGGCAGATCGAGGCCCCTGTGGGGGAGGGGAGGAAAGGGGTGTGGAGAGGCAGATCGAGGCCCCTGTGGGAGGAGTGAATAGGGCCCCGGGCTGGGTTGTGGGATGCTCATCCGGGGGCATGGGGCCGGGGGAGAGTTTCCACTGCTGCACGCACTCCCGGGGCAAGTACAGGGAGTACGTGCCCCCCAGATTTGTGTGTGGAGAAGAGATGGCTGCGCTGGGCTCTGTCCCCACTGCCAGTGTCCCAGCAGCTGCACAACACCATGTGCTTCCTACAGCCAGGCAGGCAACACAGCCACATGCTCAGCCCCCCCAAACATATATTCTTTCTCTGCCTATGATGCTGGATCATGCTGGAACGCTGTCACAATGCTTAGTTACAGAGGTGGTAAACTGTGTTAATCTGAAGTCAGATGCTAGTATCTGATGAAGTAGAAGAGCCGGTGTGTCCAAGCAGACTCAATTAATTGAATCTGCTCCACGTGTGAGCTGACACGCCTGGAGCTGTATCACATGCATTTGTATAAATGGTGAAATGTGCATCAGCACTGAGAAAATGGTGGTGGTGCGCTTTTGAACTAAAACACCTTTGTTTTAGTTCAAAAGTGCACCACCACCATTTTCTCAGCACTAATGTGCATTTTGCTGTTTATACAAATGCACACACTGCAGTGCCAGGTGCTTTTAAAAGCGCCCCGCACTGCAGCACAAGCAAGTATACCAATGCCCTACAGTGCCACCATGCCTCACTTTCCCACAGCACATTCATGATGTCTCATAATGATTTTGTAATATGCGAATCTGCTCAACATAACAAAGTAGTTAAAAATGGTAACCTTAACATATATATGCATATTTTGAGCATCAAGGGGAGGAAAGAGTAAGGACTGCAAAACCAGAATTAATTATGAGCCAGACCAAAAATCAATAGACAGGTTTCAAAATTCCACTCCATTCCTTATGAATCTTTACAGGTGATTTAATTAAGCAACAACCAAGCTCCTACAGTTCTTCTACCAGCCCGCACAATTCTCATTAATCATGAAGGTCCGATAAGTGGGCTATCTCTGTGGCTGCTCCACGGGGATGCTCATGGGAATGTGATACTTAACTACTGTTCTGACCTTGATTTCAAAGATATTTGGACAAAAGCTAAAAGAGATGTTACTGTTTCTATGATATTTTTCTTCCAGGCAACATTCTTTGTCTGAAACCACATACATTTCTTTGCTGATTATTTGTTTGTATATTATCAAAATTGTTCAGATGCTCTTTCTTTGGTAGAAAAGCACTACAGTCCCTCTGATTTTTCCAGAAAAAAACAAAACTAAATCCATATAAAAAAACCACCCTAGAAACCATCTTTACATGTGCTTTGGGGCTGGGGGGGGGGGGCACTTTAATTGGAGTGGCTCAGTGAACTGCTCTAATTAAAACACCAAGTGTCACATGTATTCAGTGCCCCCATCACCATTTTGAAGCATGGGGATGCTGAATATATGTGATGTGAAATGCAAGCAATTAATCAAGTCTGCTCCAACACATGCTAATTAGCACGTGTTGGAGCAGATGTCCAGCACGTGTATAGGTGTCCAAGCTAACACAAGCTCTACTTTAAGGCTGTCTTTCTGACTGAGCCTACTGTTCATCTCAGTTTTTTTATAATCAAACAGAATAGATCCTGGATGTTTGTGGTTCTCTTGAATTCACTGCCCTGAGACAAATCTGTCATTCTGTTTGCAGCCTCGGCTGGATGCTGCCGATTTTTTTTCCCCCCACCTATGTCATGAAGCCCAGTGCAGTGCCTTAGGGTGTAGACAAGAAAGTTATCATCTTCTCAACTTTTGTTCTATAGATCTGTCATAGAGAGGAACTGATTTATAACTAAAATGTTTGTGTTGAAGCTGCATCTATTGAGTTGTATGACCTTGGACAAGCCACACTTAGATTTTCAAATTTAGACAAAGGTCATTGCAGTATTTTAATACATTTATACATGGGCATAAAGATATTTTTGAACCTGGTGAATGCAGTTTAACAGTAAAGTCTCTATATCCTGGAAACACTGCAGTCCTACAACACTGGATAACTCATGTACTTTGCAGCAGACCTGCTCATAGGATTGTAGTCTAAATATTAAGAGGTGCCAAGCAAGTGCAAATATGCAACAGAGACAGATTCTTTGCTCCAACTGATGGGTATGCTGGAAGCTAACAGGTGCTTAGCTAGAAGTCATTGAAATCACTGAACTCTAAAATAGCAGACTACAGGAATTTAATTTCACAAACACTTGTTATTTCTTTATTTTACTTATTTGGATTTAAATGGATAAACCTTAAAAAAAAACCTAGCAAGAAACTGAAATACCCTTTCTATTACAGAACCAACAGCAGCAGTCAGTTCAGTTTACAACACTGGAAATCACTGGGCAGAAAAGCATGTTAGAAACCAAATGAAATTTATTTTTCAAGTGCCCAAAAGACACTGCTCCCAGTTCATCTTTCAAAAAATGGATTGCTTATATGCCACAGAGGTGTCTTGAATTCTGGCTCTGACTCTGCTCCCAATGCTGTTTTAGCATTTTGTGTTGACTAGTTATTGGCTAAAATGGATAAACAGCTCAGGGAGCTTGAAACAGAAGCCAAAGCCCAGGCTTTATCACATCCAGGGCAGTGCCAGTTTCACTGGACTAGAGTCATATTCCCTCCCTCTTCTTTTCTCTCCTTCTGGCCCCATATATCCTTTTTCTATGGCTGTTACATAGGCCAAGTTCAACAGGAAACATGACGGGTGCTCTTAGCTGTGTCTAAACCTGGCTAAGTGGTTAAGATACTTTGTTGTGCAGTAAATTGAGGTCCCCTCAAGGCTGAGGGTCTAGAACTTGGGTCTTCTACTCCATAGGTATATGCCCTAACAACTTGGCTATTAGGTAAGGATTTCCTGAACTTGAGGAGGCAGCAAGCTGATCTCAAGGGCAGATCCCAGGGTCACAGTACAGTTGCTTGTGCAGCCCCTGCCCTCTGCCATCCACCCCCACCATTCCTCCTCCCCTGAGCCCCCTGCCCTCTGCCATTCCTCCTCTCTAATCCCCCACACCTTCTCCAAGACTGCAAGGCTCCCCAACCTTTTCTCTGCTTGCAGATAAGTTGTTTTATTGGGGGGGGTTGCAGTGAGCCCACTGTCTTTCATGGTGCCTGCCATTTTTCGTGGAGCCCACCTGAATTCATAATTTCCATGAAAATCATGCAATTGCAATACCTCTTAATAGGTTAAAAGTAGAGTGGGTCCTCTCTTGCCCAATTTATCAGCACAGAGTAGAACAGGATGAAAATCAGGGTAAGTAGCACTTAGTTCCAGCTACTGGTCAGGGATGTGGAATAGGATCTGGACCTTGGGTATTTGCGTGGCACACAGATGCGCAACAGATAATGTATTTGTTCACCTTCAAAGTACCTAGGTGAACTACCTCTACTGTAGAACACTGCTGTCTACAGTACGGAAATTTCATACTTAAAAGTGAGAGCAGAGGCAAGATTCAACACATGGCCCAGAGTAGTATTTTGCAAGTTAAAACTTGATAGATGTAAACTCTGTGAGTCAGTCATAATTGTAATCTGAATGATCCCTCCATTACTAAACAAATGGGTTCACATAGCAGCAGTAGTGCTTAAAATTAACTTACACATGAGTGAAAAGAAAAATGGTCTACGTAACCATCTCAGCCTTCAAGAACTGAAAAATTAATGTATTAAAGATATTTCTTGTCTACAGCTGTGTGGTCAGCAGTCTGTAATTATCAAGGCGCATTCAGAAAAGAGAAACACTTAGTGACTCTGATAACCATTTTGCACAGTTCAGCACAAAGTGAACTACACGTCTCTCAGAAGTAGAGAAAGAATCAGGATAAAGTATGGTTCAATTAAATAAACTTTCTTTTCATTTAACAATAAACTGAACTCTAGCATCAAAATTTGACAAGAAGTTCAATTCCTTAGTACCCTTCCTTCAAACCCTATTGCGACGATGTGCAGCTTAGACTTATTCACTGTAACTTCAATAAGTCTTTCACTCCCTGACTTTTTTCAGGGTAGCTTGTGCATTGTGCCCACGGTTCAAGAGAAAATGAAAATGTTATCTGGGCCAGATTCATCTCAGCAGAGTTGCACAAAGGATGAATCTGGCCAGTTGTCACAGGCTTCTCACAGTATTTTGGGCTAACTTTAATAACATTAAATAGTCTTCCCTGAAAATTGTGTGCACTGCATCATTTTCACAATCAAAACTAGAAGACAAAATACTAAGCACAAGCTACTGCACTGGTTGGGAGTGTGGCCACTCTATATGCCCAGCAGGCACCCCACAAGTGAATCAATCATGATAATAACAACAACCTTAAGAGTATGAGGTTCCTCTTATATCTCCTAGGTCTATGTTTTCGATAGCATCCTGGTACCAACATTAAAGAGGTTAACCCATTAAACTGCTAAGCACCCCCATGTTTAATTGATGGCAATGAAAGCTGAGAATATTAAACATTTTGGGCAATTAAGCCATAACCCCAGACAGAGAAGGTGTAGCTGAATCCCACACTATGTGTGCCAGAAGCTTAGAGGGTATGCAAGAAGCAAGAGAAGTTGCAGCCTAAAGACTACTGTGCTTTACTATTCCCTGAACAGACAGACCCTTGAGAATTGTTAATAGGTGAGATGATTTAAAAGCAACTTTGAGTTTGCTCTAACATTATGGTGACCATAATATTTTTAGTGAAATCCAGGATGGGGGTGAGGGCTTTGTGTGCAAGCATTTTTTTACACCAATGGCCAGGTCATCCTATCTAATTTACACATGTGGAAGACATAGAATTGCTCGCTGCTCAGCTGCACCCAGTCATTACTGAACACAGCTGAGAATTAAGCTTCACATCATTCCAGAAGGACCAGACCTGTATCACTGTTTGACTCCCAACACTGATGGCTTAGTCCTTGTGCAGGATTGTAAATTCAATTTCAACTTTAGTTTATTTAGTACAGCAGATCTCTTCCATTTGTCAAAACTGATCGGCTGGAAAACGTCTAGTGATAGGAAAACTGATTCCTATCCCAAATTAAACACAATGCTTAGAACTGATGCCTTTTTCTGAGAAGAATTCATTATGGGTTTTTTTTTTAATGTGAAGAGGCCTTTTTTGCTACTGACACTCTAAATTCTTTTTGCAGGTTTTGGGAAATCAATAATGTAAACAGCATCCCTCCTAGGCATACTGAGAAATAAAAATGTCCTAGGGCTCTACAATTGTGTATATATGGAATTCTAGTTATGAAAATCAAGCAATACTCTCAAGTTTGAGATAAAATGATTGCTTGCAAGTCATATACATTGCCACTGAGGAAAGAAAAAGTCCTTAAGCATCTCTGGGTATTTTACCAGTAATTCCTCTATAAAGTTTTGTTAGCAAAGCCCACAAACGAGATCAAGTTTTCTTTATTCCTAGCCTTTACCATCAAGTAGAAAACAGTAAGTGTTCAATTCCAATCTGCTCCTAATACTAATAATAAATTAGAGGAAAGGTACTACTAATGCTTTTCTATGTTTTTAAATTGCAAAAATAAATTGATGCTGAAATTCAAGGTACTTCCTGGAAATACGTAAATGTGCCGATGACAGAACCTGGCTGGAGTTGCAAATACTTTGGACGATAGAATTAGGATTCAGAATGACCTTGAGAAATGGCCGAAATTAATTGAACAAAAAAATTACATGCAAAAATAAAAAGTTGGTGAATGACTAGTGAGGCTGCAAGTATGGCTGAAATGGACCTGGAGGTAGAAAGTTGAACGAGTCAATATCATGCTCCTGTTACAAAGCAAACTAATAGCATAGTGGACGAATCTTTAGCTACTTACTTTAGCTAAAGCAAGTACTAAATGACTGTGTAGTAATTGCCATTACTGCACAGTCCTGGTGACACGGGTTATTTCTGAGCCTACAGCATAGCAGCACAGTGCAGTCACTTCTTGGCACTGCACTGTAGCATCGGTGTCAGTTTGCCTGCTGATGCTATGTCGCTTGCTATGTAGCTTGTTGCTACAGTAACGTAGCATCTCATGTAGACATGTCCATTGAGATGTTTCAGCAGTATTGCTCATATGTCAAGGGAAGCGATCCTTACTCTCTATTCAGTCCTGAGGAGGTTTCATCTGGAGTATTATTTCCAGTTTGGACATAACTTTTGGAAAAAGGTAAGAACTGGGATCATTTAGCCTAGAGAAGAGAATACTGAAGAGGGATATTTGATAACAGTCTTCAAATACCAGAAGGGTAGTTATAAGGGTGATGGTGGATAGGCTATTCTCTGTGGCTGCAGAGGACATGAGAAGAAGGAAGACTTTTAAATTGCAACAAGGGAAATTTAGATAGGATGTTTTTCTTAATATCCAAACTTGGAAGGTGGTTAAGCATTGAAACAGCCTACCTACAAAGATTCTGAAATTTACATCCTTGGAAATTTTTAAAGTGGTTAGACAATACTTGACTAGAATGTTTTAATCAAGGATGATTCTACCTTGAATAGGGGATTGAACTAGATGACCTCTTGAAGTCCCTACCAACCATCTTCTCTATGGTTCCACATTCAGGATTTTCCAAAAGAGAACTTTACATATCTCTTTTAAAGCTTAACTAATACAGTTCAGGTTCAGAAATTTATGCCTAGAGAGAAAAGAGAAAAAAGAGAGAGAGAGCTGGGATCTCACCAGTCCAAGGTACTTGGATTGCAAAGATGACAAGTAAAGTTCTCAGCACAGGGAGACGATTTGTCTTTTCCAGTGTCCCAAGAAGAAAGCAGGTGGTGTCAGAGAGACTTCTCCTCTTGAAGCACACACACTGCTGCTTTTTACAGATTTTTATACCTTCAGTTCAGCTTCTTTCTAGCATTCTCAATAGTGTAAATCAAATTGTCTTTTCTATTGACAAGGGTTACCTGGTTTGGAACATCTCAGGAAACTGATTGATACTCAGGAAACACATAAAGTTAGGGAATAACCAGATACTTAGGAGCCAGCTTGAAATTCCTATGGATAGCAGATATACTGATGGGATATCTCCTGGTTTCTTCAGAAACAATAGATAGCTTGCAGCATCAGGGTTTTGGATTTTTACCTGTGAACAAGCCTCAGCTTAGCATGACTTTTCCAGATCTTACTATAATCTTTAAACAGACTTAAGGCAATTATTGGAGTGTTCATAACCTTTGGGAGGGGATGACTTCCACCAGTTGTCCTGGGCAAAGTATGACAACACTTGTGGTCAGGGCTCCAACGGGCTGGACGCTGTGATGAACCCTTTACCATTGTTCAAATGTTGCCCATACCCCCTCTGACTCAGTGTCGTGCCTCAGCATTCCCTAACCCGGCAACTGAGTTGTAGCCAATTAAGTTTAAATAGGCCTCCCATAGTGGGACCGGGGAATGTATGGGTCAAGATGCCTATTAAACTTACTTCTGCTTAGAGGTGTGCGTGTGTGTGTTGTCCTTTGTAAATCCAGATTAGAACTGGTCTGATAAATGCTGAGCTGGGTGTGTGTAAATGTGGCTTGATTAGCATTTGGAGCACAGATTCCCCATCATGCAGTGCTCTCCTGCTTCTCTGATCCCAGAATTCACTGTGGTCTCTGCTTCAGGCTTTCTGTTCTCCATCTCTCATGTAAATGAATGGTCATCTGGTTCCATCTTGGATGCATATGAGACCTAGGGCAGTTGTTTCACTCTTGTCACCCTGATCTGGAGGGTTTTAGGTGTGTCTCTCACTGCATCTTAATCAGTTTCTGTTTAGGTAGAGGAGGGGAGGCGGCGGGGATTCTTTGTGAGTCAGACAGTCTATGTCCTGTGTCAGGGTTCCCCAAGAACACGGAGCTCAGAGGTAACACCTTGTCCACTGATCTGGCTATCTTACCTCTCCTGTAAATCCCACTAAAGGTTCCCCAGAGGCTACTGACACATATTTAAGATCCTTGTCAACCTCCTAAAAGCTCTATATAACACTATCCATCCTGTATGACTGTTCTGCCCCACCAATGTTCTCAGTCTCATCCTTCTGTTAATCTACTTCCCATAAAAACACCTTTTTACCCTTCTCACACAGCCACAATGGTATGGCCTTCCCATGGTCTTTACCTAGTAGGAATTTAAGTGTGTTTCTGTTTTACATCTTACATTGGCAGAATTGTCTTGTATTTTCATAGATTCATAGATTATAAGGGGCTGGAAGGGGCCTCACAAGATCATCAGGTCCAGCCCTCCTGCACAAAGCAGGAAAGACAACTGGGGTCAGATGACCCCAGTGAGGTGACTGTCCAGTCTCTTCTTGAAGATTTCCAGTGTAGGCTATTGCACTACCTCTGGAGGCAGTTTATTCCACAGTCTGGACTTCCTAACTCTGAAGAAGTTTTTCCTAGTGTTAAGACTGAAACGGTCTTCCAGATGTTTGGGGCCATTACCCCTGGTTTTCCCCAAGGGTGCCCTGGGGCTAAGAAAACAGTTCTTAGCCGAGCCCTTGATGTATTCCCCTGATGTAGCAGTAAACTACTACCAAGTTGAAGAGACACAAGTCCCTCAGCCTTTCCTTGTATGGCTTGCCTTGCAAGTCTCTGGTCATACGGGTGGCTCTTCTCTGGACTCTCTCAAGTTTTTCCACATCTGTTGAAGTGCAACACCCAGAACTGGACACAGTATTCCAGCTGCAGTCTCACCAATGCTGAGTAAAGTGGAAGAATCACTTCCTTGGTTTTGCTTGAGATGCATTCGTTGATGCATGCCAGAGTATTGTTTGCCCTGCCAGCTACAGCATCACACTGATGGCTCATGTTCATACTATGGTCTTTTATTACCCTTAAGTCCCTTTCAGTCATGGTGCTAATCTGTTTGGTGCCACTAAGCCTGTAAGTATGTTGGGGGTTGTCCATCCCCAGGTGGAACAGGTTACACTTCTCAATATTGAATATTCTCATCCAGTTCCGATCTGCCTGACTTGCCAGCCAGTGTGCCTGTATCTGCAGCCTACCTCCAAGCATGACCATGCTCCCCCATAACTTGATGTTGTCCACAAACTTGGCCAGTGAGCTCTTCACGACCACATCCAAATCATTGATAAAGATGTTGAAAAGCACTGGACTGAGCATGGACCCATGAGGGACACCACTGGCCACTTCTCACCAGATCCATTCATTAGAACTCTCTGGGTCCTACCCCTCAGCCAACTTCCTACCCACCTGATTGTCAAACAGTTACACCTGGAATCCTCCAATTTTCCCCTGAGAACATAGTGGGATACTAGATCAAAGGACTTTTGGAAGTTCTAGGTATACAATGTTGACCTCCTCTCTGTTATCCAGGTGGCGAGTTACCTGGTCATAGGAGATGGGATTGGTAAGGCAAGACCTGCCTGTGAAGAAGCTATGCTGGCTGTCATTCAGAATCCTACCTATGCAAGCATATCACACATAGATTCCTTGATTAATTTTTCCATGATTTTCCCTGGGATAGAAGTTAGGCTAATTGGCCTATAGTTGCCTGGGTCCTATCATCTCCCCTTCTTGAAGATGGAAACAACATTGGCCTTCTTCCAGTCTTCAGGGACTTCCTGCAAGCACCACAAGTTTTGGAACAGTTTCATCAGAGGTCCTGCAATGACTTCGACCAGCTCCTTCAGCACTCTCAGATGAAGTTCATCTGGTCCTGCTGAATTATAAATGTCTGACTTTCCTAATTGATCATGCACCGGTTCAACGTCAACAGTAGGAAAGTGGTCATTCCCACCAGGCCCATTCTGAACCTTATTTAGCACGATTTTTTTCTACCTTCTATATTCAAGTTGCTCACCAGATTGTCTCCTTTGGCCAAGACCAAGTCAAGGGGAGAGCATTACCTCTGGTTGCCCTGTGCACTTCCTAAGTCAGGTAGAGCTCTTCGATACAGGTCAGGAAGCAATGCAACTGATCCAACTTAGCCAAATGTTCATTTCCAAGTTCTAGTTTTCATTTCCATGTGGTTTTCCTCTCTGAATCCTTTGTTTAACTGTCTCTTGGTTGTTAGCTTGTGACCTCTTAGCAGCTGGTATCATTCATGTGACTGTTTGAAAAGCACCTACTAAAACCAAACATATGCATCATCATCATTACCATTAGACATCTCTTGTTCAGCAGGATTTTGGGTGCATGCACTTAGTGAAAAAGAAATTTCCCAATACCTCAGTGGTATTTTTTAGTTACCACTTTCTTAGCTTCAGGGCTCTTTCTGAACAGTCCATTATCTGAATGTTGGAAGAAAAAACATGAAACAAAAGAATTCCAATAAAGATGATGTCAAGATAAGAAAAGCAGTAGCAGGCATTAATACAACGTGCAAAGTTTATTCTGAAACTAGGGCTACAGAGGCACAGACATGTATTATGTAGAAAAACACTTCAAAATGGACCTGAAGTTTAGAAACATTTTAAATACATTTTTAAAGTGTTTAATCTCCTCTGGATATATGGGGAGTGCACTCATGTAGTAATAGTCCTTGGACAAGATAAGCACCCTGCAATTCATAACAAAATCTAGAGGCCCTGCAACTAACAGGATTGGGCTGCTAATTCTAATAAGTATGAAACAGAGTTACCTGCATACATCATCCTTCTCACTAGGACAGTGAGCTCTTAAAACCTGGTAAACCAAAAGAAATATTGCTAATGGGCCTAAATAATCAACAAAGATGAAGCAAGTTTTGGCAGCAATTGAATGCAATTTACAAAATGAATGTTACCAGAAGGCATGTCCTCTATTATTTTTGCCAACTTTTCTAATTAAAATGTGGCTCATGTTTCAGGTACATGTGCTTCCTAATACATAATTTTATTGACACTGGTTGCAATGAAAAGGAAAAACCCACCAGCTGAAAAGTTAAGATACGACTTTGCCACTGCAGTATAAAACCTATAGGGATAGGTACAGTAAAGGTCTGAGGTGCTGACAAATTAGATACCTAAGAGTGCCTGGACTCTGAAGCAGCCTCCAGGACCCTGAGATAGGTGTATGGGGTCCCCGTATTGTACATGAAAAAGTTAAGCATCTCAGAATGAGATTCAGTATGATTCATTTCAGTTAGAAAAGCCAAATGTAGGCAGATAAGGAATCAATATATCCTAGCAACATGGTGGCCACTATGCAGGGTGGATTAAGATTGTGTTTAGTGATTTAGATGCTTATAAAATGTATAAATAAGTCTTAGACAAAGATTAATGATGAATTAAGAATGTCTTTAAGAAAACATAACACAGTACTTGTTCCTGTTGAACAACTTATTTTAGGATAGTGGGGGCAATCTTTTGGCAGCACACCCTTCGCAAGTACCACTCTAATCCCCTTAACCCCCTGGTCTACAGTTCTATTTTCTGTCTATTTGCTAATCTGCCTTCTGCTTCCTGCTGCATCTGCCACTTGCCACAAACAGGGGCTGTTCGTGCCATTTGTGGCATGTGTGCGCAGGTTGGCCAACACTGTTATAAAAGATATTTTTAACGGCCTACTAAGCATGATGATAATTGGTCAGTGGTAGGAGAAAGGTGTTAAATCCTTTCGGGATGGGAGCAATTAACATGGAATATTATTAGCAACTGAAATTCGGAATTTGGATATCTTTTCCCAATTGCCTCTGAATCCTTCAGTTAAGCTCGTTATTTTTAATACATATGGTTTATAATTTCCAAAATACATGTCCTGATCTGCAAATTTTATGGAAGACCATAACTTAAAAACACATCCTACCCATTTTAATTGCCCACTATAAAGAATACATTGTTTATGGCTTTTCATAGCTTCTTACTGAAAAAGAAAGTACCTTATTTACTTGATTATAAGATGAGATTTTCCCCCTATTCAAATGAGGGGGAAGGGGGAATCAAATCAAGCCCCATCTTATGATTGCATACAATTTACCTAAAAACAGAAAATGCACATGGCCAGCCAGCAGAAGGCACCCAAGCTACCCCCCAGTATGCAGGGTTCCTGGCCAGCTGGTGCAGGTCATTCCAAGTTGCTGCCTGCCAGCATGTGCTAGGTTGCTTTGACTCCCTCTGTTTGGAAACTCCACATGCAGCTTGAGATGACCTAGCAGGTACCAGCCGGGAACTGTTCCTGTAGTGTTTGTGGCCAGTACGTACTGAGTCGTTCTGAGCTGCCGCCCCAGCTGTTGGTGCTGGAGCAACTCATCATTAACTGGCAGCCTGGACGGTTCCCTTGCTGCATACACTGGGGCAGCAGCTCAAAGTGACTCAGCACACGCTGGCCAGAAACCCCACAAGCTGTGGGGACAGTGCCTGGCTGGTGTCTGCTGGGTCATTTAGAGCTGTGTGGACGAAGCCCAGCCGGCACATGCCGAGTTGCCTCAGCACCTGGGAGCAGCTGGCAGCAACCTTATCACCTGCCTGCCAGACACCCAGCAAGCTGTGGGGAGAGGCTGGCCAGGCACACAGCAGGGAGGAACCCTATAAGGGCCAACCAGCACACAGGGAGGAAGGACCCCAGCTAGCATACAGCAGAGAGGGACCCTGCAAGAGCAGGCCAGCACTTAGGGAGGAGAGACTCCTAGGGGCCAGCCAGCCACCCTGAATGCTGCAGGGAGGGACTGGACTGCAGTGACAAAGGACCCAGAACTCAGCAAGGGACCCAGCATATGAGGAACCCAATGCAAGGCTCCAGGCAGCACTGGGGGGGGATCCACCATGCAGTGAGACTCCTAGCAGTGGCAGCAGAGGATCCAGCACATGGCAAGGCTCCCAGTAGTGGAGGCAAGGGACCCAGCATGAGGAAGTGAGGGGCCTGGCAGCAGTAACAAGGGACAAAGAATGCATATGCTGATGTGGTATTCAGCATGCAACAAGAGACCAGAAGTGGTGATGAGAGACCCAGCATAAGCATGCCAGTGTGGGATCAGCAGTGGCGAGGGATCCAGCGTACAAGGAGGCACCTGACAGCAGTGAGGCAAATGGCAGCAAAGTAGCAGGGAAAGCAGCAGATTACAGGGCCTCAGCACCACTGACTGGCCAAAATTTAAAATCATAGAAATGCATGGTAAATTCAAAATGTGAGATAAGTGGTAGCAGGGAAACCTCCATGACAGACCATGGAGAACAAAGGAAAGTAGTGCTATAGATTTGAGGAATGAGGTGCAGCTATGGTACAAACTTTAAAATGAAGAATATAAATTTTGCTGAAAAAAACCTAATAATTGTGAGGCAAAAAGTATAATGTTACTGAAGAAATGTGTATCAATGAAGACAATTAAAAGGAAAACTTGAAAATGCTAAATCCACACACAAAACATCTGGGAGTCCAAAATAAGATCACATTCCTGAAACTCAAATATGTTCAAGAAAAGAGAAAGGAGGGAATGCCAATCACTTGCAAAGTGCTTTGACTCAAAGCATTATGAACATTCCCCTTCAATACTTCAGTGCAAGTAGTGGGTGGTGCATCTGAATGATGCAATGTAGTGGCTTAGTTCTGAGATGAAAAATATCACTTGCACAAAAGTTACCATCAGACTGCAGTGAAAAATTTGTTGCATTCCAGGGGTACATTATTGGGCTATGCAAAACTCATGATTACCTGCTGGCAGAACTCATGATTACCTGCTGGGCCAGACAGGTAATGTTGATGAGACTCCAGTCTATTTTAACATGCTGATTTTGCACCTTAAGAAAGGTGCAAAATCCATAATTGAGAAATAAATGAGAAATACAAGAAACGCAAAGTTGCAAATTACAGTGGTGTTAGCAGTATTGGCAGATGGGAGAAAATTGCCACCTGATATGATTTTGAAATGCAAAACTCTGCCAAAATAAAAGCTGCCACCAAGAATAGTGGTTAGATGCCAGGAACAAGGATGGATGTCACATGAGCTGATGAATGACTGGTTAGATGTTATATGGAAATGGAAGGTTGGGCACTGCTAAAAAATAGAGAGGGATGTTAGTTTTAAAGTTACTCAGAGGGCATTTTAACACCAATACGAAAGCAAAAAGTTGGTCAATAAACTCTGATCTTGTAGTCATACCTGCTGATATGGCATTTCAACACAAAGTACTAGATGCCGTATTGAATAAGACTTTTCAGGGCCATTTACACTGTCAGTACTCAGACTGACTTTTGGCAGGGAACCATGCACTTACACCTGGTGGGAAGATTAAGAAGCCAACCATCGTACTGCCTTGCCCATGGATTCTGACTTCTTGGGGCAGGATATCTTCAGAATCCATTGGTAAAGGCTTCAAGAAGTGCTGCATATCTAATGCCATGGATGGAACTGAACATAGTGTTTTCTGGGAAGATGAGAGAGAAAATGAGAACAGTGGAGTGTAAAAGTGAGGATGCATGTCAAAGTGACCAGTCCTAAATTGTAGCATCTAAGAAAAGAGTAGGACTCACCAGGTTCTGGACAGAACCTAACACAGATTAAGTTGAGTTGATGTTTGAAATGAATTGAAGCTAATGCTGAATTTATGACTTATTTGTATTGCTATAGCCTTTGTCAGTAAGTATGTTTATAAAAACAATACCACATTACAATTTTTCCTTTTATGGAATTTAATTATGGAGGGGGTCATCTTAAAGTTGGGGTCATCTTAGATTTGAGTAAATATGGTATGGAAGCTCATTTGCAATCATGGGAACCTGGGTTGCAACAAATGCAATGATGAAAATATTAGATGTGTAGTATGTACAGTTAAAAAGATATGGATTAGACCAGGGATTGGCAACCTTTTAGATGGTTTTATAATTTTTTATTTTATAATAACCTTTAATAACCTTTGATTATTTTATTTGCTTACATTTTATTTTATTATTTTTTACTTTTGTTAATGGAGATCAGTCTGAAGGCAGGTCTCTGCTTGTGACATGGTCATCTTTGCCCACACTGCTTTCCCCACCTCCAAATTACCACCAACCCCGCTGCAGATTTCTTGCTCTCAAATTCCCTCCAAAGTCTTGGCCTCATGAGATGGATGAAATCGGTTGATAGCCTGAATTCAGTTCATATCCTAATCCAGAGGTTCCTGATCCCTGGATTGGACTGTTAGGAGTGGAGAATATTTAAATGTGGGAAACACCCAGTATTAGAATTCAACAGTTTTGCCATGAACTGTATGACCTCAAAAACTTGAAATATTGTATTCGCATCTGTAAACTGGGGATAATAAAGTTTCTTTACTTCATAGGAGTGGTATAAGGATCTGTGTTTTAATGTAGGTGACTCAGTTACTATGTTATCAAGTGCTGTAGAAAAATCCTAGGAATAAACACAACTGCATTTATGTTTATTTGGTCTATCCAATTAAGGTTTCAATTGCTTGGTAGAATTCACTTGTCAACAAGGGGAACAGGGATTATCTAGCAAGCAGATGAGTTAGTAAAATGTACTTTACATTTTAAGCTACATTGTTTGGGTTAGTTATCCTAAATACTGTATGGTGAGTCAGCCGTGATGAAGTAATTGATAGGAAGAGGGGAAAGAAATTTAATTGTATTCATTACATTTATGTGAAAACCATGATCTTTCTGAACCCAAAACTTTTATGAAATGTAGACATGTCTGAGATGACATTTACTTGCATAAATAACTCAAGGACCAGTAGCACATGCTCCAGGTATATTTTGAGGAAGACATTGCCTGTGCTGCTGAAAATGTCAAGTATATTCTCTCTCTCTCTTGTTTTCAGATGAACTTAAACAGAGCAGTAATAATACAGGAAGTAATGTGTGGGGCCTGGAACAGCATTCTGAAAGCAGCAATCACCAGTGCTGCAGTAAGACTCTTGGGTGAAAATCTGCACTACCTTTCCTGGAAGAATAGCACTGTAAAGTGAAGCCAAGGAGGGAGAAAGAGAGAGGCAAAGAACCTGCATGTTTCTGCTTTGCTTCTAGACCCAACGTGGTGCTTTGGATATGTTAGGACAGGTAGCACATGTTCTAATTCAGCGGTAGGCAACCCCTAGCATAGGGGCCAGAGCATGACACAGGAAGGCATTTTGCTTGGCACATGCAACTCAGGGCAAACAGTGGGGAAGGGGTGAGGGCTGCACTGCCATAACAAGGATCAAGCCCCTCATGGCTCACCTGCCCTCCACCCCTTGGCACACCAACATCTTAAAAGTCAAGGTTGTGGGTGTTTTTGGCACTCTACCCAAAAACATTACTGACCCTTGGTCTAATTAATAGTGCACTCACATTCTGGGTAGTCTTGAAGTCTGCAGCTGCCAAAAATCCTGAGAACGCTCTGGGAACTCATCTCCAATCCAAACCAGCCCTCTCCTACTCCCAGACCTGCCCCTACCCTGCAAGTCCCAGGGGTGGTGTCAAGGGCAATGCAGACAGCAATCTACAGCTGTACTACATAGTTTTCACTGGCCAGCTACAAGGTGTTTTACAATCCCTGTATTCTGCATAGATCCACAGCGAGAAGAAAATCCTTCCCTCAGTATTTAGTCTTCAGAAATTATATAAGCAGTGGTATTTAGTTTAGACCTAGCTCTTATTCAACATAGAAATTATATATATGGTGGAAAATTACCTCTAGATTTAAACTGTCACTCTTTTCCTGAAAACTTGCAACAGCAAAACAAAACAGTTGTCATTAATTTGGCAGGATTTACTGTACTCCGATGCTGCAGATCTACAAGAAAAAATGTAAATCAACTAATAAAACTTCCACAGCTCTGCTGACACAAGAAAGTAAAAAGAAAAGCTTCATTAATTTGAAATTCCATGTAGAAGCCAAGGCAGTGATGATGGGGAAATCAATGACTGACCTATGAAAAGGAATCAAAGTTATAACATTAGACACTGTAAAATTCAATACTGACAACTGCATATTCAACAGTCAGTAATTTCCCTGTGTTATCTTACTGTTTTGCCTAGTACCCTCACTTGTAGTATCTAAGGTACAAGCAGATTTATAAGTGCAATGCTTTGTCAGTTTACTTTTTCCATTTCCCTGGTACTAGGAACCACAACTTGATTTTTTTTTCTTTTTTCCCATCATTATCAGTTTTGGTGGAAAGTCTTTTGCAAACAGGCAGGTTTTGCAGTGTG
>NW_017729027.1:47109394-47111624 GCF_001723915.1 Gavialis gangeticus | reverse complement strand
GTAATTTCCCTGTGTTATCTTACTGTTTTGCCTAGTACCCTCACTTGTAGTATCTAAGGTACAAGCAGATTTATAAGTGCAATGCTTTGTCAGTTTACTTTTTCCATTTCCCTGGTACTAGGAACCACAACTTGATTTTTTTTTCTTTTTTCCCATCATTATCAGTTTTGGTGGAAAGTCTTTTGCAAACGGGCAGGTTTTGCAGTGTGCTCAGAAAGAGCTCATACTCTGTCTCAGACTAATCTCTTTGTGCTGCTGTGCTAGATGCAAAACAAAAACTGATCAATAAAAATGTACTGAAAATGTTTCACTGCAGACTGGTCATGATAGTAAGCAATAGGCTGGCTGTGCAAACAGCAACAGGTAAATGATGTAACCCTTCATTGTGACAAATCTGTGTCTATAAGAGGAAATGAAGGAAGGAGTTAATCTAAGCTTTAATTTTTTTCCTTAATGGAATAGCTCAGGTCCTACAGACAGAATTCAAGGCTGAGCAGCAGCATGTCCTGCATAGAAAACTAAGCAATTAAAATCTTGAATTCTAACATGTAATAATCAAGCTATTCTAGTTCTTGGACTATCACGGACAAAGCCTGCCAGTCAAAGCAAATGGTATCGTAAACATCATAAGCAAAAATAGGAGCACCAAAATCATATTCCCTGGTGACAGAACGCAGGATTTGAAAAGACTGAATCTCCTAACATTCAGGATACAGAAAATTCTCTCATGTATCCTTCAGTCTGCAGAACTTGAGCATTTGAACTGCTCTTCCTTCCAGAGCTATTTTAACAAAGCAGGTGTGTACAGTGAAATGCACACATAAGTATGCACAAGTGGATCCAGGATTTTATAAAGGAGGGTGGGAAACAGTGACCAGCCCTGCAGAGGTGGCTGCACCACCTCACCCCCAGTTCCTAGCCTCATCCCTCCCTCCCTTCCTACCAGGATGAGTAGATTGCAGCTCAAGTTAACTACTTCACAGTTAGGGCGGCTAGGAGCTGGAACCAACTTCCAAGGGAAGTGGTGCTGGCCCCTACCCTGGGGGTCTTTAAGAAGAGGCTGGATGCCTACCTGGCTGGACTCATTTGAGTCCCGTTTCTCTTTTTGGGGTTTTTTGTTGTTCTCCCGCCCTGGCGGGGGGTCGGGCTAGAAGATCTACTAGGTCCCTTCCGACCCTTAATCTATGAATCTATGAATCTATGAACTGGCTGGGGACTTTAAGTCCTGAGGAAGATAAGCATTTCCCCTCCCTTCCTCTCCATACTCAGAGGCACATCCCTTCCTCTCCTCATTTGCTCCTTTCCCACCCTCACCTGCCACTGATAGTATTCCCACTGCCCAGGCTGTCTTCTGGGTTAAACCAGGAAGGCAACAGCAGTTGGATGGGCAAGTTCCCCTTGCCCGTGCCGGCTTCTGGGCTGGTAGGAACACCAAGGAGATACTGGGAAGGAGAGAGAACATGCCCACCCAGCACCACTGGTGTCCTGGGCTAAGTCCAGCCCCATGCAGTCTGGCTGGAGCAGGACAGGATATCCCTTCATCCAAGGACAAGCATGGACAGAGGAAATACTGGCAGTGATAAGCAAGAGAGGGAGGAATGGGAGGGGGCAGAGAGGGGAGCAGGCTTCTGAGCATGAAGGGGGAAGGGAAGGAGTGAAAGTCTTACCTTCTTCTGGACTTAAAAGTCCCAACCTGCTGCTGCTGCTATGTGATCAGAGAAGGGATGCGGTCATGCCACTGCACCCCTTCCGGATCTGCCCTGGGAGTACGCATGACACTTGACTCCATGATCAGTGCAACATTAGCAGGGCAAGTAATGTGAAGCTGGAAAAGATCCCTCAAAACTGAATTACCAAAATGTATTTCGCACCTATTTTGAGAATTTACTTTCACTTCCTATATGGAAATTTTCCTGGAGGCAGTAAATCCATTACTTGGACCAATTTCTAACAAAAGAACAGATATGTAAAGACAAACTACTAAATGACCCTACTTTAAGACTTTTTTATCAATCCAATTTTCTTTACTTACCTGTTTTAACTGCATTCATTCTGTAGCAAAATCCGCAGGTTTTCTTTTTTTTATTTATTTAAAATGCATTCCCTCCCCTTCCCCAACCATTTCTGATTTTTTCTCTCCCTCTCTATTCCCTATAGATAAAAGCATAAGTAAGCTAAGATGTAGGATAAGCTTTAACATTTTATTTTAGGTAGTAAGTTCTATTTTTCT
>NW_017729027.1:47096627-47104394 GCF_001723915.1 Gavialis gangeticus | reverse complement strand
GTGTGTGTGTGTGTGTGTGCACGCGCGCGCGCGCACGTGTGCCAATAACTTCATGGGGCTGTGTAGCGTGTTGTTTGTTTAATAAAACTGTTATTTGGACCTCTGAGTTGGGTTTGCTTTACTACAGTCTGGCCCTGTGCCAATCTCTGCTCCGTCCCCTCTAACTTCTGTCTTATTTCTCCCTCTCCTGCTTCTGACTCACTGCCACCTCCAACACCTGTCCTGAGTTCCTCTCTGCCTCCAAACCCCCTGTTTCTTTGCCACTGTCTTATCCACACTGCCTTTTCCCCTGAGCAACCAGGTTTCTGCCTCAGTTTCTTTCCTGGCTGTATTCTCCTTGCTACTAGGCTTTTTTTTTTTCTCCCTTGCACCAGTGACCTTGAGTAACCCTGGGGCCACTTGATCTTAAGTAAACCCAAGCTTCAGTTCCTCAGCCAGCTTCTCTCTAGTCTTCTGGTTCTAATCCTGGTTCTGGCAACTTTCACTCCCTATGCTTTAACTCTCTCTTTCTCACCTTAACATTCCCCCAAGTATCCCAGGTACCCCAAGCACACACATATACACTGTACCGTCCAAGTTAGGAACTTGCCTGTGTGTATGTTTAGGTGGGTTGTATGTGTGTGAACAGGTGAGTGTGTGTAGATATGTACTGAGTGTGCAGGTATGGACAATTGATATTTGTCTAACTTTTGGGGTGTATAGTGTATGTGCTTGAATTGGTGATAGGTATGCATGTGCCTAGGCTGGTTTGGATGTGTATGTGCCTGAGTTGGTTGTGTGTGTGTGTGTGTGTGTATGCACCTAATTGCTTTGTGTGTTTGTATATGTGCAATTGTGTCACACCCTGCTGTCTAACTGCACAATATTGAGATCCTGAGAGTTGGCTGACCCCACAGGGCAACAGTTGTACCAGTGAACAGCTACACTATAAGGATGAAATACACAGCCTGAATACTTTCACACAATGAGAAGTTTAACTGCAGCACATTTAGGCATGTCCCGGCTTTAAACTAACTAGCTTAAGTAAAAATTGTCTTAAAGATTCAGCAGCTTGGACAAGTAAGCTGAATAAGTACAAGGGCTCTCTAGTAGGCTTCTATATTCCTTACTGTGGCTGTTACCCAGTCACCAAGCTACAACAAGTATGCTCACAAAAAACAGCCAACATCCCTCAGCGAACTGTAAACTTACCCCATCATTTTAGAAAATCTGACCTAAGCTTCTAAGGGCCTGGACAGACATAATACTTGAAGAACTTCAAAAGCTGGTATATTTTGAAGCCTTCACATATGGAGCATTTCAGCTATGGAAAGCTCTTGCCATGCCCCTCACCACAGGTCTTCAATATTGCCAGCAGTGTGGTCTGCAACCAGGGGGAAATAGGGGGTTGCTTGGTCCTATGGCTCCCCTCTGTCATCTTCCCACAGCAGGGAGTGCTTTCCTGTGTGCTCAGCCCTCAGTCTCTTGGTTCTGGAGATGGAGAAGCATGCATTAATCTCTCCAACTGCTGGAGATTGCTATGGATAGTGGCGCACCCATTGCTATATCCAGGAGATGTTGCAGAGAGGAGTGGTGGGATTCCAGTTCTCCAGCCCCAGAGACAGCCAAGCACACAAGGGAGTGCTCATTGGCTATCCACTTTGCTCTTCCCTCCCACTCCCATGAACAGTGGAAGCAGAATACTGTAGGATGCTGGAAAACCAACCAACCCCCCTGTCATTTTCAGAACACTTCCAATAGTTGTTTCCTCCAGGGTTATTTTTGGAGCACTGCAGCCTTTTCTGAAGACTTCTACTGTGTCTGTCCAGGGCCTAAGACACTTAGACAGTTTTACCTTATGGGACTTGCCCAAGGCTATACAGGAAGTCTGTGGCAAAGCAGCTTACCTGTTGTGTACCCAGGTTTCCTGCATCCCAGACTAGTACACTAACCACCTGACCCTCCTTCCTTTCACTCATAGAGCAGCACTGCTGCTCCTGAAGAGTTGCTGAAAAATAGATATGAACTTTCCTTCTGAAAACCCCCAAATCAATGTGAAAATAATATTTGGCACCATATATTCTCTGTTGATCATTACAGCTCCTCAATAGTGGCTGCTAAATAACTCATTCATCAGAAGTGAATAGAAGGGGGAAAAGTTCCTAAGAGTGTCCAGCCTTCCTAGTCCACATCACTCTATACCTTGAATAGCCATTTAGCACCAGATCCTGATCTTGATTTCTTCAGTGTAAATCTATTAGTGTATAACATCAACCTCTGACTTGCACATTCTTTCAGAACAAGTACAAAGAGCACATAAAAATTTATCAAACTCAGCAAGTAGAGAATTCAGATCTTCTAAAGCTTTGGTCTCACTGTGAACAGCTGAAAAGGACAATGGTGAAGAGCAAAGAGAAATCATGCCAAGGCCTTTAACTGTCTTGGCAGAGAGTGGGGTTATTACCTCCTTTACCCCCACTCCTCTGGGGGACCACAGCTGGGTCTGCCCACACTGACCGCCGCCACCGCTGCTCACTCTGTGCTTGGGGTAAGCAGTGGAATAAAACCCCTACTACCCACTCTGCTGCACACCAGAGGGAAGGAGAATAAACTCCATCCCTGCTCCCTGCCTAAGGGGCCCTGCCAGCTGGCGTCTAGTTGCACCTCCACCCAACTGCTGCAGCAGCGAGGGGGCAGGTCTCTTGATGAGGGCAGCAGCCCCATCAGTGTCAGGGAGCATGAGTCCCTTCCTGGCAGAGCTGTGCCAAACTGTGCACAGCAGCACTGGTGTCTGGAAGGGGCAGAGCCCACTGCAGTGCTGCCATCACCGTCATGGTCTGCAGCAGCTTTCCTTGCCCCAGAGCAGCTATCCCTGCTGAGAAGGGGCTTGCACTTGGGGAAACCATGACAAGATCTGCTGCCCCTCTCACAGTCACTCCCTGCTCACTGATCCAGTGGACAGGTGGGAGCTGGAGTGGGACCAGATGCTGGCTGGCAGGGCCTCTTAGGCAGGTGCAGGGAGCAGAGGCATTCCCTCCTCTGCCCCAGGATACTGCAGCAGGGTCTGCCCACCTCAGCCAACACTGCCGCTTACTCTGTACCCAGGGAAAGCAGCAGAATAAGTCCCCTCCTGCCCCCCTCCCTCCAGCATCCGATGGAGAGGGCTTATTCCACTGTTTGCCCCAGGCACAGAGTGAGCGGCAGCAGTGGCAGGGGCAGGCAGACCCCACTGTGGTGCCCCACTCCCTCCCTGCCATCTAAGGGGCCCTGCCAGCTGGTGTCTGGCCCTACCCCCAGCCAGCTGCTGGAGTGGCAAGCGGGGAGCTATGGGAGCAGCAGCCCGTGTCCTGGTTTCCCTGAGCATAAGTCCCTTCCTGATGGGGAAAGCTGCTGTGGGGCAAAGAAAGCTGCTGCAGAGGCAGCAGCACTGTGGAGGGCTCTGGCCCCCTCCAAGCTCCGGTGCTGCTGCACAGTCTGCTGCAGCTCTACCCACCCTGCAGCGAGGGGCCCCTGCCAGGAAGGGGCTCACTGCTCCCTAACACTATGACAGGAGCTCCTGCCCCCCATCAAGAGCCCTTCTCCCTCGCTGCTGCAGCAGCTGGGCAGGGGCTGGCCAGACACAAGCCAGAAGGGCCCCTTAGGTGGGGGGCAGGGAAAGGGGGTTTTCCCCCTCCCCCTGGCATCCAGTGGAGGAGGCAGTAGGGGGCTTATTCCACCACTTGCCCCAAGCAGGGAGTGAGCGGTGGCAGTCAGGGCAGGCAGACCCAGCTGCGGTCCCCCAGGGGCACTGGGGGTAGAGGAAGGAATAACCCCCCACCCTGCCCCCTCTGTCTCAGGGGCCATGCTAGCCCACCACTGCATCAGTGAGGGGGGAGCACCTAGCAGGCCCAGCTCAAGTGCTTGCCAGTGGGACAGGGAGGAAGGAATTAAACCCCTACGCAGCCCGTTCAGCCAAAGCTAGTGCCCAGGGTGGTCACACTCCCCCAGCACAGGTTAACTATAGCCAAGGGCATACTCTAGCACCCCCCAGCTCCTGGCCTGAGCAACTGCAGGCATGTGCCCACATTTCCTCAGTCCAGAGGGAAAGTCTGTTCTCTTACAAATTGGTTCAACCTAGGCAGGTTAGATTAACTTGCAAAGATTAAATCAATTCATACTCCAGCTTTTAGGGAATGTCTGTCCTTAGTCATAAAGTGAAATATAATACTAAGTACTTTGAAACATCAGGTCCTACATCTCCCACAATAGACAACCAAAACTACTGGGTACTTCCATATTTAATTTCTCTGGGTGCGTCTACACAAGATGTTTACTGCACAGTTGACTTATTAACTGCACAGTAAATGTCTCAGCATCTACATATACGTCCCTGTTAGGGTGCACAAAACTAAAAAACTCTGCAACAGGGTAGGACTTGTATTTACCCTGCTTCAGAGTTTTTTGTGCATAGCATCACATGTGTAGATGCTGACTGGGCTGGCTGGGGCATGAGAGTACTTCACTGTTGGGGCTGCCTGCCTGCTAGCACCCTCAAGCACAGCCATCCCCTCTACAGCACATGGAGTCAGGTCAGAGCAGCCCCAGGCAAGCAGGCTGATCACCTGGGCTTCCTGCCAGCTGGGGCTGCTGCAACCTGGCTCAATGCCCTGTGGATCAGGTGCATGTGTAAACTGCATGCCCAGGAGCAATAAACTGTGGAGCAATAAACTCCGCCATTTATTGGTGCTCCCTAATGGCATGTGTAGCTGTGCCCTTTTGGTCCCTATTTGCCATGTACAAAATGGGGATAACACAACAGTCTCCCACCTTCCAGAGGGTTTGTGAATTTAAATTAACATTTGTGAAACACTATGATGAATACCACAGTAAAGCTGCAAGGAAATTATTCATTTTTGTTGTAAGTATTGAATATTCTGTAGTAAATAACGGTTAAGTCATGCAATGGAAAAAATAAAGGTTGAATATCTGAGCCTTAAGCGAACACTGTCCATTCTATGCACTGAATGAGGCTGGGTGTCATGGGAAAAAAATAGTATATGATCATGTAATTGAAGGCCATAACATACTACATATACAAAATGAAGTCAAACTGAGGTTTTACAGGCAACCTTAACCAATGTTTGCTAATTTTTTGGTGCTTGAGTGCTTTACAACTTAAAGAATGCTCTTTTAATGTGTTTTTTGTATGCAATTTCCTAGGTTTTTAAAAAGAGAGAACTGAGAAAAACAGCAATTCCATTGTGTAACATTACACCAACACTACAACCCTAAGGATGCTCTATTAGCTTTGTTTTTATATGTCATTTCCTAATGCTTTGCTTTAAAAGGTAAACCAAAACAAAACAAATATGTATTGCATCTTACTGTCTCCCTCTTACATGGATCATCAGCTGGATTGGTTCCTTTAAACTGACCACACATATCTCTGCTACTTGAAATAACACTGTAAACAATGGTATTAGTAGGCTGTTATCCTTTATGTGGACCAGATATTTATCAGATGCTTTGCCAGTGGCTTTTATAGATCTCTCTGACAGTAGGGAAACCATGAGAGGTAGTTAGCTGCATGATTCTCCAATTCAGAGTGGCACCTTATAGACAAATTAATTTAGAGACATCGGCAGCTTGCTTTGTTGCTTACAAAATCTCATGTCTTTCTGAAATAATTAGTCTAGAAGGTGCCACTCTGCCATGCCTTCTGGCAGTAGAACTGTGGGCATATCTACATGTGTAGTTGTGTGTGTCTAAATGTAATGTGCCTTTACTTAAGGTGCATTAAGGCAATGTAGGCACACATCTACATGTGGATGCACTAATGTGTATTAAGGCTCATTAAATGTAGGTGCAAATAGCTAAGTCGCATTAGCTCATGTGTAGATGTGCTAATGCACATTAACATGGTGTCTATCCTTTGGCACACATGGCACATCTACATCTACATTAATGCACATTAGCACATCTACATGTACACAATGCGACTCAGCTATTCGTGCCTAAATTTGATATGTGCTTTATGCAGGTATCAAATTTAGGCAAACATGGACTTAAATTGCCATTTTTCTGGCACATTAAGGGCATGCACATATAGACCCATGCGCTTAATGCACCTTAAAAATGGCGATTTTAGGCTAAGTGTGCTTAAAAGAGGCACATTTAGATGTGCCCTGTTACGATGAGGAAACTTAGTTCCTTTCCTGTTTCTAAAGGGAATTGTGCTGTCAGGAAGCATTTCCCCAAGGGCTTACCCCCTTCTGTCTTGTCCTGTCCAACCTGTCCTGGCCCAGTTTTGTTTCTATCCTGCTGTTTCCCTGTACAAGTCTTGATTCTTCAGCCAGTCCCTGTCTCCAGTCCTCAAGCCTCTGATCCTAGTCCAAGTCTCTTTGACAAGTAAGCCCTTGTCACACCCTTCCAGACTCCCATTCCTGGTCTCCCCTTGCTTCCCCTTGTCTAGTCAATCCTAGTCACCCACACTCTATCTCTTAGTTTCTTTGGATGCTTATACAGATGGTCCAGCGGGGGTGGAAGAGGTGTGTTTCAACTAGAGTGGTTCCTAGAGAGCTGCTCTAATTAAAACACCTCATACTCTACTGATCATGTGAAAATTTCAACAATTTGGACATTTTCAACAAGTGCACATCCTCTCTTTAAAGCAGAAGCACACTAGAGCTTTCTAGGGGAAAGGCTAGCAAAATTTTTAACACTGAAAGCAAGGATATTTTCCTCTATCTACATTCTTAAAAAAAAATGGATGAACTGTTTTAACTGAAAGTTTTTAAAAAATACATCCTATTGTTGACAATTGTCACTTATATTTTCTCCCTGAATGGTTATACGTGGAAAAGTTATAAGCAAATTAATACAGACTCTGATAGTTAATGATAAGTGAGAGACAACCTTGTATTAGGAAATGCTACAAATCCTGCTTCTAATAACCCAGGTTGCTCATTTAAAATCATTCAATGGGTACTTTTTACAGAGCATTTTATAGTTTTGAGCACTTCAGGAACATCCTCAAGGCCAACTTAAAAAAATGCAACATCAGTGTCAACTTGTGGGAGACTATTGCCCAGCACTGCTGTTAGTGCACCAACTATCCACCAGATGGCACTAAGGGATTGTTAAAGCATAACTGACCCAATGTAAACATGGAATGTATCAAACATAGATCAGCTCAACTAAAATCTGACTTTATTAATGCAACAAATATTATCTTAGCAGTTTCTATATACGGAGAGATAAAAACACTTAGTACAATGGTTTCACCCAATCCTAGAAGATGTTGTTTACTCCACTACAGGGTCTGATGGCCAGTCAGCAATCCTGAAAGTAGAGGGTGGAAGTCAGATAATCATTATGGCTGGCACAATCCAGACAGAAGTTGTTTGCTTGACAGATGCCAACACACGCTTAACTTGCTTGCTGTCCCCTTTTATGCTTTCCTTCAACTTCACTCCACTCCTCTGATGATTCTTTGTTCCCGGGTATCATTGATTGGTTTCCCTGCAATCATCATACTGTCTATATTTTGTCCTGCCAACACATTCCTTTGTTCCCAACAAACCCATCACAAGCACACCTCTTAATTTGGTCTGTTTCCAGTATCTTAATTTAGGCATTGCCCATTGGTCCCTTTATCACCTTACATTAACGTATCCAATCATTTCATTCCTCTGATTCAGTTGGTTAGTACCAAGTTCACTTAATTTAAGCTGATAATATGTCTAAGAGTATGTTAAGTTAGAAGGACTGAAACTCAGCGGACATACAGGTAAAAGAAGGGGACAAGGG
>NW_017729027.1:47095649-47096616 GCF_001723915.1 Gavialis gangeticus | reverse complement strand
ATGAAACTATGACTTTTCACAGTGATAAGAAACAATATATAAGCTAACTTAAGGCTATAAGCTAACCATGCAAATACCAAAAACCAGAAACAGAAAAACAAAAGAAGGTTCAGATAATACTGTAACTCACCACTCAAACTGGTGCAACTAAAGATAAATGTGACAAGCTACCCTAACACCACCCCAAATGGAGGAAAAGCATTCTGCAGGAATCTCAGTACTTTGAAACCTCACAGCAACAACAACAGGAGATGGAAAAATGGGAGCAACAGTAACAGTGTGTCATGGACTAAATAAAAAATCCAGTGCCACCCAACCCAGAAGGAAACACATGTCCGAGCTCCAGTAGAGTCTGTTGATCCTGGATTGGCCTCATCTGCTGTCTTTGGACACACGGATAAGACAATCATGGGAGACAATCATCCTGAACTATGAGGGATTGTAGAAAAAGAGTCTTGATCAAAAAGCACATTCAAGTGAAATCACCATAAGGACTTCATAGTTTCATAGTTTGTAGGGTTGGAAGGGACCTGAGTAGTTCATCATGTCTGACCCTGAGCCTTGGCAGGAAAAAGTACGGGAGTCAAACGACCCCAGCAAGGTGTTCGTCTAGCCTTATCTTAAAGACCCCTAGGGTAGGAGCCAGCACTACTTCGCTTGGAAGTTGGTTCCAGATCCTATCCGCCCTGGCAGTGAAGTAGCGCCTCCTGATGTCTAGTCTGAATCTACCCTCTGCCAGCTTGTGACCGTTATTTCTTGTCACTCCTGGGAGTGCTCGGGGGAACAGGGACTCCCCCAGTGCTTGCTGGTCCCCTCTGACTAGTTTGTAACAGGCCACTAGATCCCCCCTCAGCCTTCTCTTATGGAGGCCGAACAGGTTCAGGTCCCGTAGCCCCTCCTCATAGGGCCTGCCCTGCTGCACCGTGATCATGCGAGTGGCCTTCCTCTGGACCCTCTCCATGTTTTC
>NW_017729027.1:47083967-47090649 GCF_001723915.1 Gavialis gangeticus | reverse complement strand
GTCTAGGTCCGATTGCAGCCTGTCCCTCCCTTCTAGTGTGCCCACCTCTCCCCACATCTTAGTACCGTCAGCAAATTTGAACAGGGTGCTTTTTACCCCCTCGTCCAAGTCACTGATGAAGGTTGAACACTGCGGGCCCGAGGACCGAGCCCTGCAGAACCCCACTGCCCACATCCCTCCAGGTCGAAAATGACCCATCCACCACCACTCTCTGGGTGCGGCCCTCCAACCAGTTAGTGACCCATTTGACTGTGTAGGTGTCAACACCACAGTCCCCCAATTTTTTAATGAGAATGGGGTGAGAGACAGTATCAAAGGCCTTCCTAAAGTCCAGAAAAACTATGTCCGCTGCTACCCCTGTGTCTAAGGATTTTGTGACCCAGTCATAGAAGGCGACCAGGTTGGTCTGACAGGACCTGCCTCTACTTACTTACTTTTGAATTAGAGACAGTAGAACTAGATTGTCCAGGGTTTTTTCTTTTTTTCTTTTTCATTCAACTGCTTGTTTTAAAAAAAGAATATTATATCTGATTGTATGGTTAGATTTTTACTGAGGTACAGATTGCTGATACAATATTATGTGAGGTGCCCTGGATAACTTATACTGATTCCATATTTTAGTCTAATGCTTGTACTACTAGATGAATTTATTCCACCAAATGACTGTAAAGCTATATTTTTTTTACAAAGTATATGATAAAATCTCCTTCTGAAACATCTGGTGTTTAGGCTACAGTTACAGACAAGGTAATAACAGGATAGCAGATCTAGCTTTGTTTCACTGTTGTAATTCCTGTGCTGCTGTTTTTATTTCACATACTGTACCAGCTTATCATAATGAAAATACCATATATCTAAACATTGCTTTTCATTGTGAAGGATCTCTAAGCACTTTACAAACTATCATCTGCCACCTCTGAAAAATAGAGCCTTTCTGGAATCACCTCTGGCATGTGATTCAGAGGATACATAGCGTGCATCAGTTTGAGACAGGAAGTGAAAAAAAAAGAAGGGACAGTTTGTATTTATGGAATCAAGTCAATTAAATTAGAATTTGCTAGGGATTTTGAGTATAGCATATTTACTCTTTCAAAGAGAACCACTGATTCTTTGATTAACAAAAATGGTCAGAAGCATATTTTATAATTCATACAAACATTTCCAAAAAAATCAATGAACCTGATGTCATTATGTGGCCTTGGTTCAATGTTAATTCAAATGGAAAGTGCCTCCTTCAAAGTTAGCTTCTACATCCATATAACTTAGCCAATTAAGTTACACTTGTCTAAAATCAGTGCAAGTGAGGGCAATCAGGTTTCCTGAAACATTACCATGTGGTATCCCCTGTACTGAATAGGTCTGAAACACTTGGCTGTTGAAATATGACAAAATTGCAGCCTGAAATGACATGTCTCTAGAACCTACAAAGCCACTGAAAAAGATCTTGTAGAGGGCTATTGGTTATCATCTAAATTAGAGTTTTTTGTTTTTTTTAATGATATTAGATAAACATTTTATAATATTTGGCACTTACTGTGTATTATACTAATACATTTATCTCCGGATTTCACAATGTTTATCAAATGCAAGTGTTATTATATAACTAAGGGCTGATTTGAACATGAAGAAAGGTTGTGAATTTAACATGGAATACTTATTCAAAAATACCTATGTAGACTAGCCATCACAGACAATTTAAGCAACTTGACTAACATCAAACAGTGAGTCAGAGGCTGAATCATGAAAAGAATCCATACCCTTGTAATTCCAGTTTCCAACTGAAATAAGGAGAGGGCAAAGGGTAGTGTCTCTCACTGATAAGTGCTTGCCCAGGAAATTCTAGCATGTAGCCAAAGAAAAACTGTTTACTTTGCTAAAGAGGGTGAGAGCTTCAGAATGCCTTCTCAAATGGCAGGGACACAGTTCATTATATATACATATTTCAGCCACTGAAAGGTGTAAGGTTCAATAAGGCTAATTATCCAGGTTGGTAAATATATAATCGATTAAGGAAAACATCATAGTTGGATACCTATCCTGAATAACTGTTAAGTGAAAATAGGGTACAAAAGATCCTTCTAATGAAAAATGCAGGGTGAAGACTGTGATTTTAAAAACTGAGATAATTATCTGAACAATTAACACTAATGAAATTTATTTGTATGCAAACAAGACTGCACATATTCCTTAGATAAATATCTGAATGAATTCTGCAGGTCAAGTCATTGCTTACTAATGTTACAGAAAATCTACATTTCCAGAAAAGAAATGTTGGTGGCATAGTTCTCAAAATGTTTTTTTTTCCCATTTCATAACTGGTACATTCTGATGGGGATGTAACTACAGTAGACATCATATTTACTCAACTCCAAGACAAGGTTTTCTTCCTGATTTAACATGGTGGGGAAAAGTCCATCTTGGATTTGAGTACAGGCTGGAGAGGCAGGCAGCTGCTACAACTTTGAAGGGCTCCAACTTGGCCTTGGAACTGGAGACGTAGCAGGCTCCTAACCCTCCACCACCTGTCCCTCACAGCCTTTGCCTTCTGCCTACCCCTCATCTCTGCTTCTGTACCCCCCACTGCTGCTTACTTCCATGGCTCCACCGCCATCCCCAGCTCCAGCTGCACAGCACCGGCAGCAGTGGGGTAGCTCTGACCTGGATTCCAGCTCCGGGGCCCGGGCAGGACCAGGGTCACCACTACTGCAACTGCTGCGTGGCTGGTGGGGAGGAGAGGGGGTAGTCAGAGCAACTATGTGCTCTGTGCCCAAGGCCAGAGTGGAACCAGAGCCTTGGAGCATGGAGAGACAGAGGGGAGAGGTAACAGGGAAAATCTCTAAGTATTTTCAAACTACATCTATCACTGATACTGTGTATAGTGCTCTGGCACTATAGTACTCCTGGCATCTACCAAACTAGGTGACTCTCTATCAAGTCAGAAAGCAGATACCAAATCCATTTGTACACTGAAATGCTCTAAGGTACAGTACAGTAATCTCTGACATGAACCTTTTTGTCTTCATCAATATTTTCCTTCCAGACCACTGCGTTGGAAACTATAGCTATTCTTGTTAAAGCAGTGTAATTTGCTAAGGTATTAGCTGTATTTTTCCACTGCTTTTCACCAAAAATATTATAACTCAAATCGTCAAGTCCCAATTCCCAGTCTAGAGAAGTGCACGGTGTCCTGGGAAGTCTGTAGGGGTGGGCCTTGGAAACCTTCCTGCAAACTGAAAAGTGAACTCACACTGACAGAGAAGCTGAAGGCGATGAATAAGCAAAATGCTTAAGTAAATGTTTAAGTCCCAGTGACATTCTTGTATTTTGTTCAGCCAGGTAAGTGCTGAACTAGACTTTGTGGTGCAATTCCAATTTAAGTGAAGAAGCTACTTTGTGGAATCATACAGTCATTAGTTTACCAGCTTCCACCTCATACCTCCTAGTCCAAACCCCAATCTCCTCCCTTCTGTGCCACAGAAGTTGCTTAGCAGTGCACAGAAGATACATTCTGATCAGTCTAGAATTCCCGAATCCTTCTTCCCTTCCCAAATGAAAGTGAGAATGCACCATTTAGTCTTATTCTGATCATTCTGCTCTAGCTAGATGGTGGGAGCAGAGAGTGGGTAGGATTCCTCTTACACACATGCAAATTATTCACTACTCAGAGGGCACATTTACACGTATTCGCTCTGGCCTATGTTTATTCTGGTGTAAGCTACTCCAGAGTAAATGTTTTTGGGCAGGTGCCTACACATGCGGGGATTAGGGAACAGATTTCCTATTCTTTGGAACAATTTTTCTGCAGTCCTGCAATGGGCCCCTGCTGCCACTGAGGGGAGCTACAGGCTCCCTCTGGATGCCAGCCCAGGGGTTGGCAGGGAGCACAGGGCCAGGAGACAGCTGTCTCCTCAGCCCAAGGGACTATCTCCTGCTCAGCTTCTTCATTAGGGGCAGGGGACTTGGAAAGAGCTGCAGGGGGAGCAGGTCCCAGCCCCCTGCCCCAATCCACTAGTGGGAAAGTAAGCTAGCTGTTATCTTCCCTACTGGCCGATTGGGGAAGGGGGCTGGGACCTACCCCTCCCCTGCAAGCCCTATACCCCAATCACCCAATCAGGGCATGCAGCTGAGACATGCTCCTGACCAGGACAATTCCGAGCACCTGCCCCACATGCCAGGTGGGGGCTGGGGAGCTTGTTCCCTACTTATTTCTGTGAGCTCAGAGCTGGGTGGGGAACCAGCTTGGGGGAGCTTGTTCCCCCCCACAGCTTCATAAGCACAGAGCTGGGGGACGGGAGGAGCAGGCTGGGGAGCTTGTTCACCTCCTCAGTTCCGTGAGCACGAGATTCCCAGCCCCTGCCAGCAGGGAGCTCCCAGTGCCAGTTCTGCAACTGTGGGGCCAGTGCTGAGAGATGCTGATCTCCCAGCACTAGCTCCAGGACCTTGCGGGCACTGCTAGGAGATTCTCATCTTCCAGCAGCTGCCCTGCAGTCATGGAACCAGCACTGGGAGATAAGCATCTCCTAGCACCAGCCCCAGTCATGGAGCCGGTGCTGGGAGATAAGGATCTCTCAGCCCTCACTCCCTGATCATGATCTCAGAGCAGGGGGCTTGGAGCTGCCTGTTACTGGGGCAGGAAGACATATTCCACACCTGGGCTTCTGTGGTGGAGCCCACCCCAGCAGCAGGCAGCTCCCAGGGGCAGGGAGATATTTCCTGCTCCCTGGTGGAAGGCTGACTGGGAGCAGGCATCTACACAAGTGCTACAGCACTGTTACTAATCTAGAGTAAATTTCCTACTTGCATTTGAAGGTAGCAAATTTACCTGGGATTAGAGAGGTTTATTGCATAGTAAGCATGTGAACATATATATGTACATGCTTAATTTGCAGTAAAATATGCTAATGCAAAGTTAAGCGTCTTATGTAGACAAGCCCAGAGAGAATAAAATTGTTCACATCTGGAGGAGCACAGGGAAAAACTGCTATTATCACTCAGGCATAATCAAATGGAAATGTGGACTAAAAAAAAAAACTGACATAAGGATTTTATTTCTTTTACTTTTTGTACTGCTGCCATTGAGAAGCTTACAGTACTTTGCAACTAGCTTCTAGGGGATGGGAAAAGAGAGAAGACTTTAAAGTGATGATATGCTTTCATGAGCATTTTTCTAGCCTTGGGAAACTACTTTTTCATAAATAACAATAAGAGAATAATAAGAGAATTGATTTGGCAAGAAGCAGACCCAAGAGTTGCCCTTGGAAGACAGGCTGCAAACATATACCTTATTTATAGTTAGATTTTAGAGTATTTTCAGATTTATTGTTACTGTGTAGCAGAGTTGCCTTTCAGAGCTTGGGTTGAGTCCCAGGCTTGAAATCTTGCTGTTTTGATTGGTGGAGCCCATCCATCAATCAGGAGGCGGCAAGAGGAGTTAAGTCATGCCCCTTTCCAGAGGGGAAGGAGAAAGGAGTTCCTCCCTGGACCTGATTGAAGACTGCAACACTCAGGTCCGGAAGACTTCAGGGGTGGAGCCCTGGGACATATAAAAGGAGCTGCATGCCCAGCGTGGGGGGAACACATCCAGGACAGAGAAGGGAGAAGAGCGGCCCTTAGAAGAGCTGAAGAGAGCTGCTCAGCAGTGCAAAGCAGTAGCCCAGAACTGCCCCTGAAGGCTTCCATCAGCAGGGAATGGTGGATGGCTCCAGCAGCTAGGCTCTCGGCGTGCAGCACGGCGCATGGTGTCCACACCCTGAGAGCTGCGTGAGGTGGCTCAGGTCTGCAACCTCTGGCATGCGGCCAGCAACACAGTGCACACGCTGGTGCACGGAGTAGGACCTTTGGGGCACTTGGGCAGCTCAGGTCCTCAACGCCTGGAATGAGACTGGAAGCTCAGTGTAGGAGGTGCTGCGCGGAGGGTTCAGGAGTGGACCGAGCCTGGTGCTGCATGAGGCAGCCCAGGCCTTCGACCCATAGCAAAAGGTTGAATCCAGGGAACCAGATGGTGCTTGGGCTACTGAGCCAGCAGACAGGACCAAGCTAGAGGCCCCAGAAGTCCTGCATAGAGGAGCCCTGTTCCAGGGGACAGCGACCCCCCCCCCCCAAAGCCCACTACAGGAGAGAGAGCAGCTTGGCGCATTAGACAAGGGCCACCCTCCAGGCCTGGGAGCCATGAGTTGCAGGGAAAAAAGGATTCCCACAGGGGAGGGGGTGTCCCCCCTGGTTAGTTAAGGGCCCTTGAAAGTAGAGGTCCCACTGGGAGGGCCCCTCGAAAGTTACCAGCTTCCTTGTAGGGTTTGGAAAAAGCCCAAGGGGTTTCCCCTTGGGATAAAGTTTATCTTTGGGGTTCTTGCACCATGAGTGCTGTGATGTTATGCCTTATATTTTATGAACTCTCATGTTTGTAAATTAGTAGACGAGTAGAGTCTTAGGGCTCTGCTGGGACCCCCTGTTGCTATTATTTCATCTGTTGTTTATTTGTATTTATTTGTGGCTTATTTATTGTTCATCCATACTTATCTATAGTTTATCTGTTAGCTATCTATGTTTATTTTGGGGTTTATCTGTTTCAGATCAGATACTTACTTGTGACTTACCTGTATCTGGAGCACTGGTATAAGGTTTTATGGCACTTACCCAGAGGGTATTGTTTATGTTATTTGTTTAGATATCTTATATATATATA
>NW_017729027.1:47076777-47083928 GCF_001723915.1 Gavialis gangeticus | reverse complement strand
GTTTATATCCATGTTTCTTTTTATTGTGATAAGTTAATGTAAATAATTTGTACATAGTTAAGTCCCCTGACTGTCCTGGCCTGGTTCTATAGGAATGGAGGGAAACTGAGCAGTCTGCAGTTCCCCCCACAGCACACCTGCCAGCTAACAAGCCCCTTAAAGTGGAGAATGAGAGTATATACCCCAGTTACCTGGGCAACAATATATGTTCTTATAGGAGTTCCTTCCCTCTCATCAGTCTCACTTGGATCTGCAATGCTGAGGAACAGAGAGATACTATTGTTGACTTTTAGGATGAGACACAGGCTTATTATACCAAAGACCAAAGTATATAAGCACACATCAATAGAGAGACAGCAATTCTTGTCTTTGGATATGATTATTTTTATAATTTTTTTCTCTATAGCCTTCAGTTCATTTAATCTCTCTGTCTCAGATTCCCCATCTATAAAATAAGGAAATACTTCCAAGCCTACCCACAGCAGTGTTATAATTGTCAATAGCTTACAGCCAAATTCAGACATATTTGTCCCTTGAAGTGTCCCTCATCAGCTTCAGTAGCTGCCCAGTGGTAGGCCACTTACAAGTGCTGCTACTGGGTCCCCGCCTCTAGAGGGTTTGTTTAGGGCCCCAATACACCTTAATCCACCTCTGCCTCCACCTCCTGTACAACCACAATCTGGCCCTCTAGGGAAAAACAAAAACCACAAAATATAAGCACCAGTCCCAGTTCAAAGGAACATCCCAGATGGGGTTCACCACACTCCTGGGTGGCGGGCGCCAAGTAGAAAGGAAAACAAAACGAAAAGTGCCTGAGCTACCTAGCTTGTTTCCTATGCAGGTCCCCAGTTTCTCCTCACTCAGGACTGGCTCCTGTGTCCTCTCTCTGCAGTCTGGGCTCCCATTTTCATGCCTCAGACCAGGTTCTGTACCCAGTTGCTTCCACAGCCAGACTGCCTACACCCTCTGGTCTCTGCCTATACCATCTGGTCTCTCCCCTATTCAGTGGCTCGTCTGCAATGGCTTGTTGTCAAAATTAGTAGGGGAGGCTGCACAGAGGGCAAGGCACACTTTTGAAGAGGCATTCCCTGTCTGTTCCAAGGGTCCCCCCTGTCCCCATCCCAGTTCTACTCTCACTGAGCCGTCTAGGGCTCAGGGCTACAAGCTCCTGGCTCAACTCCAGTAAGTCACACCCAATGAACTCAGGTTCCAGCATCCCCAGTATCCACTACATAGGCAGATAGGGGCCTTGAGTCCTGTTTTTCCCCTGCCACCCTTCTGCCTTCCAGTCCAGGCAAGCTCAGCCTCATTTGGCCACAGAACATACTCTAGTCTTTATCCTCTGTCCACTCTGTCCAATTTCAAATTTGCGGGGGGGGTCTCCAGTCACCCCTGTTTAGTGACCTCCACCCGTAGGTGGATTAACAGATGGGCCAGCTGGGCCCAGGCCCAGGGATCACAACTAATTCACACCCCCTTCCCCCGAGATCCTCATCAGTAGGGAAGCAAAAGCTATGTTTTTTAACTTGGCACAAGTTTTTGTCCCCCAGCAGGGAGACAAAAATAGCACCGAATTTAAAACAGTGGCTTTTGAATTTGCTTCCCTGAGAGCTGGAAGCAGGGCCTTTCCACCAATGGGGCTGGGAGGGGCAGGGCTGGGGCTGGGCTGGGAGCATCGTGCTATGCCTGGTGGAGGGGGCAGGAGGGACTGGCATCGCTGTGGTTAGGCCAGGCCAGGCCAGAAGTGCTGCCCCTCTGCAGGCTGGCGGGGTCTTGGGGGGCTATCGCTCCCCCCCAAATTCATCTTAGCCCCCCACTGTAGCCACCCCTCCAAGCACCACCACCCACCCACAGAGGCACAGCGTGGTACTCCCAGTCAAACCCAGCCCAGCCCTGTGCATTTGTGTGGCAGAACAGGACACAGCCGGGCAGCAGCTCTCTGCAAGTAAGTCTAATAGGGGCTGGGTGGGGAGCTAGACTAAGCCACGGGCAGCTTTTAGCAGGGCGTGTGGGGGGCTGCCTCACAGTGAATGAGAGTGGAGGAGGGGGGAGGTTCTGTGAGGAGAAAGTGTGTGCATGCGAGCATCTGTGTGCACCTCTGTATGTGCATATCTGTGCTTGTGTGTCTGTGTTCATGGCAGGGAGAGTCTGTTTGTGTCTGTGTGTCCCAGTGCAAAGAGTGAGTAGAGTGTGCACCTGTCTATGCACGCACCTGTGTCTGTGCATGAGTGTGTGTACGTTCAGCCGTAGAGGGGGGAGGCAGGGAGCAGGAAGAAGAAGCAGGCATGCTTTCCCCTACCCCCAGCTGGCAGGGTCCATCCAGCCTCCCCAGCCAGCACCAGAAAGGGAAGGGGTGCCTCTCACCCCACTGCAGCCCAGCTCCCATGGGGGAAGGAGGCCAAAAAAATTGTGTTTGCTTAGGGCCCCAATACATCTTAATCCGCCTCTGCCTCCACCTCCCATACAGCCACAATCTGGCCCTCTAGGGAAAAACAAAACACACAAAATATAAGCACCAGTCCCGGTTCAAAGGAACGTCCGAAACAGGGTTCACCACACCCCTTGGTGGCAGGATTTTGGGCTTATGAAGGGGTCTCCACGTCACACGACCCCTCTATTTCCACCCCCTGGGTCATCAGACTGCCAGAACCTGGACCTGGAGGTCATCTTGCTTCAGGCTCCCCTGCCTGTGTGTTTGCCTCCAGTGTCACCACCAGGGCACAGGCAGAGAAAACACGGTGATGAAATGGAAGAAAGTGAGGAGGGATGGGAATCAGAGCCACCTAACAAGGAAACCAGGGGGAATATCCTCAACCAGGGAAAGGATTCACTGGCAAACAAACAAAAGGCAAGAAACAAAAAGGTGGAGGGATGCGGGTGAAGGAGGGGAAGAGGGACAGGTACTCCTGGATCCCCTTCCCATTCTAGTAATGGGACAGAGCTCCCATTACATTACCAGAATTTCTCTTTTTTGATATAACAGGACACAGTGTCCTTCAGTCCCTGTTCTAATTCAACTGTTTTGTTTTAATCCAGAAGTAGCTATACGGCATCAGTGTTTGGAGCAGTTTGCATCAGGGCTGTCCACCTGGCAGGCTGTGAACCACACGCAGCCTCTGACAGGTTAGCATGTGGCCCATGGGCTCTTGCCTGGCTGCCACTCCCCTGCCTCCCCCAGTTGTTACCTCCTCAGCAGCTGGGAGGGGGCTGGAATACCCAAGCTCTGCATGCAGCAAAGAAGGAAGCCAGGCTGTTGCGGGGTGGGGAATAAAATCGTTCATTTAAATACCAAAAATTAATCTCCCTTTCCTAAAAATACTTGAAAATCAAAAATAGTTCTCTGTCTCAATTAAGGATTTGTCCTGTACATTGATGTACTTGCTATTCTGTTGCTTTTGCAGCAACCATTTCCCACTACAATATTCTATGAAACAGATAAAATATTTTTTTATTATATATTTTCTCTGTGTTATATTTAGTCTTGAAAGGTTACTCCCATACCTTGGTAATCCTTAAGAGGAGAGACCAGCCTTAATCTCCTTAGATGCATAGAATCATAGAAAATTAGGATTTGGATGGACCTCAGGAGATCATCTAGTCCAACTCCCTGCTCAAACAGGACCAGCTCCAACTGGATCATCCCAACCAAGACCTTCTCTAGCTGGGTCTTAAAAACCTCCAAGGATGGGAGTCCACACTCTCTCTGGTGGGTAACCGGTTCCAACGTTTTACTACCCTCATAGGGAGAAAGTTTGTCTGAATATGTAACTTAAATTTCCTTTGCTGCAACTTGAGAACATGTCTCCTTGATGACGTACATTTCCCAGTGATTCTTTAAAAATAAGATCATAGCCAAATGGACATACAACTATATAGTATCAAACACTCAAGGAGACTCGCATGTGCAGTTGAGTGCACAGCTATATTCTACCTACACTACACCTGACACAAGGGAGCAGTGAGGAAGGCTCTTTCCTTGCTCTCCCTTTTATGTTTGAGTAGGTATGAAGGGGTCACACTGATCCCTAGTCCCTTTTTCTGGGATTGCACAGGGCACTCAATGGATCAGGTAAAAAGAAGGAGCCAGAAATGTTTCACTTTTCTTCACTCACATGACTACTTGTGTTGGCCAGTTGCACAGAAGGATGTGAGCTGAGCATTTTAAAAAGGTGAAGTATTGAGTGTACAGCTTCTATCTATTCTTTGTAATATTGGTTCTTCAAGACCAGTACAGTCTGGCTTCTTAGCAAAGACTAATGGTTTCCAGTTGACCTGAATCCCTTGAAAGGCATTCTTGGAAAAGAAGCTTACGGTACGTAATGTCAACTATGCTATGTCATGGATTTTGGAATTATAATATGGTTATTAAACTGTAAAATATTACTTATTGTCACTCAGCCTGAACATCCATCAGCTTGCAAGGGAATTTGAAGTTCACAAGCACACCCTTTATCTGAGTCCATCACACTGCAGTACTTGAGGACCTAATTCTGCCTTTAGCTGAACCCACAAAGCCCTGATAAATATTGTTTCATGGGAGTAAATGAAGGCAGATTTTGGCTCCACAGAAATATAAACTGTTTAAGACTATGATGAGTGGGTTAAGACCAGATTCTCTTTAGGATCTATAACCTAACAGCAGAAACATATGGGGACTTTAGCCTTATTTTAATTTGCTCTAATATCATGCAGAAAGAATTCTGCAAAATTTGTGCCTGCTATTCTATTCAGTTCAACTCTTTGCAAATATTTATTTTTACTGGCTGTGTAAACTATTATTTCCAGTGTGTGCTGTTGCCATCTAGTGTCAAAATAAGCAATGTACTTAAACGTATATTTTCTACTTACTGTAAAACTGAGCAACCCACCCAGTTCTTTTCTAGCTGGGTTTTTTTGTTTTTTGTTTTGTTTGTTTGGCTGGTTGGTTGGTTGTCTTTTTACCCCCTCTAGTTCACTTCTACACTGGTTCTTTCTTTGTCATGATATATGCTCTGGATTCTCTCCTTTCATCCTAATGATTTTTTTTTACCATTACCTCTGTACTGAATACAGCCCGCATACCTAAAACTTTTCTCATATCCACAGAATACTGGAAGGTGAAGGCAAATTCGATTGCATAATTTATTTAAATCTAATAAGGCTGCCAAGTACAAACAACCCCTTCCAGACCTAAAAGTCTGGAAGCAAAGCAATACATCACTGTAATGGCAGGTTCTACTTCAGAAGCTCAGGAAACATAGTGGGCTCCCAACTGATGGAACCCCATGTGAAATCCTCACTCATGATTAGTAACTTCCAGCTGTGACATTGTCTATAATATTTCAGAAACATATTAGAAAGTATTTCTTCTACACCAATATTTTTAATATTATTGAATAGATATTGAAGGTGAACTCTGGGGCTTCGCTGAAGTCAATGGGAGTTTTGCCACTTAGTTCTCTAAGGTAAGATTCCATACATGGTACCCACACTACAAGATGATTAAAATCCAAGTTATATGAAAATATACAGTGAAGTATTCAAGGACTTTTTCTTTTTCTCTCTTTTTTTTGCCATGTGCTATACCTAATTATTAAGAATAGGTTTCTATGGATTTTAATTTAATCACCAGGTGAGTTTTAGGCTAAGAACTGAAATTGCACATAAACTGGTATAAGTGATCAGAAACCTGTTCAAATCTGTAACACAACATAAGTTATGTGCACATAAACCATTTTCAAAATGGCCAAAACTGGTTTAAGATAAACCTAGATGGATGTAGTATCAGACTTAACTGATTTAGGTTAAATCGGTTTATTGAAATTCTGTCCCAGAACCTCCCCAAATTAAAGTTAACTCACAGTCCCCCAGCATCCCAGGGTGCTTTGTACCTCCCCTGCAAGCCCCACGCAGGATGGGCAGACTAGCCTTGGCCCAAGATGTATGCTCCAGCCACGCAGGGAAGCACGCTTTAGTGCCTGCGGCTTCTGGCCTGAGCCACTGCAGGCATGTAGCTGCATTTCCAGAATCAAAAGTAAATGTCTGTTCACTTGCTTTGCAGCTTAAACTAACTGCAAAGATTGAATCAATTCAGCCTTGGGCTTTTTGACTGCCTGTACTTAGCCTTAATGTATGTAAGTCAGTTAGCTGTGGTTCCACATGGTATAACAGTGCTATAGTATGTAGTCATTCTGAGTCACTGAAACACTGTGCATTGGCTGAGAATGTAAATGAGAAGACATGTTTCTTGATAATAAAATTTATAAATGAAATATTGCTGCCCAATAGAGCAATATAGGTTTGTCTACCTCTTCCAAAATATTTGTGCTGATGTAACTAAAAGGTGATTTCATCAGAGACAGGAAACTCATGACAAATTCCTTAGCACTAGATTGATGAATGAATGAAGGCTGCGTTTACATAATGCTTTTTATTCCTCTGATATCAGACCTTTATAACTATTGAACTGCTGCCACTTTGGAGATGCATTACAGATGGTATTTCAACCATCACTGAAGCCTCCAGTTTTTGTGTCCTATTCCATCTTGCTGATGTTCATGATATGAAGACTGTTAAGCTATAAAATGTGAAATAATATACACATAATTTCAACAAAATCAGTTAAGTAAAATAAAATCTCATTTTAGAACCTCATCTAAATTAAATGAGTATCCTCATGTAATTGTATATTATTGCAAATCAGTCTTAATTCAATATTTTTTCTGAAATATGAAAACAGAACTATTCTTCCCATACTGAAACAATCTTATTAAACAAATCCTGACTCTTGCTCTATGAAGCTGTAATAAATATGCTAATTTTGGTTTTTCAAACCATTAATTAAAAAAATTGAGTTTCCTACAGAAGATGGAGGTGACACCACAGCAGACTCAGAATAGAAGAAACATGGAAATACAGAACTTACCCTCATCTACTATATTTTCAGCTATTCACTGAGCCCAGAGAAGATGGGTGTTCTGTAAGGGTTTGGATCTGAGGCAGAATAAGATCTCAGCCAGGGGAAAGTTCAGTGAATAGTCATTGTTCATAGCATCGCCATCTTAGCAAAGATATATTAATGCTGATTTGTCCAAATTCATTTATTCACCAACTCCTCCATAATGGTCAATGTCCTGAAAGGTCAAGGAGCAGAAGTCAGTGAAGCAATCCCA
>NW_017729027.1:47060324-47071777 GCF_001723915.1 Gavialis gangeticus | reverse complement strand
TAGTCATTGTTCATAGCATCGCCATCTTAGCAAAGATATATTAATGCTGATTTGTCCAAATTCATTTATTCACCAACTCCTCCATAATGGTCAATGTCCTGAAAGGTCAAGGAGCAGAAGTCAGTGAAGTAATCCCAAAGAGTGCAGCTTGTATAATCAGAGCCATACAGTTGAAAGACCTCAAGGGTCATCTGGTCCAAAGTCCTGCACAAGTACAGGAATGCTATTCCTAAGTCATCCCTGTCCAATGATTCAGCCTTACCTTGAAACCCCCCAGTGAATGAGATTCCACAATTTCCCTGGACAGCCTATTCTACTGATTTACTGTTCTAAGAGTATGGATGTCTTTCCTGATATCTAATTGAAGCTACTTTGCTACAGTTTAAAGCCAGTGCTTTGTATCCTCCCCTCTGCAGCAAGGGGAAATAGTTTTCCCTTTCTTTTATATATGGAGGCTTTTCAGATATTTGAAGACTTCTATCATGTCCCCACTCAATCACTTTTTCTCCAAGCTGAAAATGCTTCCTCGTATAGCTGAAAATGCTTTCCTCATATAGCTTGCCTTCCAACCCCTTCATCATTTACCCCGCTAACATTTTAGTATCATTCTGAAGTGTGAAGTCTGAGACTGCTCACAATACTGTAGATGAGGCCTAACCAGTGCCAAGTAGAGTTGCACTAGCACTTTCTGGGCACGTCCTCACATGTAAAGGCATGCATTTGCTGAGGCAAAAATAGTAGTGGCACAAATCTGTGCCATTATTTTTTGCTGTAGTGTACACCCCTGCACATGCAGTTTTGTGGGGGGCAAAGTACCCCACTTCAGTGAAACTGCTGTTCTCCCAGTCCTCCCAGCTCCTGGCCAGCAGCCGAAGTGTCTCACAAGAGGACCAATCCTCTGTGTCTGCTGGCACACACTCCTCTTGTGTGTCTTGCACCACTTTTTTCCATGTGGCTATTTGTGAGGGGAAAGGGAGGAGGGTTGCTACTAGGATTTCCTGGTAGCAAATTTTGCCCCTGTGCTGCAAATCTGCAGTGTGGGACATGCTTTAATGCACTGGGCATGCAGTTTGTGGCTCTGCAAAATGATTTGCAATGCCACAAACCACATGTATAGATCCAGTTCCTATGTCTTACACCTTGCACACCTATTGATGCAGCCCAACATGGCTTTGCCTTTTTTTTCACCTGCATCATATTGCTGACTAATGCTGAGTGTGAGCAATCTTGCTATTGATTATTCCTTCACTATGTATAATACCTTACAATTGTCTGCACTGAAGTTCATCCTCTTGTCTCTTGTGCTTTCCAAAGTATCAAGATCCTTCTGAATTCTACCCCTGTTTTCTTTCCAGTGCCATGTCATCTGCAATGCTGATCTGGAATCTCTCTATTTTGGTATCCAAATCATTAATAAACATGTTAAACATCAGCAGATCCAGGACATGCCTATGTGGAAATCTACTTGAAACTTCCTACTATTCTGACATAGATCCATTTATAATTACCCTTTGCTTGCAGTTATTGAACTAATTTCCTATCCACCTTGAATTAATTTTATCTAGCCCACATTTCTCAAATTTACTTATGAGAATGTCATGTGGGACTTTATCAAAAGTCACACTCAAGTCCAAGTACACTAGGTCCATTGCACTTCCTTCATCCACCCAACTAGTGACTTTGTCAAAGAAAAAGATCAAGTTGATTTAGAATTTGTTTTTGACAAATACAGGCTGGATACTTGCCATCAGCCTTTCCTTTTCCACATGCTAACAAACTAGCTTCTTTATAAGTGGCTCTAGTAACTTTCTAGGTATTGAAGTCAGGCTGCCTGTTCTATAATACTCCTGGTCCTTTTTGTCTTTTTTTTTTTTAAAGATGGGCATTATATTGTTCTTTTTCTAGTTTTCTGGAAACTCTCCCATTTGTAAATTTTATTGCCAAAGGCTCAGGGATATCTTCTGCCAGTTGCTTCAGTAGTCTGGGATTTAAGTGCATTTAAATTAATCAAAAGCGCTCTTAACACTCTTTCATTATCACAACCCTTACCCTTTCCTTCTCTTTCTTCGTATAATTTTTCTCAGCTGTTTGGTTGTAGCTTATTTTTTTGTATGAAGTCTGAGTTAAAGTAGCCACTGAGAAGCTCCAATGCCTTTGCATCTTCTGTTAAGAACTCACACTGGCTTTTTGACAGTTAAACCAGTTTCCTTGGTCATGCTTTCCAGACCCACATATTCATAGAATCTATTCTTGTTTTCCTTAACCTCCTCTGCTAGATGTAACTCTCTTTTGATCTTTGTATCCCTGATATTGTCCCTGCAAGTTCTTGCTCTTTCTTGGGATGCTTCCTTAGTGACTCACCCTTCCTTCCATTGCCTGTATATTTTCCTTTTGATTTTAAAGCATCCAAGATTCTCCTTGCATAGCCTGCTGCTGGAGGCCAGACTGTCAAAAGGACTGGTGTTGGCAGGGAGAAGGGAACTATTGTGAAGTATATAACCAATAGGTACCTAAGCCTTGCCTCTGCAGACTGAAGGATCCCTTGATTTCGGGTGCTAAATCATTAGTTACATTGACAGATCCCTTCCATACCATAAGTCAAGAGGAAGGAAAACTCTACAAGTACTAAGTCACCATTTTATTGCTCTTTGTACAGCAATAAGCCAGTATAGGAAGTAGTTCAACCTACTTAGCATTTTAAGTATCTTTTAACCTAAATCCTGTAATCTCCACTCAGGCCATATTTTTATCAAAATCAATTAACTAAATTCATAGCCTTGTGAGATAGTGCTCATGCTAAGCAAGGCCTAGCATAATTAACAATGCACTAAAACTCCCAGAATGCTTCAAGGAGGTTGAGAAGTCAGCGATTGACATTCTGGTTTTCACTATCTGACCCTTGAATAAGAATGCTGACAGTATGATAAAAATTACAAGCAAAGCAGTGTTTTTTTAGAAAATACGGAAATGCAAGGCTAAACCACAAGAACAAAAACAACCATATATCACGCTGATAAAGTCTGGGGAGTATTATAAGTAGACTATTAGAAATTAACATAAGAAGCGTAACCAATTATAATAAAAAGCGTGTAGAATATAGATGAGTTAACTAGTAACCAATAGAAGTAAGAATTAGAAATGCATATGTATACGTGTTATCATATATAAGTAATAGAAAAGTTATGTTAGATGCCTCACTCAGACAGAGTGGGGACAGTTTTGTATCTTTTGTCTAAAAAAAGATAAGGGACTCCTTTTAAATGAGCTGTTGACCAGTTCTGAGACTACTGAATCGGGCAGCCGCACCTAGCCTTCGGGTTAGAAAGCAAGGGCTTGATTTGGGAACCTCGTGAACCAACAGACCTCCTTAGTTTATGACTTTGTGAAACAATAAAAGTTTTAAATTGAACATCCAGGTCTGAGCCTGTGCTTAATTCAGTCCTTATATAATTCAGCACGAACCCACACAAGCCTAAAGCTTCTAGCAATTCAATTCAGATTTGTAGATTTGGCCTCCAAATTGTCTGAATCGTCTCCGAATTTGAATTGTGATCCGAAGCTTTGCACAGTCCTACTGGTTGGAGCTGTGCTGCAATGTACTTCCTCTTGATTTTATTTTAACTGACTGAATCTGAATTACAAAATAGACCAGTGAGTCTTAACCAGGGTGCTGGGGCATCCTGGGGTGCCCTTAGATCTTTTCAAGGATACTGCAACAGTGCCATGAAATTTTGGCATTGTTATGTGTGCAATCATTATTTCCAAGATAAGTTCAGAGGACACATCCTCACATGTAGGGGTGTGCGCTAGAAGCAGCAAAAGAAGTGGCACAAATTTCTGTCACTACTTTTTGCCTGTATGCATGCTCTTGATGTGTGCTTTGGTGTAGGGCAAAATACCCCGTTTTGAGGAAACTGCCATTTCCCTGGTTGTCTCAGCTCCTGGTATGCTGGAGGAGCTGGGGCAGAACTAGAGGGGAGACACTCTGGCTGGCAGTTCTCTGACTGAGCCGCTGCTTTTTTTCACAGCTTTTTTTTTTTTTTGTTACTGAGATTTCCCAGTGGCAAATTTTGCCCTGACACTCCAAATTGGTAGTGCAGGGCATACTTTAATGTGTCAGATTTGTGATGCCACAAAGAGGCTGGCGGTGCCACAAACAGCATGTGACTATGCATCTGGATCCAGCCAGAGATCTCAAACAGGAATCCAGAGTGTTAAAAACGTTCTGCCTTGGTGTGGGCTTTCAGAGTCCTATGTAACATAATAATTGCTCTATTATTTTTTTGCAGCCAAAAAAGAGCAAAAACTAAGAGCTTGCATTTTCCAAGGGGTACCTTGTGTCTAAAAATGTTGAGAACTGCTAAAGTAGACCTATAAAAACAGCATGTGGCATTTTAGAAACTTCAACCAGTATCTGTTTATACAAATAAACAAATGCAACTACTATATTTTAATTTACCATCAAATAATTTATTTTCTCTTATATGACATATTTCAGGCTTGTACCTCAAAAAGATGCAGTGACTCTAACGATCAGTACAGGACTGTTACATATTTTCAAACATGAAGAATTAGCATGATACTAGAGGTTAACAGTGACAATTAATTACTAGTGTAAATGTCAATATGTTCTATTAAATGTATTGATTCAGACACAAGATAAACCAAACAGAGCATAATCCATGGAGATTCTGATTCTGTAGCTCTTGCTTAGCCCAAACTCCTTTTACCTTCATTACAAGCTTGGCTCTGTGTCAGGAATGCAGGACTGCATCCTCAACCATTTTGTCCACATCAGATCATGTCACCCTTAATCAAGGTGAATGGCACCTTGGTTAATGAGGCTTCTCATTGGTGCCATTGTATGAAAGGTAGCACAATCTAACCCAAGTGTCAAACCCCTGATTTCCCAGAAGAGGAGCTGCTAAGATAAGAGAAAGGAGGGATGCTGTCCCTCCTGTCTCCTTTTTGGGGTAGGTTGGCAAAGGATAGACTTCACCATGCAACTCAGAAACCAGTTAACAGTTCAGAGGAAATGAATCACCACCTTGAATCTGTTTGCCTACTACTAGGCACCAATATCACAGGGAGGCACAGTAGAGGTGTTGTCTTCCAACTCTGGGAGGATTTCAGGAGTGGAAAAAGGAGAAGAGGAGATGGAAAAGCAGAAGAGAACTGTGAGCCAAGTAACTGCAGCTGCTCTTCCTTGCCTTAGAATTCTAAGGTTGTGTTTATCCATCCTTCGGATTCTAGGAATTAAATCAGCATTCTAATGAATGGTATGGACCTTTAATTGAAGTGGTTACAAGAGAAAAAATGGATGTAATGCATTTCAGTAGGTCTAGACAGTGAGAGAACTGCACATCTAGCTGTGCAAAGCCCGTTTAAATAACATGCCTGATGCTATCGACAAGCCTGTTCATGTAGTTTATTGGTGTTTGCTAGCATAAATTGCCCATTCTAAGGTACATTGTTCGCTTCATGCTGCTTCTCTGTTCTAACACAGCTATTAATGAGCCAGTTATAGCTTAATAGTTTTTAAAAACGATTCAATGATTTGCTCATTACTTGTGCTTTAAAGAAAATAATAAAATAGGAGTGACTATCTGCTAGCACTATAAGCCTTTGACAGGGGGATATTTCCCTTTTTACAAGAGTTGGCCAATAAAAAGGATTACACTGGATAAAGCAAAGGCCCCTTAATTGCCTTACTGAAAGGTCTCCACCTTCCATCCATTTAATCAGGCACAGTTTTATGTATGCAATCACTATATAAAATTAAATTCTGAAAGTTTTCACCTGAGCAGGCAAGAAAACATATCTTCAGGATTAACTTTGGTTAAGACCTGAGCAAGGGGCAATATTTAGTAATGCAATCCCAGGAACAGGCCAGAGACCTATTTGCGTCTCAGGAAATGCAATACTACAAACTGCTATGTAATTCAAAACAATCCTTGGTTAAGCTTTAAGTGAGCTAACGCAGGTGCTAGAAGTCAGACTAATTCTGGACAGACTAATTTGCTCTACTTTCCTGAGCTTATATGCTAAGTACAGTTAAAAAGCCTGAAGTTGAATCGATTCAGTTTTTGCAGATTAGTCTAAACTGCAGAGAGTGAACTGAAAAACAACTGGATACACATTCACATTTGATTCAAGAAAAGTAGCTACATACCTGCAGTGGCTCAGGCCAGAAGCCAGGGGGCACTAAAGCATGGCTGTCTGGCACAAAGCCAGAATCGGCTGTGTGTTCACTTTGTCTTCCTGCCATCCCTAAAGGTTTCTGGGATATGCAGTCCAAAATCACAGAAGCAGCACTCTGTAGGGTTGCTCATCACTTCTTCCTGCTTCCAGGTACTTCTGGGATTTGTAGTCCACAGTTGCAACCAGCAGTAACTTTCAGTAAGTTTAGCAGGACAGGGCAACTCTGTACTCAGGGGAAGTGGGGTTTAACCCCCCTCCCTGGCCCCTACACCTCTAGCACTTTGGGGGTGGAGGAGAGGCAGGGACTTCTCCCCACAGGCAAACCCCAGCCCTTCTGTGCTAGAGCAGACAGCACAGCCAAGCCCAGGGCTGGAAATCATGCTGGCATGCTGGGGGACTCTGATTTAACTTAAACCAGGAAGGGGTCTGGGACAGAAGTTTCATAAACCGGTTTGACCCAAATCAGTTAAATCTGATACTACATTCAACCATGTTTATCTTAAACCAGTTTCAGCGATTTTGAAACTTGTTTATGCACACTGAACTTCTGTTCTGTTACATGGTTAAACCAGCTTCTAATCACTTAAACTAGTTTATGTGTAACTTCTGTTCCTGGTCATAAAGAGTCCCATGCTACCAAAGCTATACTGCTTCTAATACTCAAACTCTACACAAATGTGCAGTAGACATACCCTCACAATTTAGTCCTCGAGTCTCCCATGCTTGAGGGGTAAAATAACTTTTTAATAAGACATGAGTCTTATCATGACTGCAACTTCCACCATAGCTGCCATTGCTAGTCTCATGTTGAACTATATCCACATGGCCTTCTATTACAAACTTACTCCTCAAGTGTCTTTCCTATTTTTGGCTGGGCACAATAGCCTGCAAAAGTATCTCACCTGCATGCTGTTAAGCTTATTACATCACAAACCCTATCATCTTCCTCTGAAATAAGAGGGGGGACCCCATTGACATCAGTAGTAGTACGGTACTATCTATAAAAATACTGGAGATAAAATAGTAATCATATTAACACAGTAACTGAAGAATACACAACTAAACCCATGAAGTTTTACTGGAATAACTCACAACAGTAATAAAAAATTAGCTTTTAAGACTCTTCAGCAGGCAACAGGAATTTAGAGATGATAATTAAATAGAAAATAAGGCTCTGAATAAGTACAGTAAATATGTACTGTATTCCAGTTTTGTAATACATGTTACTCATAATGCTTTCTTTATTCAGAACTTCCAATAGTAACTCTGTTACAACCTTAAAACGTAATAGGGTTAGTATTATAAGGTACTACAGTGGATTTTGGAGAAATCTAATTATCTCTAGATAGAGTAACTCATATTTTATTTGACCTTCAGGTTTTAGTTTCATTGTAATTACAATAACTTATTTTCATGTCTTTCTAAGAGGAACTGAAATTATTCTGAGCTTCTTCACTCTAATACCTTCAAATCTTATCAGCCGCAGAGCTTGTAAAAAACTGTGTCTATCAGCTCACCTCTTCTCTCAATGCAATCACAGGTCTGGATCAGACTGATATGTCCCTCATGCCACTTTCCTTCAGCAGCTGCAAATTACTCCTGGAAAAAAATATAATGATATTATTAATTATAAATACATTTTATTTTTATAAATTCACCAATTAGCTTGGTATAGAAATGCAAAGAGTAGATACATTTAATCTCTTACTGCTGCTGGGCACTATGGAGACTGTGCAATTTCATATTTGCTAGTGACTCCCTCTGGCCAAAGCAGTGTTGATGGATTCAGCAATGAGACTCACCCTTTGGAGGGAAGGCCATAATAACTCAGAACAATCTGAGAAAAGAGGGAATAAAAATGGAGAAAAGAAGCTTTGAAGTGGTTAGAGAATACCTGGGGGAATAAAAACATAAATTGTATCTATCTCCCTGTCAGTGCAAACAACAACAATAACACATTTTGATGAGTGGAAAGTTGGTACTGAAAAGCAACCCGAAAGGTACTCCAATGTCTACAATGACTCAATGCCCCCTTTGCACTGAAATGTCACTTGCTATCAAAAAGCCACTCAATCTGATTCTTTTCTAATCTTGGGATGAGGCAATAAATATAACTAAGGGTATTTGTTACTCTTGCAATAAAAAAGAGCAGCAATTCAAGTCGAAAGCCCCAGGTAGCGCTGAGTAGTACAATCAAAAATGCTGAAGAACATGATCTGCTGACCACTGCAAGCCCAATTCTATTGCCAATATCAACAAAGAGCAATACTCACACTCCTCACCTCTAGCCCTTTGTACACTGACAGAATGACAAGAAGGAGAAAGGAACCTGTACCAAAAAACATAAATTGCTAAAACCTAAAGACATTACAGCCAAGAAAAGGAAAGATAGAATATGCACCTATGCGTACCATGTATAGATTATTAGATTCTATGTCCAAAATTGATGAAAAAATTATCAGTTCTAATGAATTATTTCTTCTGTCCAACTTCTTAGTGGCCAGGGACTGCATGGGGCCAGTGGGAGCTACATGCTGCAGGGACTTCACAAGCACTGGCCTCACCTGTTCCCCAGGCATTCCCCCTACTGCATTGGCTCCCTACCCCTGACTGCACTGACCATGCAGAAATTCCAACTCCTTCACTGAACTGGGCATGTGGGTGCTTCTCACCTCCCTACTATACCAGACACATAGGCACTTCTGTCCTGCATTGCACCAGGTATATAGATACTCTTCAGCTCTGTTGCATGAGGCATCTGAACACTCCCCCTCATGCCACCCCATGCCAGGGGCTTCCCCAGCACCATAAGCTGTGACACCTGCTCCACACCACCCCTGGAGCGGGGCAGGAAGCAGAAGCCAAAGGGAGGGCTCTGGAGCCTTTATATGCTGCTGCAAGTGATATAGGGAGAGCAACAGTCCAGTGGGAGCCAAGTCAGTGGGAGTTCATCACTGATTTCCAAGGCTTTCATACTCCTTTCCCTCCATCTGAGGCATACCAGGTGTTAACTTTCATGAAAAAAACATTTGAAAGGGAGCACCATAGGAACACTGCAGGGATGGTTACCATGTTGCTGATAAGGGATGTTCTTTGCATGTGTCCACCTGCCCAACCTAGAAATATGGTGAAGCGATGTTGGGGCACCCCTCATAGCTACTTATGAGACCTCTGCCTCTGGTATGCTTATTAGCAGCTGTGGGAGATGCATCTAGAATGGTTTCCACATAGCATTTCCAGATTTGACACATGCAAGTGAGAGCAGGTAGGTAGGGTGGGCTCAGCAGCCTGAGAGCCACAGTATAAACACTCCCTTAAAGAACTAGGTCTATATTTCACTGACATCAAAGGGGCTGTGTTGTTACAACTGAATCCATGCCTCAAAAACCTCAGAAAAATGCATATTTTGGTATGAGTTCATAAACTTATTTAATTAGCATTATTATAAATACGACACTGATTCATGTGCATGTAAATCATAAGCAACTCATCTGGCATCAATGGAGCTACACCAGTGTAAGTGAAAGTAGAATAAGGCTCATTGCTGAGGAAACATTTTTCTTCCCCTGCTTGCTTTCTCCTTCCTGACAGGATCTGTTTATGCAGAACATGCTGTCACTGGAACAGTTACAGCCTTTAAGAAAGATAATGTCACTCATAGTAAACCTTATTCAGAAGTGAATCCAGGATTTCGTAAAGAGGAGTGCAGAAGTGACCAGCACTGCAGAGGTGGTTGGACCCCCAGTCCCCTCCTCTACTCCCTACTAGGGTGGGCAGATCATGCACTGGGAGCTGCAGCTGGGTACCTTATGATTCAAAGGTCTCGCCTTCCGTTCCCCTCCGTGCTCAGATGCATGACCCCAACCTTCCCCTACTCCCCACACCCTGTCCTCTCCTCCTCTCACTGTCCCCCTTCCCACCACCAGTTGTCCACCCAATCTCAAGGGCAAGGGGAGTCTCTGCTCCACTCCAGCTGGACTGTATGGGGCCTGGGATCATCCAGGGACACCAGTAGCATCTGATGAGTAGGTTCCCCTTCCCTGGGCCTGCTCCTGGGCTAGCAGGGAACACCCAGGGGGAGCAGGCTGGAGAGGAACCCATCCACTGGTCACTGCCATTGATGTCTAGAGTGAACGCAGCTGGAGTAGGAGCACCCTTTATCCAAGAAGCCATGGGGACACTGGCAACAGCAAACAGGGGAGGGGAATGGGAGAGGACAGGGACAGGATGTGTTCCTGAGCATGGAGGGGAAGGGAGCAGGGAAATGCCTACCTTCTTTGGCATTTAAAAAGTTCCAGGCTGCTGCTCCTGCTTCATGGTCAGAAAGAGGAGTGTGGGTCTTCCCCTGTACTTATCTAGTTTGTTTTTATGGTATTGTGTTAAATGGTGCTTATTTTATTGACAGATGGCTCAGTATGGCTAGATATTTTAATTATGACTAGCTACTGAAAAAGTGGATAGGGCACAGTGGGAAAGCATGTAAAACATCTAAAAGGTCTAAAGGCATAAGTTTCAACCCTGTTCTGGACTCATGCCAAAGGCCACCTGCAGTTTCATAATTCGATAGTTGTTGGGGGTGGAAGGGACCTTACAGATCATCGAGTCTAGCCCCCATCCCTCCCTGCATGTAGGCAAGGAAGACTGCTGGGTTCAAATGATCCGAGCAAGATGGGTGTCAAGATGTTTTTTGAAGATTGCCAGGATGGATGACTCTACCACTTCTTCCAAACCCTTGGCACTTGGCTTGTAAAGAAGTTTTTCCTTATGTCTAGCCTGAAGCGATCTTCAATTAGCTTGTGCCCATTATTTCTTATTTTCCCCTGGAGGCCCTTGGTGAATAGCTACTCCCCCAAACCCTGATGTACACCCCTGATATACTTATAGGCTGCAACCAAGTCCTGTCCCCCCGCAAGTCTTCCCTTCATAATAATACCTGAACCCAAATAATTGATGAACATGTTGAAAAGCACTGGTCTGAGTACTGAATCCTGAAGGATGCCACTGGTCACCTTCCGCCATGTTGACTCAGTTCCATCTATTAATTCTCTCTAGGTCCTACCTTGGAGCCAGTTACCTAGCCACCAGACTATAAAGTAGTCAAGGCTGCATTTTCCCAATTTTATCATGAGGACTCATAGAATCATAGAATCAGTGAGTCGGAAGGGACCTAGACAGATCATCAAGTCCAACCCCCTGCCATGGGCAGGAAGGAGCACTGGGGGTGGCAGGGGTCATAAGACCCCAGCCAGGTA
>NW_017729027.1:47054918-47059950 GCF_001723915.1 Gavialis gangeticus | reverse complement strand
CCGCATAGAGGGGGAGCAAGACCTCTCTGGACCTGTTAGTGATGCCCCTGTTGATGCATGACAGGGTGCAGTTGGCTCTGCCTATTGCTTCATCGCATTGGCGACTCATATTCATCCTGGAGTCAATCATGACTCCAAGATCCCTCTCTTCCTCTGTACTGCTGAGGGGGTCAGCCCCTAACCTATAACCCTAATGTTGGTTCCCTCTCCCCGGGTGCAGCACCCTGCACTTGTCCTTGTTGATGTCCTTCAGGACATCATGGTAGACCAGGTCAAAGGCCTTTTTGAAGTCCAAGTATAAGACATCAACCTCATTTCCTCTCTCCAGGTTATGAGTAACCTGATCACAGAAGGAAATTAGGTTAGTCTGGCATGACCTGCCCATGATGAAGCCATGTTGGCTACCCTTCAGAATACTGCCTGCAGTTAGCCTGTATGTGATGGTTTCTTTGATGATTTTCTCCAGAATTTTATCTGGAATTGAGGTCAAACTTACTGGCCTGTAGTTTCCTGGGTCCCCCCTTCTCCCTTTCTTAAAGATAGGTACCACATTGGCTTTTTTTCAGTCTTCTAGGACCTCTCCCAAGCACCACGAGTCTTCAAATAACTTTGCCATCGGTTGTGCAATGACATTGGCCAGTTCCTTTAGCAGTCTCAGGTGTAGTTCATCCGGTCCAGCTGACTTACAGATATTAGCCTTTGTAGGTGCTCCCCCACAAGATCTACATCAACCCAGCTATATATGGGTACCTGCTCAGTGAAGCTGGAGAGTCAGCTACAGAAACTATCAGACCTTAACCACACTAGCCCAATAGACTCTACGGTTCATAGCAGGTGATATGTTGTGAGTTCAGCAACAACACTCTGGACGCTGTTGTGTTGAATAAACAGTCATTTCATAGTTTCATAGTTTCTAGGGTCGGAAAGGACCTGAGTAGATAATAATATTTTACAGTTCAGTAACCATATTATAATTCCAAAATCCATGATAAAGTATAGTTGACATAGCATACTATAAGTCTGATTTCGAAGAATGCCTTTCAAGGGATTCAGGTCAACTGGATGCCATTAGGTCTTTGCTAAGAGGCTAGATTATACCAGTCTAGATGGAAGCTGTACACTCAATACTTCACATTTTTAAAATGCTCAGCTCACATCCTTCTGTGCAATTGGCCAACACAAGTAGTTATGTGGGTGAAGAAAAGTGAAACATTTCTGGCTCCTTCTCTTTTCCTGATCCATTGAGTGCCCTGTGCAATCCCAGAAAAAGGGACTAGGGATCAGTGTGACCCCTTCATACCTACTCAAACATAAAAGGGAGAGCAAGGAAAGAGCCTTCCTCACTACTCCCTTGTGTCAGGTGTAGTGTAGGTAGAATATAGCTGTGCACTCAATTGCACATGCGAGTCTCCTTGAGCGTTTGATACTATATAGTTGTATGTCCATTTGGCTATGATCTTATTTTTAAAGAATCACTGGGAAATGTACGTCATCAAGGAGACATGTTCTCAAGTTGCAGCAAAGGAAATTTAAGTTACATATTCAGACAAACTTTCTCACTATGAGGGTAGTAAAACAATGGAACCGGTTACCCACCAGAGAGAGTGTGGACCCCCATCCTTGGAGGTTTTTAAGACCCAGCTAGAGAAGGTCTTGATTGGGATGATCCAGTTGGAGCTGGTCCTGTTTGAGCAGGGAGCTGGACTAGATGATCTCCTGAGGTCCATCCAAATCCTAATTTTATATGATTCTATGCATCTAAGGAGATTAAGGCTGGTCTCTTCTCTTAAGGCAGGGGCAGGCAATTATTTTGGGCAGAGGGCCACTTACTGGGTTTTGGCGAACCATTGAGGGCTGCATGACAGGCAGCTCAGGGCAGATTAAAATTAATTTTTTTAATTGTTTAGGGGCCCCGCGGGCTATATAGAATGGCCTGGTGGGCCACATCCGGACCCCCAGGCCTCATTTTGCCCACCCCGTCTTAAGGATTACCATGGTATGGGAGTAACTTTCCAAGACTAAATATAACACAGAAAATATATAATAAAAAAAAATATTTTATCTGTTTCATAGAATATCATAGTGAGAAATAGTTGCTGCAAAAGCAACAGATTAGCAAGTACATCAATGTACAGGACAAATCCTTGTTTGAGAAGGAGAACTATTTTGGATTTTCAAGTATTTTCAGGAAAGGGAGATTAATTTTTGGTATTTAAATGAATGACTTTATTCCCCACCCCCTGACAGCCTGGCTTCCTTCTTTGCTGCATGCAGAGCTTGGGTATTCCAGGCCCCTCCCAGCTGCTGAGGAGGTAACAACTGGGGGAGGCAGGGGAGTGGCAGCCAGGCAAGAGCCCATGGGCCACATGCTAACCTGTCAGAGGCTGCATGTGGTTCACAGCCTGCCAGGTGGACAGCCCTGATGCAAACTGCTCCAAAAACTGATGCCCTATAGCTACTTCTGGATTAAAACAAAACAGTTGAATTAGAACAGGGACTGAAGGACACTGTGTCCTGTTACATCAAAAAAGAGAAATTCTGGTAATGTAATGGGGGCTCTGTCCCATTACTAGAATGGGAAGGGGATCCAGGAGTACCTGACCCTCTTCCCCTCCTTCACCCGCATCCCTCCACCTTTTCGTTTCTTGCCTTTTGTTTGTTTGCCAGTGAATCCTTTCCCTGGTTGAGGATATTCCCCCTGGTTTCCTTGTTAGGTGGCTCTGATTCCCATCCCTCCTCACTTTCTTCCATTTCATCACCATGTTTTCTCTGCCTGTGCCCTGGTGGTGACGCTGGAGGCAAACACACAGGCAGGGGAGCCTGAAGCAAGATGACCTCCAGGTCCAGGTTCTGGCAGTCTGATGACCCAGGGGGTGGAAATAGAGGGGTTGTGTGATGTGGAGACCCCTTCATAAGCCCAAAATCCTGCCAGGGAGGGGCAGTCTGGCTGTGGAAGGCACTGGGGACAGAACCTTGTCTGAGGCATGGAGACGGGAGACCAAACTGCAGAGAGAAGACTCAGGAGCTAGTCCTGAGCAAGGAGAAACTGGGGACCTGCATAGGAAACAAACTAGGTAGCTCAGGCACTTTTTATTTTGTTTTCCTTTCTACTTGGAGCCTGCCACCAAGGGGTGTGGTGAACCCCGTCTGGGACGTTCCTTTGAACCGGGACTGGTGCTTATATTTTGTGTTTTTGCCAAGAGGGCCAGATTGCGGCTGTACGGTGTCCCAGACGGGCCTTCTTGTGTTGTTCCTGGGAGCTCTGCAGACCTGTTTGACACCGTGGGTGTTTGTTCTCCCTCGTCGCCAACCCCGCTGTTGCCTGCCACGACTTGCTGTTTTCCCAGTGGGAGGGGCTAGTTCACAGGTCCCTCAGTGGCCCAGGGTTGGCCCGCTGGTTGCACACGGGGCTCCGCCACCCCTACATCCCAGCCTCACGCCACCTATAGGCTCCACGTTCCCATGCCTGCTCTGTGCTACTTCTGCAAGCTTCCAACACGTCGTTCGTACTCAATCCCCTCAATGTTTGCCCCTTCACCTTAACCTACACCGGTGCCTCAGTCGCACTATCTGAATACCCCGCGCCACAAGCCCTTCACCCTGTGAGACCCTCCACACTCAGAGTCACCGATATTCTCACAGCCTCGCTGTCCCTCCACCAGATCCCACTTAACCCGAATGGGGTGGGGAAGGGATTCCCCTTTAGCTGCTCTCAGGCCGCTCTGCTCCTATTTCTTTAACAGGTGGCTGCTGCTCTTGGCGGCGATCCCGCCCCGATCTCCCTCCAGTCGGGTAATCCGCGATCCTTCGCCCCTCTTCGGCGTGGCTCGCACCCACCGTTCCGGCACTTACTTCGAGGTCCTCAGAATCCTTCTGGGTCATCCCGATCTCTAGCAGCTCACCCGATCCACCGCTCCTGTGGCCATCCTCAGACGTCCCTCTCGTCGTGCGTCTCTTAGGGGTCGCTGCTCCCTCCGGCACACCAGCTCGCTGATATCCGTCCCGCAGTTTCCCCGCCGTAGCTGGCTCCAACCGCGTCTGTGTTCCTGAGCTCCCCACCCTCCGGAGCGGCAGCTGCCATTTTTAAATCCCCTGGCCGGCATCCAATGCTGCCGTCAGCTGCTGGCCGCAGCTGTACGAAGATGCAGCTAATGAGCCACGCGGATTCTCCCTCTGGCTCAGCGTTTCTCCTGCCCTGGGCTTCAGGTAAGTGTCTCCTATTACCTCGTGCCCCATGACATGGGAGGTGAAGGCAGAGGAGGATTAAGATGTATTGGGGCCCTGGGAATGAATGGCGCATGCCCCCACAGGTTGGGGAGGCACAGCGAGCTCCCGCAGGCAGTGGAGGTGCTGTTGGCAGTGGGAGTGTGGAAGCGGCAAGTAGGGAGCTCCCGTAAGCAGCTGCAGCACTGTCGGCAGGTGCTACCGGTAGTATCGGCGGTGGCCAGGGGCGATCATGGACCACCTGCAGACACTGCTAGCAGTGCCAGTGACAGGGTGGCTAGCAGCGACCGCCCACAGGCATCTTTCTGCATGGGGTGCACCACGACACGCAAGGGGTGAACATGTACCCATGTACGCCCATTACGCATCGTCTCTGCCTTTGAAGAAACAATGTAATTTCTGTTAATTTCTCCATGTTTTCATTTTCAGATTTCTCTCAAGTCTGCTGTACTTAATATAATTTCTCCATCGTTTCACTATGACTGCTTTTCTCCGAAAAGGACCAGCAGCACTGAACTCACCCTATTTCCTTAATATTTCTGTGGAAAATGTTGCTATTTTTTTTCAGCACAATAATCATTCAAAATTATTTTCCAGTATCTGCAGCTACTTTTTCCCATTCACCCAAATGGAGTCTCTTCTAATAAATCTCTGTTTACATAAAAAGTTACCCACAGGTCACTTTATTATTTGTTACCAAAAATAATTACATCTTCTAAATAGCTCTCAATGTCCCTCAAGATAAAAAGTATATTCTAAAATTATTACTTAGAGTGGGTTTTTGTTGTTGTTGTTTTTTTGGGGGGGG
>NW_017729027.1:47032793-47054840 GCF_001723915.1 Gavialis gangeticus | reverse complement strand
AACACAATGCCCCTTTCAAATAAAAAATAAAAAGGAAGACAAGAGTAATTCTTCTGTTGCATAGAGCCCAGGAAGCCCACAATGGGGCAGGAGGCTTTTACTGCTGCCAATCCCTATATGAGGCTGAAGTTGGTTCCTTATTTCCAGCTCCTTATACCCGGTTTCTCATTCCTTTTTTAAAGATTATCTTGACACAACAAAAAGCTACTAGTAGTGAATTAGTCATGCTAAAGAGTTAGAATTCCATCAAAAGTGTTTACTTACTAATAAAATGTAAAATAATATAATGTATCAAGTACATAGCCCTGAATAAAGAGCTGAGATTATGATGGGTTTATGGGGCAAAGTCCTTTTTGGGTCATCCCAAACCACACATCTCTTTATCACTGGAAGACTCTTTTGAAAAATTATGGGTGGTGCGCGACCTGAAGCTCAGATTTTCATGTGCCAGTCAACCAACTGACCCCCTCCAGACCTGTGTGCAACATGCATTGCCCCAAATATAGAGATGAGTTTGGGGATGGGATTATGGGGCAAAACTCACTTCAGATCACCACAAAGCACATATCTCCATGCCCAGGGGATTCTCCTGATGAAGTCTGAACAGGTCCCAGCCTGACCTAAAGCTTGTTTTTTGCGTGCCAGCCTGCCAACCAATACCCCCACCCCCCAAGCCTATATGTATTTACATTGCGCTGAATAGAGAGTTGTTTGGGCAGGATTATAGGTGAAAGTCCTTTTCAGGTCACCCCAGCTGCACATCTCTGCCACTGGGAGACTCTCCTAAAGAAGCCTGAGCAGGGCACTGCCTGACCTGAAGTTCAGTTTTTGTGTGCCAGCCTGCATCCTGACAAGCCCTGGGGCCTGTATTCTATGTACATAGCACTGAATAAGGAGCTAACTTTAGGCTGGGATTGTGAGGCAAAAACCCTCTTTAGGTCTCCCCAAAACACACCACTGAGGGACTCTCGTGAAGAAGGCTGGGCCAACCCAAAGCTCAGTTTTCACATGCCAGACTGCCAACTGACACCCCTCTACCCACACCTGTGCTAAGTACAGAGCTCTGAATAAGGAGTTGAGTTTGGGCTGGGGTTATCTGGCAAAATCCTCTTCAAATCACTGCAAAAAAAATTTTCACCAACAGACTGTCCTGAAGAAGTCTGGGTTATGTGTTGACTGAATCAAAGCACAGTTTTCAAGTGCCAACTTGTCAACTGACAGCCATGAACAAGAAGCTGAGTTTTGGCTAGGATTATCAGGCAAAACCCACTTCGGGTCACCCCAAACCACATGTCTCCACCATCGGGAGACTCTCCTAGAGAAGCCTAGGCAGAGCACTGCCCAACTTGAAGCTCAGTTTTTGCATGCCATTCTGTCATCTAACATTGCTCCACCCAGGCCTGTGCTGAATAAGGAGCTGAGTTTGGTCCCAGATTGTTGGGCAAAATCCTATCAGTCACCCCAACACACGTCTCCGCCACTGGAGAACTGTCCTGAAGAAGTCTGGACAGGGCTCTGCCCAAGCTGAAACTTGGCTTTCGAATCCTAGTCTGGCATCTGACAGCCCTCTTTAGCATCACACATCCTTTTAACCTGCCTCTCACTTTATACTGCCTCACCTGCCTTTTACAGTTGTGCTCTTTAACATCAAACAGTATAACTCAAGACTACAGAATAATGAAAACAGGCTTGAGTAGCCCTTCAAACCTGCGTACTTTCTGCATACTGCTGAGGGCATGCAAATAAGAATATACAAAGTTTTCACTATGGAACACAACCTTAGTCAAACAGGCAGAACAAACATGTATAGAAATATAAAAAATGTTAATACATCTTGCAATGAGCATGGATCCTACTTGAATGACTTAGGACATCATTGCATTATTTGACTTCTTGGTTCAGGCTTAAACACTGTTGGGAAAAAAAACCCCATAGTGTAATTCTTTTTTGTTTTATCTTATTAAACATGCAACAGTCTTTTCAAACAGAAATATCGGCCAACTGCTTACATAGCACACAAGCCTCTGAGGTTGTCAGTTAGCTGGCTGGCATGAAAAACAAGCTTCAGGTCAGGCAACATCCTGCCCAGACTTCTTCAGGAGAGTCCCCTGGTCAGGGAGATGTGTGTTTTGAGATGACCCTAAAAAGATGTTGGCTGATAATCCCAGCCCAAAAGCAGCTCCTTGTTCATAGAAATATACATAGCAGACAGATCTGGGGGGCTGTCATCGGCAGGCTGGTATGCAAAAGGCAAGCTTCAGGTCAGGCAGTGCCTTGTCCAAACTTCTCTGGGAGAGTCCTCTAGTGAAAGGATTTTCATTCATAATCCCAGCCCAAAATCATCTTTTTACTGGGTGCTATGTAAATAACATATAGCTGTGGGGGGACTTTGGCTGAAAGGCTGCCATGCAAAAAGTGAGCTTTGGATAAGGCAGGGGCCTCCCAACTTCTTCAGGAGAGTTCCCCGGTGGCAGAGACATGTAGTTTGGGGTGACCCAAAAAGGATTTTCATGTGCATAGTACACAGGCTTGTCAGGCCACGAGTTGAAAGTCTGACACATGAAAACTGAACTTCAGGTCAGGCAGGGGCCTGCCCAGTCTTTTTCAATACGGTCCTCCGGTCGTGGACATGTGAGATTTGGGGTGATCTGAAAAGGATTTCGTCCCATAATCCAAACCCAAACCCAGCTCTTTATTTGAAGCCATGAACATCATGGTACGCAGGCCTGGGGGAAGTCAGCTGGACAGCCAGCACTCGAGACGTGCGCTTTGAGTCAAGGAGTGTCCTGCCCGGATTTGCTCAGGAGATTCCCCTGTAGTAGAGACCTGTGTTTTAGAATCAAAGAAAATTACGGTTGGAAGGGACCTCAGGAGGTGAACTAGTCCAAACCCCTGCTCAAAGCAGGACCATCCTTAACAAGATCATTCCAGACAGGGCTTTGTCTAGGGGGGTCTTAAAAACCTGCAAAGATGGAGCTTCTACTACGTCTCTGGGTAACCCGTTCTAGTGTTTTACTACCTTCCTAGTGAGAAAAAACTTCCTAATATCTAACCTAACCTGGCAACACACCTACCAATGCAGCGCAGTATGCCCAGCCAGTCAGCCCCCAGCCTGTACCAGAGCATGGGATTCTCCTGTCCTAGGTGCAGGACTTTGCATTTGTCCTTGTTGAACCGCATGAGGTTTGTTTTGGCCCAATCCTCCAATTTGTCGAGGTCACTGTGAATCCTAGCCCTACCCTTCAGTGTAACTACTACTCCCCCAGCTTGGTGTCATCTGCAGACTTGCTGAGGCTGCACTCTGTGCCCTCTTCCAAGTCATTTGTACAGACACTGAACAAAACCGGCCCTAGGACCGACCCCTGGGGCACTCCACTTGATACCAGCTACCGACTAAACATCAAGCTAGTGACCGCTACCCTCTGAGCCTGATGCTCCAGGCCAGTTTTCTATCCACCTTACAGTTCATTCAACCTGCCTGTACTTCCTTAGCTTGCCTGTGAGAATGCTTTGGGAGACCATATCAAAAGCCTTGAAAAGTCAAGGTACACCACATCCACCGGTCTCCCCGAGTCCACAGAGCCAGTCAGCTCGTCACAGAAGACAATCAGGTTGGTCACGCATGACTTGCCCTTGCTGATGAATCCATGATGACTGCTCCTAATAATCACCTTCTTCTCCTCCAAGTGCCTTGAAACGTCCTTTAAGTCTCCTCTGAGGTGACCTGAAAACGATTTTGCTCCATAATCCCCACCCAAACTAATCCTCTTCAGGGCTGCATATTTAGCACGCTGGCCTGGCGGGGCTGAAAACTGCCAGGCTGGCACTCAAAAACGGAGCTTCAGGCCAGGCAGAGCCCTGCCCAGGCTTCTTCAGGAAAGTCTCCCAGTGGCAGAGACGTGGGGTTCGGCGTGACCCAAAAAAAGGATTCCCCCTCATCATCCTGCACAAACACAGCTCCTAATTCAGGGCAACTTACGAAGCACGCAGGCCCCGGGGCCCGGCATGCAGAGAGCAAGGATCGCCCCAGCCTCTGCTCCGAGCTCCCCTCGCGCCCAGGAAGCTGCTGATTGGCAGCGGCGGCGCCAGGGGCGGGGCGAGCAGGGGGGTCGGGGGGAATGTCCAGGCGCGCCCCGCAACCAAAACATTGACACGTGCTGCTCAACTCGCGTCACGTGACGCGGCGGCTGGCGAACGCCGGTGGCGTCACAATCCGCACCTCAGCCAATCCGCGGCCGAGTCTCCGGGTAGCAACAAGCGCTGCGGCCACGGGCCAATCCGTGCGGGGAGGGCGGCCCGCGGTCACTTCCGTCAATAGCCCCCAGGGCCGCGCCGAGACGAGACAGGTAGGGCAGGGCTGTCCCGGCAACGACGCTGGGGGCTGCAGCTGCAAAAGGTCTAGGAAGCGGAGCGGGGAGGGGGGTCCGCCAGCTGTGGCAGCAGCGGCGAGTCCAGGGGCAGCTGCAGTGGGTCCTGCAGGCGGCTGTGCTCCCTCCCCCCTCAGCTCCCGGTGCTCCGTGCCCTAGAGCATCTGCCAGCAGGGCGCCTGGCTGCCCCGTTCTTCCCCCGTGTGCTCTGTGGGGTTCCCCGCCGGCTGCCTCTGGTGCCTGGTTCCCTGGGAGGTGCTGGGCAGAGAGAAAACAGGAGGGCCAGGCTGGGCAAAGTGAAGACTCTTTGTTTGGAGAGGGATTGCTGGGCAGAGGAGGAACTCTGAGGTGGGGGTGCTATGGATGGCTGGGGAAGAGCCTTTAGAAACCTGTCTTCAGGGCCTCCTTCAGGAGAGAGAGCAGGCAAGGCTTTTTGCAGGTCCTGTGGTAGAGCTTCCCCTCCTGAGGTGGGGATCTGGGACAGGCAGGGCTTCCCCACTCAGTTGGAATGGCCTCAAAATGAGTGGGTGGAGACAACAGGGGTGTAGGTTGTAGCCTGTACAACCACTCTTGGTCTAAGCCAGGGGTCTCTAGCCTTTTAAAGTAGGAAATTACCTTTAGCATTTAAAGGCAACCTGATGTCTACCATGTACCACTGCTGCCGCCCCCTGCCCAGCAGGTAAGTTGCGGGGGGAGGGCAGATTGAGGCAGAGGGAGAACAAATTATTTGGGGGTGCACCTCCAGCAAGTAAATCCCACCTGGGTGGGGCCCTACTCAACCCCTGCTCCTGCCTCTGCAGCACTGTCCCTCACCACAAGGGCCTCAATCTAGCCCTCTTCCCTTCTCTCCCCCATGGGCTGACTTGCATGCAGGTGTGTGCCCCAGCCCAGCATGTGGGCACTCAGCTGTCTCCCCCTCAGCCTCAGATTGACTCCAAGAGGCTCCAAGATCTACTGGTGGATCGAGATCTGCTTCTTGGTGACCACTGGTCTAAGGACATAGGCAGACAAGGTTCTTTGGGTTAATCTGATATCTTTTATTAGACCAACTCAAATAGTTGGAAAAATTCTTGCAAAAAAGAATTTGTCTATTTGTGTTGGCCTAATAAAAGGTAATCAGATTTACCCAAAAACCTTGTCTGGAGACAGCAGGGTGCTCACTGTAACTGCCCGGGGCAGCACTGGTCCTAGTATAGGCAACCCTCCACTTGCTTCTCTCTTTCTTATTCCTAAGATCACTTCCTTTCAAACCTTCCATCTGTCAGAATTTTGCCCCCATGTCCAGAAAAGATGTGCAAGCAAAGATTCTACAACTTAAGTTTCATCTCTACTGTATGAAGATGGAAACTAAGTGCAATGTGTTTTTTCCCCTCCCTCAAATGTTTATCATTGTAATATGTTGTAACCAAGGTCAATATACATTTCTTATTGTGCAGTCATAAGAAAGATGCAGAGTGGGGTTAATACCTAGTCTGGGGGCCTAACTTGTCTTCAGAGTGATGCCTTTTTAAGCATTGGGAATATCATGAGTATCTTGCTCCGTAAAGGAGGTATGTAATTGTACAAATGTAGGGCAGGCTGTCAGTGTCATGAACTATTGAGTTCAGAAGCAACCAAACTCTTCCAGAAGGCAGCTTTGTTATCAGCTCTTGTCCACTTACTGTGTATTAAATCTAGCCCCTAATTTGGACTGATTTGGCTAGTACTAAGCCCTTCAGTAGAGTCTTTTTGCTTTTGGTATGTGGGTTAGAAGTTCCAGCCTGCAGGAACTTTTATTTACCTTCATGAAAATAGACCATTGCATAGTGACAGTTTGTCATAAAATAGTCTACCTGTGTTAGTCTTTAATGGCTGTTCCTTTTGAAGATGGGCCATGTTGCAGTCCTTTTAGCCCATGAGGTGCACTCCCTGTCAGAAACAAAAAGTGTTTTCAGTATTTTATAAGCTAAAAATATCTTTGTTTCTTCGAATAAAAATTAGATGAAAGTGTACTAATAACGTTAATAACACTGATCACACTAAGTGGTGATTGAAAATGCATGAAAGAGAGGCCATAAGCAGTCCAGACCTTAGAGACAGGCTTCTAAATTTTAAGTGAGGCCAAGAGTGGTAATATCTTTAAACATGGCTCCTGCTTCTAGTAGTAGTTCTGAAACATCATACAGCTCTTAAGTTTTGTGAGGGTGGAGGAAAGCATATATTAAATTTGAATTTTGCTCTTGATGACCTCTAATTGAAATTTGTCAATGTTCAGGTCATCTTTTAGGCCTACATAAATCCAGTGCTAATTGAACATGTGTACTAGGGCATGTTGTCTTCAAGCTGGCGCACTTTTTGTAGAAATTTGTGGAACATTTGTGCTGATTAGTATCTAGAAGTGTAATAAGTTCAAGACCTTAAAAACCAAACTTGGTTATTCAAGCCATGTGATGTGTAACAATAACTAACCAAATCCTACACAAGACCATGTATTAGTAAGTGCCTTTATATTGAATGTAATTGCTATATAAGTAGAGCTTTCCAGGTGATGAGATGCATTTAACATTTAAGACATTCAAGAACCCCATACTTCCAGTCAACTGTAAGCCATGAATTTTAGAACACTTTAAGACTCCAGCCCTGTGAACATGCACATGCAGGATTCAGTTAAAATGCAGAGTAATTCCTTGTTTTATATGCACCCTTCCCCCAAAAAGTATCAGGGTGGCTTACAATAAAAGACCAAATAACTTGTATTTTATTTTTCTTCTGTTTTTGTAAGGTATATAACAAAACAGACTACCCAAACAGTGCCCTAACTTGACATTACTTGCTAAGTAAACACTTGCCCAAATAGAAAGGTCTTGCAGCACTTCCAAAAGCCAAGCCTAGGTTGTATCAGACCAGCAATGGGGAGAGGAGTTCCAATGCAGAGGGGCTACTACAGAACAACCTCCCATGTGGTTTTTACCAAGTGAACCTGGTGCACAGTTGGTACATGCAGGAGGTTGGGTGACCTTAAGAACTGTGATCAACATAGGCAAGAAGGTGACCCCTTAGTGATGTAGGGCCCAAACTGTTAGGGCATTATAGGTCAATATTGGTCCTCTGAATTGTTCCTGGAAAATGGTTGGTGAGCCATGGCAGGCCCTGGCAACCCACTCCCATAAGAAGGCATTTTGCTGCACTCTGCAAAAAAAAGTCTCAGCCTTCTTACCAAATGGAATTGGTGAAAGGCACTCTGGGCCACTTGCCGCAACCTGAGAATCCAGGTGCAGCAAATGATCCAGGAGCACCCCAAGTCTGCAAATGTGAGTGATAAGAGGAGACTGAACCCTATCAATGACATCCTTATTTTCCCTTCCTCCAAAGTCTTGAGATCTGCCCACCACCAATTGCTTCTTCCTTGTCTGTATTCAGCTTCAATTGATTCACCAGCATTCAGTCCCCAGCTGAAGCCAGGACCTGGGTTGGATGAAGGATGGGGAGGGGAGAGAGATTCTCAGCCCACTGATGGCATCTTATTCCAAATGTCCAACCTTGCCCAGCAGCCTCATATATGCATTGAAGAAAAGGGGCAACAAGATGGAACCATGGGGGATCAACCTGAAGAAGGGTGCTTTGTTCCCTAAAGTTTGTCCAGCATCTCTAAACTAGACAGTTGGCTCAATGATAGATCTCACAAAAATCCCTTGTCTTTTGCATGTTTCCTGGACCATCATCTCAGCAGCTCCAATCCTGCTTGCAACAGATAGATGCTTGAGGACTGATTTACCATCCTGGAGATTTTGTATTGTTCCCTCTGAAATAACAAACAAAATACCTATCTGTTTCAGAGAGAGCAGAAGTACTGATGCAACAGAATCTAGATACAGTCAAAGGCTATTATTGCTACTATTAAGGAAGATCTTATGTCAGGCGACTCAGTAGTTTCTAAAACTAGCCAAAGATTCCCAGTGTAATACAGGTCACCCTCCCAGGACACAACTGTTCTAAAATTTTACCCATTGTGCAGCTTTAAAATACCAAGGAATGGGCTTCCAACTTTTTCATTCAATCAAGCAAAATATCCCAGCATCTAATGAATTACTTTTAGAAAGGTTGCTGATGCCATCACTAATGAAATTAAATGTAATACTGGTGGCTTAAACCTATTGTAGGCCTTTCAGCAGCTTTTAAACATTGCCTTATTGTAGCAATCTTCATTTGTCTTTGATTCTTGATTAATGACACAGCCTGGTTTGCAGTTACATCAACAGCTTTAAAACTGAATAGGGATGCAGCCCAGTTTGCAATTTGAAGTGCAGTTGGTGTTTTGCCTGGGAAAGGCACTTAATCTCATTGTTCAACTATCAGGTCCTTTTTTCTTGTTCCCTACGTATAGCTTTGCTGTTTTGCTAGTGGATTAGGCAAGGAACCATGTTTCTTAGGAACATCATCTAAGTTCTTGCATCTAAGCCATGTCAAATCTTGTAGAGTCATTCTACAAAGGAATGCATCTAGTATAAAGTCTCTTGTGTCCATCCCCACAGGCTACTGTCATATTTGCGTCACAGTTGATACAAATTCCATTCCTTAACCAGGGGTATAGGTTGTAGCCTGTTGGTCTGAGGACATAGGCATAGGGCCTTGTCTATCTATTCCATTACCAATACAATATTTCCCTTCCCATCACTATCAAGAGTGTTGATGCAGTAGACTTTTTTTTTCTTTCTTTAAAGCCTATTGCTTGGGTCATATTGTGTTATGCTTTCAAAAAAAAAACAAAAAAAAAAACACCTTGTATGTTCCCTCCCATGCTGCTGTCCCCACATTTTACAAGTTTCCTTTAGTTCTGCAAATGATTATCTCATTTTTAAACCACCCTTAAAACCATATCCTTTGTCATACTACCAAAAATTATCGGCTGCTGGTATGCTACGACATTTGCATCACTTTCACAGTTCTTAATACTGTTGCTCATTTTCTTTGTATTCAGCCTAGGTGCCTATATTCATTTGCTCTCCCATTTAGATTGTAAGCTCTTGTTTTTGGTTTTTTAACATATATTCTGTAAGTCGGGTACCTTCGTTCTGTGTTAATGCAACAACAAGCACAATATGTTCAGGTTTATGACTAGGTCTTCTATGTACTGCTATTTTCGTAGTACCAAGTGACCTGAGGAAGCATCATGTGTGTTAATACCACTGACTTCATTTAAAAAAAAACAAAAATTCTAAAGAGTGTTGCATCCAAGTAGATATTAAGTGATATTGGAAACTTTAGAGGTTCTTTTTTTTCCCCCAAGCTAAAAAAAAAAAGAAGTGAAAGTCAGCACAAACCTTTAACATATGGATGTTAAAAATATTATATAAGCTCATTCAGAAAAGGGTCCATCTTGTTCATTAGAATCACAATCTTTTTATTTGTTTGCTTATTTATTTTCAATTAATTATTTTACAAGAATTGGGGGGGGGCGGGTTCTTTCTTTTTTTATTGATAGCCAAGATGTGTATGTTTTCCACTTAATCTTCTCCCCCGAGGAGAAATACCAAAATAGCAATTCCTTTCAAATTGAAACTTTTTTTTTAATTGAAATTTCAGATTTTTCTGCCAAGCCCCTTTACTAAAAATCAATATAAATACATTCAGCAGTCTAGGGAAAGGAGAAGAAATGCATCAACATTTTTTTCTTAAAAATAGTTTTCTTAAAAAAATTAAAAACTCTTTAAAATGTTACAGTTTAAATTGTGACAGATTGGAGACAAAACCTCCACAATATTTTTTCCCCTCTTTTTTCCCCACCAGATCTATAACACAGTCTTACGGAGTACAGGATTTAAACAATTTTCAACAAAGGTCACAACTATCAATAATAATGAAAATGATTAATATTTCCACTTTCAACTACAGTTTAGAGCTTTCTGCATCATTGTTTCCATAGCCAAAATGAGTGACATAGTTCGCTGAAATGTGTACTGAATTTGAGTGGATAATAAGAAGTACAGGTGTATATGATCTTTACGAAGACACGCAATGCTTATAAATTGAACTGAAAGATGTTTAAAGGAGTTCCTGACCTTACTGGCTGCTGATGTCACTCTTGGAGTCTGTGGAAACTTGGTTTGATTTATTTAACAATCAAAAACAAGAAGAATACAGACAAAATTAAAAACATTTTCTGAAAAAGCATTTTAAATATGAGTGACATCAACCATAAGAGACTGAAGTATGGTGGGTGGGTAGACCTGAAGAGACGAGGAATGTATTGCAGTTAGTCAGATTCCTACCCCAAATCTGGTTGTCTAAAAGGCTTTTGCAACTTGTGTTTCTTGCATCAGAATATCTAAAATAACATTAACAACAGTAGTAGTAGTAATGGTCAAAAATTCCATACATAAATTAATGGGAGACTGTATTAAAAGATACTCATAGACTGCACAGTTGCCAGATAAGAATACCAAAGACAGACATTGAAAAATAAGTTCTATATGACTTGAAATCTTATTCCTTGGACATGTGTGGCGGGGCGCGGCCTAGGGGTGCCGTGAACTCCCCTAGCGCCCCCTACCGTGTCAAGTTGGTGTCAACGCACCCTCACCATCTTGCCTGCCACATCTTTGATGTTATTAGTGTTTAAGGGAGGCTGCCTTTGTGTCTTTTTTGACACGGTGCCCTGATGTATCCCAGTCTGTGCCATGTCTTAGGGGACTTGGTGCACTAGAGCCTTAGGGCTACGCGTGGCTCCAACCACCCCTGTACCACGCCCCAAGCCTCGCAGATGTATTGGACGTTGTCTGGTCAATTCTCCCCTCGGCGCCCTCACAGGCACCCCTTGGCTCGTCTTGCAATTGCCTACACCCTCATGGGCGCCCCCTGGCTTTTTGCAATTGCCTGCACCCTCACGGGTTCCCTGGGCTTGTCTCACAATGGCCCAGGCCCTCACGGACGCTCCCTGGCTTGTCTCACAGTGGCCCAGGCCCTCACGGACGCTCCCTGGCTTGTCTCACAGTGGCCCAGGCCCTCACGGACGCTCCCTGGCTTGTCTCACAGTGGCCCAGGCCCTCACGGACGCTCCCTGGCTTGTCTCACAGTGGCCCAGGCCCTCACGGACGCTCCCTGGCTTGTCTCACAGTGGCCCAGGCCCTCACGGACGCTCCCTGGCTTGTCTCACAGTGGCCCAGGCCCTCACGGACGCTCCCTGGCTTGTCTCACAATGGCCCAGGCCCTCACGGACGCTCCCTGGCTTGTCTCACAATGGCCCAGGCCCTCACGGACGCTCCCTGGCTTCTTTCACACTGGCCTGCGCCCTCACTGGCCTGCTCCCTGGCCTCTCCTTTCTCGCAGTTGCCCGCGCTCTCCATGGACGCTTTCTGGCCTCTCCTTTCTCTGTTGCCCGCGCCCTCACCAATGTGCTACGGGGCCTTCCCTCGCAACCGTGCCTGCTCTAGGGCCTTCCCTTGATTGGGGCTCAGGTGGCCGTAGCCATGCCTGGCCCCCAAATCCCCTCCTCAGGTCTAAAAGTTCCCGTGGGGCTCAGGCAGCCTTGGCCTTACCTAGCCCCCAATCCTCTGCACCCCTTCTCAGGGCTGGGGTCAGTGCACCCCTGCATGTTGTGCCCTCTCTGGCGCCAGGGTCCCCACACTACCATGGAGCCCCTATGAGGCCTCCTCCAACACCTAATAGCCTTACCCGGTCCTCTGGTCTTATAAAACTACAAACAGAAAACTCAAGCCCCTGTGCTACAATGTAAACTCTAAGCCATCTGGCTAACCATCATTCAGCTCCCTACCAGGGCTTCCTCCATCCAGTATCCTTGAACAAAAGCTGCTCAGGCCATCAGGCTTCTCTATTCTGCTTACTCCAGCAGAGCTCCTTCTTCCCTGGCTGCACGTGGGGAACTGCCTCCTTAGCCTCAGCCTGGATTACATTTATATAGGTCGGGCCCTGCCCCCTTCCGGTCAGCTGACCAACTGCGGTTGCCCTGGCAACCGGCACTTGTACCTCTTTATAGGTACAACATGAAAATTGCATCCAAAGTAACAGGCTTATAAATAAATTACCAAGTAGTAAGAGTGTATCAGTTGAATAACTCAGATATATTGTTTACAAGACTTGTGGAGTTGTTTTCTGTTTCTGAGGGGTACAAAATTGCCAAGATTTATTTAGCTTAGTTCTGATATTTTTCCTTTTCAGTTCTTTCTTTGGTTCCTATATATTATATCCTCACAAACTATATTTCCAGTTTAACAATTTCTGAGTTTCTGCAAGGTTCTTCCATTTCCAGATCATTTGTGCTCTCATACCTAATAATCTTTTGTGTGTGAAATGTGTGAGGAGGAATTGTATTCACTTAGGTTGTGTGTCAGTCCTCACAGTACCTTAAAAATGACAGAAAGTTGGAGAGTTGTAATTGGATTTGTGTCCTCTTAATGCTTTAATAAACAAGCTGCGTTTTAAATTGTGGTGAGTTGCTGAATGCGAAAATGTATGTGCTGTAGCTTTTGCCTGAAACATGAACTTGATATTACTTATCTTTCCTGTTTTATGGAAACAGATCTTGAAAAAATTAGATGCTTTGGGAGCATTTCATACTACAATAAGAGATTGGTATTTCCCCCCCAAAATTTTGTAATTGATTGAGAAATAAGTGTACAGCTAACAAAAATAGAGCAGGAAGAAACCAATCTAGATGAGACCTAAAAAATCTCAATGGAAAAAAATTCCCCAGAATTTCATGTCATCTTTAAAAATCACAACAGAGAACAGGGAACAATCTGTTTGTTAGCACTACTAATTGCTTACACCAGAAAGCTGTGCCTCCTGAAAATAACTTCCCTGCTCAAAAATGGAAGAGGAACTGAAATAAAGATTTGTCAGGTTCTGAAACATTTTCAGGAATAATCATGTGTCACATCTGTGATGAATAAACTGCTTATTGCTTATAGGACAGTCATGCCATTTTTGGGCCAGGACTGGAGATCCCCAGGATGGAGATGGATTAAAACAGAAGATGGCTGGAAACGATGTGAATCTTTCGATCCAGCACTTGAAGGCGAGAAGGCCCAACTTAGCGATATCAGTCACACTGTGTAAGTTTCAAGAGAGAATGACCAGTATTATTCCACCAAGAAAGTCAGGGGAGAGGTGTATAGGAGGGGCTGTGCTCAGAGATATAATTGTGATTTCTAGTCACTGTGTCTTTTTTTGTGCTATATACATTTTTGCCTGTATGCAGTAGAAATATCTAACTGTAATCAGTTGCCTTGGACAAAGAGTGCTAATCAGCATTTTGAAAATAATTTTTTCATGTACATAGGACACTTAAAAGTCACATGTAATATGACGAATGTAGTCAGTGTTGATGATTAAGGGTTAGTAGTGCTTTTCCACTAATTTAAAAAAGATCAAATTATCCCTTATAATGTAGCTATTAAAAAATGAGGGAGTTAGTAAAATTGTTATTTTCCTAAAAAATAACTTCTAACAAACTCCAGTTTCTGGGATGCCCATTTGCCCAATGATTGTATAAAAATGTTTATAAACTATTTGGGTTTACTTATTTCATATTTTAGAAATAAATGGTGGATGAGTACTTGAGTGTGATTCAAGCATGTAAGGGTGGGACTGAAAGGACTTGTCAATCACACTTAAGAAAAATGAGCCACCTCTAGCAAGTGTAACAAGTGAAAGCTGGTTTTATCTTTGTCCTGACTTACAATACTCGTGTGCATTAAGTCAGGAGCAGTGATCTTGTCTTGACAGTCATGGCCCATCCTAAGTAAGAGCCCTACAGTTCAAAATGCATTCACGGTGTTGTGAGAAGCTTGTGGGACAGTCATCTGCATATGCCTGGTTTTAGCTACTGTCATTTGCACTTCTTTGTTAGTATCAAATTCACCCTTGGGTACCATCGATAACTTCCTCCCTGCCTGTTTCAGCATGCAGGTTGCCACATAATGCCTTTGATATTTATGCTAAGTCCATTGATGTATGTGGCAAGTCTTAAGTGCCAAAAATATACATCTTCCTTTGTAATTCTTAAAGTAAACCTGATTAATATATTAGCTAGCTTGATACTGGAATGGAATAATATTTTTGGCAGATTTTAGTAAACTTCTATGACCTAAATCTTTTTGCAGTTCTTGTCTTGATTTATTCCTATTTGGTTCCATCCCCTGAAAGTATTGCTTGTGATATGAGTTTGAGTTTTAATATATCTTTTGTTTGACCAGTTTTAATGGGGGATAAGATGTTGGACTAGCTTTTGGATACACAGTTGACCTTCCTTGAGTCCAGGAGAGAAGTGGATAGAGCCTAAACTGAATACCAGCAAGAACAACTATGTTCATTTAGCTCCATAATATAAACAAATGTGGTCACTTTAAAACAGGAATGGGAAGTAAACCTGCAGAACAAAGAAAAGTTTCAAAATAAGACCTCTTGCTCTGCAAGTGTTCTAATATATTTCTTGTACCATCTGGGACACAATAGTAGTGCCAAAAAGTAATTGTGGAGGTCAGTGCTCTTTGCTAGGAATATCAGCTGAACTCACTTAATAGCATGTCATGGAGGCATCTAATATTCAAGTTGTTAGTTCCCTGAGATGTGAGTAATTTTCAAAAGAGCCTTGTGGTAGCTCTGAAGGGAATTAATAAGCAAATGGATTGTCTTGGTGTATTCATACCTCCATTCTGGAAACTTACAAATCACAGTCGTAAACTAAGAGGCAAGAGTGAAGTGTATGCATCGTGGATGTACATTATGAGTTAAATCCCAAGACAGTGACTAGAGAGTGGGGCACCTGTCAAGGGGTGGGGCTACCCTTGCAGCCCTCAACAACTTGCCAAAACTCAGTAAGCAACCCTCCAGCTGAAATAATTGCTCCCCCTGCTCTAGATTAAGTCTTGAAGTTGAAGTTAGTCTTTGACTTGACTACCTACAAAATGCTCTATGAAATTAGATATTGTATTCTCCAGAACCAGATTTAAAAAAAAAAAATCTAAACTCATGATATTTCTTCAGTATTTGCATGCAGTAGAGAACGTCCATTTCAGGAGAACACTCCCCACCTCTTCCCCTTCCCCCCGCCGCTGGCAACCAGGTGTTCTCCCATTGTCATGTTTATCTGTCTTCTCTGGACACCTCCTGGGTGTTGAGCATCTCATAGCACCAAAGACGTTTGAGACAGATGATGGTAATCAAGATCCATCTTGTCTCATTCTGCATATAGCTAGCCCTAGCATAGCGTAACCCTTCGTTCTCTGTGCACACACTAAAGGTAAACCAAGTCACATAGTATTAAAGCAACATTAACAGTTAACATAGGAATATTAAAATAAAACCCAGAGTTTGGTGCTCTCTTATATAGAAGCTATCCGTTGTGTTAAATTGCAGTGAGGGGAAATTTGAGCACTGAGACATCAATTCCACCTCTTTAGAGGGTATGTTTAGGAAAGGAGGGAGCTGGAATTGCTTAGTCTTGGGACAGTTAAAGTTCATTAACCATTCACTTTTTCAGTTCAGTTTGATCTTGTTGCATAAAAATAAAATCTAATTACTTCGGTAGCTGAAAACTGCTATTCTTTTTACTTTACAGATAACCAGTACTCCCATCCAGGCTTTACTTTTGGTCATCAGAATTCTCTTTATAAAAAGTTCACCTTGAAAGTTAAAAAAAGATGTTTTTTCTTGCATATTATTTAACAGATGGCCCTGAGCAAAACTAACCATTTAACTATAAAATGAACAGAAGTCTGCAGAAATAATTTGAGGATTATTGCTAGTCATCTACATTTTACTAGTTTGATTTTTCTTTCTTTTTTTTTAAGAAAGCTGAGATGGATAAAATGGTTGCAGAACTGAGGCCCCTTACTCTTTGTGCTTATTCATATAAATGCTGTGTGGTGCAATGGGTGCAGATTTTTTCCCACTTTCTCTAAGATACAGAAGTATTTGGAAATCTGATCTGGAGTATAATCTTTACAGTGCAAGAGAGAGACACCAGATGTGTTTGGCTGAATGCTAGTTGTAGTTTGTATCTGTAAATTAATCTTGTAAACTCATCTGGTATTGGATGTAAACATCTTTGGGGAGGAAGTTTTGAGGAAACTACTGTCGTGTGGGAACCAGTGGAAAGTAGAGGTTGTATCTGAATATCTCCCAGGTAGTAACTGTGGATAAAGGTCTCCTATTTGCCATTTCAGGTAAAATGGGCTGGTGTGCTGCAGTGGATGTAGTGCTTACCATGTTGGTCTGTTTCCAGTGTGAACGTGTGGCAAGAACAGTGAAAGCTTCACCATTAGGCACTTTTCTCTGTTAGACTAAAATGGCATTGGTAGTATTCCCTGCAGTCCAATTGTGTTGCTTTCTTTTAGTGAGACCTGGCATCCACAAAACAGAAAAAAGTCTGAGGACTTGATCCTGCTCTCAGCTAATGCTGTCAGAGGACAAAATGTATTTGCTATAACATTGAGAAGCAGTCTGTGCTGGTGGAATATTTCCAGTTTTGTTGTATAGCTAGGTACTTAGCTCTCCTGCTGCTTTCCAGTGGTAGCCAACAAGAGCTTAACAGGCTTTGGTTCTGTTTCACAGACTGGTTGCAGTTTGTTCTTGTGTAAAGCTTCTTTTAAAGGAGAAAACATGCATCTTAAAGTTAAGTTCACCTTTGTATTCTCCAAAGCTGCAAAAGGGGAAAATACTGAACAACTGAAATTAGGTTCTGATATTTTGAAGAAGGGCAAGGGGTATGTTGGTTGGTATCAGTGGTTCTATTTTTGGGAAAAGAAGGGACAGCACCTGCCTCTACACATGGGTTTGCCCTGGCACCTGCTGATGCCTGCCTTGTCACTGTTATTAGAGAAGCTATAGGGAAGGTCCTACAGTGGCCCATGGTCATCATGGTTGTCACTTTCTGTGCATGCTTCAGACTAACCTTTTGTGCACCTACAGACATTCAGGGCCTCACTGTAACTCATGGTGCTTTACAAAAAGCACCATGAGTTAGAGCCTCCCTACCACCTACAACCAAACAGATCGTCTTGGAGGGGGCGGGTAGTCTGCCTGCACTGGCCCTGGCCAGTGGTGGGGGGCAGGTGGTGCTGCTGAACTGCCCCTGCCCCACCCGGCCATTCAAACACAACCAGCAGCTCTGTGCTGCTGTTCCCCCTCCTTCCCCTGCTGACAGCTATGGGGGTGGGCTGGGCTGGTGCTGCCATCCTAACCGCGGGAACCACTGCCGGGAGCCACTGCTATAAAGTCTTTCAGATGGTTTTATTCCTACCCTCCCACAGAGAACTGAATTAGGAGAGCATTGTTAAAACACCTCAACTGTCTGCAAAGAATGATCAAATTCTTTCACTTTGTTTCTGTAGAATATCAGAGGTTATGGAGCCCCAGACTGTACCAACAAATTAATCTTTTTCTTAGAATCTGTTGAATTTCTTTTTTTTTTTTTTTTTACCATCCCACTTGTGAGCAGTACTTGAGATTATTGATTAATCAGTAGCTACATATAGATTGATTATATCTGAACGTAATAGAAATACTGTGTAGTCATCTAGTGGGGTGGCCTAACATTTAGAACAAAGCGGGCTTTTCCTGTGCTGTATAGCTTCTTGAGGCTTGTCAGTTTAGGAATTTCAGTTAATTATATCTTGTTTCTCAGATCAACGGTAGCCGGGAGTTCCTTAGAATGTTTCTCAGTTTCTAGAAGTAGTATTGTGAATTACTATTTGGCAGTCTTTCAATTTCTTCATTATACACTGTGAGAAGTAGTAGCATTGTACACTGAAAATCTGCAAAGAAAGTCCCATTTCCCTAGTTGTTATTGGGACCCTTTATGTTTCATATTGGTAAGAAATGAGCCCCTAGTGCCCATCTGGTAGAGTGATGACATTATAGTTGTGGGCAGGTATGGGAAGGAGATGTTAGGGTGTTTGTATGTGGTTGATATGACAATGGATGTGCAGGAACAAAGGAGACCCCTTTAGCCTGGATAACGCTTTTGGGAAAAAGACAAGATTTGAGATTTCCAGGAACGGATTAACTGATTTAAACACAGCACTTGCTATCCATGCTTGGAACAGCCCCCATCTATTGATTTGAGAGAGCCTTCTCCTGTTAAGCCTGTGTTTGCTATTGCATTCCTGTTTTGCTCACCCAATACATGCATGTACACATCCACACTCCTATCATGTGTCTGCATTACATTTAAGGATCCTCAGTGTCTAGTATCACATTTAAGGTTAATAACTGAACTAAAATTAATAATATGTAGGTGAAGCTGAGGCAAGCAAAAGTCAGCAATGGCTGCGACTAAATTGGATTAGCTTATTTGTGTCTAAGGAGTTTAAAAGTTTAAACTAAAATGGATTCATCCAATATTTTATATCATATTAATATTATGATATGGTAGTTATGTCAGTTACCAGATTTTTTCCTCCAGACTATTACTATTTCACAAGATATCTACCACATTCAGATATTACCTTGTCAGTAAATATAGAGCATATTCTAAGTTATATATTTGGTTCTTGTTTTTTTCAGTAACTTCTGAAAATTGAAGGAATTGTATGGCCTTTCGTGAGGTATGGATTCTGGTATGAGCTGTCCCCAATGCCTCCTACAGACATTCAGTTTCTCCTGGGAGAGTTGCTGCTCTCCCAGGAGAAATCTGAGTATACAGATGCTCAAGTTTTTTCACCCACAGTAAAAATAGCTACTCCAAGAGAAACACAACAGGGTAAAAAAAACTAGGGTTGAATCATTCCCAGCAGAGAGTTTCTCCTGAGGCAGTGAATGTCTGTACATGCCATGCACTACTCTCAGAAGAAAACATAGTTCAGCAGCATTCCCCATCAGGAATGTTTCTCCCTGGGCTCTATTGCTCCAACAGGGAACGGATGTGCCCCCTTCACAATACCCACATGGTGCTGCAGGGAAACACAGACTGACCATGAACAGTCTAGGTCAGCCAATTGGGGCTGCATTATGCACTGCTGCCATCTGTCACCAGACAGACTCTCAGAGCCTACAGAGCATGCCTAGATGTATGCTGAGACTGAAGTTTCCCTTTGTAAAATAATGTTAAGCCTTTGTTTAGGTAATATTATCAGTAATGTCCAACAGGCTTGTTAAATCTTACTGAATTTGTTTTTTTTTAAAAACTCCCAGCATATTACAATAGATCTATGTTAAAATACATCAAAATGGTATCTTGAGCACTTGGATCCAAATGTAAGAGTATACATTAGGTTACCACACACATTTTAGATCAGCGTTTTGTTTTCTGCCTTAAACAGACCAAGTTACTTTTTTTTGCAAAATTTAAAAAAAAAAAACACCCACAAAACTTAGAGTACTTGAACCCGAATAGCCTGGCAGTGTTTCTCCCTTAATATTGATATTAACTATTCTTTCATTTTTGGTGAAGAAAAATAAAATGGAGTTATAATTTTCAGGACCTAAAACTTCAGTTATTATTAAATATTTTAGACTTTTTTTAAATATGTAGGTTGACTTTAGTTGGATTTCCCTTCACTTTTGTGAATGTCTCCATGTAGACGTTCCCTTAACACAGTAGTGAACTGTGTTTTGATTTTCAGGTCCTTTATATAAAGGATGTTCCCATTTTACAGCAGCTCTTCTGTTTTACACCTTAGCTAGCTGCCATAATATGAAAGAAATCAAGTCATTCTTTCAAACTTCTTCACTAACACATCCATTTCCTACTGCAGCCCAATTATGGCATTTAAAAAATGTTTCTTCATAGTTCTTCATGTTCCACATATTGAGGATAATTATACTTCTAACTCTCCTTAAGCAACAAAAATAAGGAAGTCCTCAAGTATACTTACGCTGTCCTCACTATACTCACGGTTGTCTAAAACAGATAGGGTTGTGATCTTCATTTGCTAATTTCTGCTGTAACCAATAGCCCTTTGAGAAAATTACTCAGCAGAAATGACGTTGCAGTGGTACACTGCTGGCTTAGGGACAGAAAACTGGGATTTTTTTTTGAGCTTCCTGGTTTTTGTCACAAAAATGTGTGTTGTCTTTTAAACAACCAGAATTTTCATTTGGATGTTTTGCAGAAGTCCCAAAAATGGTCCATCAATGTAATAATGGTCCAGTATGTAATAATGATTTCTAGAGTTAGCTGATGATATGGTGCTGTGTCCTCATTAGTTCTTCCTAAATTGAATTAAAATAAGTCTTTTTCTTTTATAAATTTCCTGGGCAAGTAATGCTTTTCTTGGACCTCAGGATAACTACACGAGCGTGAATATAAGTAATGGTGATCAAAAGCAAAATTTCTTCACAGTTAAGGAAGTGGTACTCCTACTCCCTGGAAGGGAAAAGTTTGGAAATTCCTGTTACAGGATGTAGGGAATTCTTTTCTAAAAAGGGTGGATGTCCAGTTGATCATCATCTCGTACAGCAGTGTATTTACAACAAGATGCAAATGTTTAACCATTAGATGGATCTTGAGCTATACTTGTGTGTGTTTTAATTTCAGCATCTTAACAGTTGATGATGAAGACATATACACTACTGAAGATTGTGAATTTGCAGCCAAGAAAAGGAAAAAAGACCACTTTAGGAATAACACAAACTCACAATGTAAGACTAGATTGCTTTTTACTTTTATGGAACATCTTCCAAACCAACTAAAGTGCCTAAATATCGCTGTAAAACCCACTTATATGGATGTAACTTACTAACGTTTGTACTTGTACAAAAATTCATTTTAGATACATGAAAGGTACAACTTTTCTAAACTTTTATTTTATTAATCGTGTGGTATCAGATATTGATGGAGCCAAAGAAGATGCATTTAGGATTTTATGATTATTCATGCAATGGCACTTCTAATAATCTCAAGGCAACCCACATGCCAAATTTTTAAAGTACAATTAATGGAGGTTATAGGACCTTTTGTTTGTTTGTTTGTTTTTAAAGGTTGGGGAGGGACCACTAGCAAAATAGTTCAGGCTTGGTTGTGATATAGTGCAGGCATCCCTATTTACTTGACTCTGTTTTCAAACAGCACAGCTTTACATGGCAACTTGTCAAAACTGAAGACGCAGGGCTCCTATACACATGAATGGAGCCTGCTCTGACGTGCTGGAAATCCAGCATGTCAGAGCAGACTTGATTAATCCAGCAGCCTCAATTAATCCACCAGCCTTTTGCGTCATGTGTATCAGTGTTGCCATGAGTCTCTGCACTGAAAAAATGGCAGTGAGGCACTTTGAAATAAAACGTGTGCAATAAGCTTTAGTTCAAAGCTCCTGCCCACCATTTTCTCAGTATGGGGACATGTGGTGATACTGATACACATGACGCACGGGTGCTTTTAATTAGTGCAGCTCACTAATTAAAGCACCCGGCACCACATCCCACAGCACATGTAAAAATGCCTTAAATGTCTGTCTGCTTGCCCTGACCTGTTAGAGCAGCGGTTGTCAGCTGGGGTACACGTATCCCCAGGGGTACTTAGAAAGATTGTAGGGGGTATGCGCAGGTGGGCGGGGATGGAGTGTGTCCCAGGGCACAGCAGCGGCATCTCCCCTGGCGCGTTCACCTCTTACCCAAGGAAGGGGGAGGAGGAGGGACACGCTGAGTGCCGCTGGCCCCGTGCAGCACACTGCGGCGCCTCCCCACCTCCCACTCCAGCTTGCTGTTGTGATTGGCTGCTACCCCCTTACAGCAGAACTGG
>NW_017729027.1:47024511-47027793 GCF_001723915.1 Gavialis gangeticus | reverse complement strand
TTGTCTCCTTCTGCACCCATAGGATCGTTCCCTTGAGGAACGACCACCCTTCCTGTCCCCTCCCCTTGCCCCTTTCCCCACGGACTTACCTGCTAGAGTGCGGGAGGGGAGGAAGCAAGCACTCACCCCTCTCTCAAATATTTTTTTTCCCCTCTGCCTATGCAGCACCTGCCCCAGCCCCACTCCCTCCCTCACTGTGCGGGCCTCAATCTGTCCCCCTTTTAAAAACAAGAAAAAAATATAAAAGGCTGAATATGTTGGCTAGTCAGGGATAAAATGGATCTGGAGAGCATAGAGTAGGCCTACAGGTGGAGGATACTATTGCTTAGAACCCTTTAGGAACAGAGGAAGAACACTGAACACTAGGGAGATATAGAAAGCTCCTGGTTGAGGGGACAGCACAGCAGAAAACAAGGGGCATTTGTACACATGCATGCACCACAGCAGCCGGCACTTTGAAAAGCATCCGGCGCTGTGGCAGTTACAGTTGTATAAGCAGCAAAATGCACATCAGTACTGAGAAAATGGCGGTGGTGGCGTTTGAACTAAAACACATTGGAGGCACTTTAGTTCAAAAGTGTACTGCCACCATTTTCCACCCGCTGATGCTCATTTTGCTGCTTATATAACTTCATGTGGGACAGTGCAGTTCACATCAGCTACTGTGCAGAGCAGACTTAATTATTCGAGTTTGCTCCAAAGCAGCAGATCTCTGGTGTGTCATGGGACAAAAAGGTATGTGTATAAATGCACATGAAGACCTAGAGTCTTCCTATACCTGCAGAGCATATGAACTGAATGAGGTGGGAGCCCTGTAGGGAAGGTGGCAATGATGCATGCATACAGGGATGCAATTTGGATTGTACCAGGAGCCCTAAAATTGGTATTCCCTTGCTTCTGAAAATTTGATTTCTCAAGCTAAAAATGTTTTTTTTTTTTTTTGTTTTTTGTTTTTTGTTTTTTTGTTGTTATTGAGTCTACTAGATAATTCACATAAGCATTTGTAAAGAAAAGTTTACCCCCAGCCTCCTCCCCCTGTTTCAAGCCTTTGTTAGCTGGCTTCAATCAAAACTTCTTTGATGCAGATAAGAATTTAACAAGTTAAATTTTATCAGGAGTGATCATTTGCTTAACTTTGTCTTTAATAAATATAGTCAATTGATGAAAGTTAAAACAGTTATTTGAATTTGATTTTGTTTTAGGTTTTTATCGTGAAAAATGGATTTATGTTCATAAAGAGAGCACCAGAGAAGTAAGTGTCCTATGCCATGCATCTAGTCCTGCAGGTCTTATATATACTTGAACACTACACATAATAAGTAGTACATTGAGGGCTTTGTTTTCACTGCCTGCTAATTGCGTCTTAGTCCTGGCTTTCCATCTCTAACAAGATGCACACCACAAAGCAAGGAAGTCCATGATCTGAGCCTATGGGCAGGCTACAATATGGCTTTTAATGCATGTTATACAGATTTAATGCAGTAAACATGCTGTCATGAGTAGCTGTTGCTGCATAAGGTCACTGGACAGCCATGTTTCTCTGTTACCTTTCTATATACTTGTCCTACATGTGCCCTGACCTCTTATTGGAGGTCTGTTTTTGTATCCATTTGTTCAATGCCCATAGTCCTGCTTTGATTGCAGTTTGTGCAGCTTTATCTGGCTCCAGTATTTGAAGCAGCAGAACAGTTGTCTGAAGAACGTGTGTATTTGTATGCAACCACGTGGCTGTAGATATATGCTAGAATCTTGTACAGCTGAAGCAAGAAAACTCTGATTATAAGGCTACAAAGAGGAACACTGAATTTGGTGAAAGCACATATAAGTAGCTTCTGGCTGATTGTGTGATTCTTGTATAATCTTCAAATCTCATCAATAAAGGTACAAGATAAATGGACTAAAACTGAGCTACTGGAATACCAAAAGTAGAACATTTTCTGATTTGTGCATGACATCTTGTCCCTTTGGGATCTCTGCTTGCATTTCTTCCTATTTCAGCAAGGTTTTATGTGTGAAGCTGAGAGAAGTATGGGACATATCTATGAAGATTCAGCCCTTCCCTCCCATTGAACACAGCCATTGAGGTTGGGGCAGGGAAGGTGGGTTGACTAGCCAGGGAAACCATCTCGATTCTGACAGAAACTCATCCTCTGACCTAGGTAAAGCACTGCGCAGTAATTTCCCGCACTGAAGAAGGAGTGAAAGGTTTGGCACCTTAGATTAGTATGACAGGAGCTACCACTTTTATTATAAAGAACTTATTATGAAATACCTGAGCAGATTCTTTACTCCAATCGTAGCTTCAACTTCTTTTGCTCCTGGAGACAGTTTCATTACGCTTGTCCACACTGATCCTATTCCCTTACTTTCCTTATTGTGCCACTCAATATGATGGACAAGTGAAGAGAAAACACATGCTGACACTTTGTGGATGAATACAGTAGGTTTTTAAAATAAAAAAGCATTTAATGTAAACAAAGTTAAGATTTGTGGTTATATTCCGACCAAACTGAATGCCTATGTCTAAAGGTGCTTGACCATACTTGACAACTTGCATTTTAAGATTTGTGTAGGGTCTGCTGCTTCAGAAATTGGTTTATTGCTCATCCCATCTTCATTTGTTTCTGGAAAGCAATAAAATAATTTTCATTTGGTATGAAATCAAAGACTGCCTATACATGTACTGCTCCACATTCTCACAGAATGCTCCAATGTGGCCTCACCCTCACATGTATACTCTCCTGCGCATTTAAAAATGGCTGCAGGGGCACTTTAAACTTCATCAAATGAGGTTTAGGTAAAGCAATCTGTGGCCATTTTTAATGCATGGGAGCTTAATACATGTGACAATGAGGCATTTTAGTTAGAGCAGCTCTCTGGGAGCCATTTTTTTAATTAAAAAAACCCCACCCACCCCCGAATATGTGTATAGGCAGCCTAAGTGTTCTCTAAGATTGCTTGGTAAAGCACAGTGATTTTGTTATCACTGTAATGTGCCTCATCTGATAATTTGTTAGGGTGGTCTCTGTGACAAGACACTGAGAGGTTTTTTTTTAATTATTATTTATTTATTTTTACTTAGCATGAAACAACAGTTCTTTTGCTAATCTCTTTATGTCCTGGTATCAGAAGCAGCACGACCTCTTGTAGCCTGAAAAAGAGGCAATATAATGACAGCTATTATTGTGTTTTCTAGCCTCCTTCCCCATCAAAAAGTGATATGGCTAGCTAGAATTATTCTATACTTCTTCTGAATTCTTAGTGAGAAGTTCTCAGCAGGAA
>NW_017729027.1:47014359-47019511 GCF_001723915.1 Gavialis gangeticus | reverse complement strand
GCACCACCTGGAGGAGTGATCAGCACTGCTCCTCTGAGAGAGCGCACGAGAGAGACACTCTGCTTTTTTTCCTGAATTACTGAATCACTCATTTCAGAATATAGGGCACACAGGACTGGAAGAAACTGCCTGTATTATATCGAGTCCAGCTGCCTGCAAACATAGGCAGCTATTTAATAAACAGTTGGTCTTAAAGGATACACAGGATTTGGCCTTCTCACACATCACAGTCACAAAGCTTACCCTAACACCCAAGACGAAATTAGAAAACAAAAAGCAAAAAAACCCAGAACCTGACAAGGCCTACAATGCATCTCAAGCTGAGAGCAGGAGAAATGCACCAACAGTGCACATTCTGCACGGACAAGGGGCCGTACCCATTTAGGAAGTTGCCCTCTGACTTCTGGAACTGGGTCCTATGGTAGGGCAAACTCTGGATCAGTGAAACCTTCATTCAGCATTTCCACTATTACATATAAATAATTCCCTCCTTTTGTGTGTCTTAAGAAACCGGGTTAGCAGAAATTATTTAAGTCCTAATTCACCTTTTATAAACTACGCTGCTGACCACCATCTTGGGTGACTGCTGTGGCCCCAAGCACAGATGTATTTGCACCTGGGAGCCACTAACTCTGGTGTAAACTACATCAGAGTTTATTATTCCATGCTAATTGCATGTGTAGATGCACCCAGTGACAAAGTTCTGAGTTTGATACTGAAGCAACAGGAGTAAGTTGACTTTCTAATAGAGGTGCAATAACTCCCCCACCCCCCAAAAACAGAAAACATATCTAGTTGGGGAAACAAAGGATTTAGGAAAGGACTACTAGCAGTAACTTTGCCATGAAGGTAAGATGAAGTCAGGGATGGGATTTCACAGGGATGTGCCTGAGACCTGTTCCAGGAGACCAAACCCCTATGACTGATGACCTTACGGAACTGCTTTAGAGTTACTACATGCAGAACATATTACATACTACATGCAGCTCTTAGAGGAGATGGGCAATGAGTCCTGGGCCTTCATCCATTTGCAGAAAGGGATTTGCACTCGTCCTTGGTCAGTACTGCAGAGAGGGAACAGATACTCATTAGGGCTACATATATTATTAGTGTGAAAAGATTTTCTTTGTTTGCACATCTTTTTACCATTTTAGGGCAGTTGATGATACCTGCTACTTTTGTGCCAATGAATTTCAATAAAGGTGAAAAGGAAAATCTCATAATGTACACGTACCAGACTTGTACAGTGCATTGAGGTTCTTGCCTTGTATTCCAATTCAGTATGAAAAACCTGTTATTCAGCCCCAGTGTTTGCCAGAAGTTTGAATACATGAATATAAAATAGCATCCTTTAGTCTTTTAGAGACACAGAGAATTAAACCTTTCCTTTATGCCAAGGAAATCTTTCTGTAGCTTGTGACAGATAAGATAAAAAGTGACCAAACTAGGATTGTAAGTAATCACTGAGGCTATCTGGAATTATTACTGCGTTTTAAAAAATCTGTTTTATTTTGCAATAGGCTGGAATGAAAGTCAGATTGGCACTAAACCAATTTCTGATTGTTAGAGTAACAATGTACCGACTTCCCACAGCTTAACAGATCAGGCTTAAGGAACGTGTGTATGCATCTTTTCCATTCATCTGGGTTGGGTGCTCATAAATATACCAAGGTCACCCACAAGTGACAGCAGCACAATTGAGAAGGAAGAGTATCCTTTTGCTTGCTAATAAGGTAGGCATAGGGTGGGCATATGAATCCCATATGTCTGTACAATTCAGGAAGCCCATCCATTCAAACCATTCAGTTATTTTAGAAATATTCCCAATTTTGATAAGCCTGCATAACAGCATAGGAGTAATTGCTTTACAGGCATCAGTGCCCACTGCACCAAATGTAGATTTTTTTTTTTTCTTTTTCAATTCTAAATTGATCTGCATGCTGCATGTCATTAGCAGTCTGATGTTACCCAATAGAAACTGGCATTAACAACATGCTTCTGGACCATGTTGCACAGAGGCACCAAAAAGAATTGCTGCTCTCCATTTAAAAAAGAAACAACAGTTCTTGCTCTTCATAATTAAGGGGATGATCCAGCCTTTTGGCATCCTGGTTACTGCCAGAAAATTTGGCAGGCCTATACCATTTCCTTTTGCATCCCAAGAATAAACAGACAGGTTGACAGGTTATCCTACAACTCTTACATGAGGATAGAGAAGTAGTTAACTATTAATCTGAAGGCAGGCAGAAGGCAGGGTTGGGTGACACTATAGGTCCCTGCTTCTCTGGTACATGTTCACTTAATGAAGCAATGGGATGTGCTCACCAATCCCAAAAATCACAACTCCTGCCATGCCACCAATTCACAATTTTGGCATTGGGGATCAGATCCCAATAGTGCCATTACTACTTGCCAGTGTAGGGGGAGCCTGGGATCATAATCCTGGCTTTCCTTTGCCCTGGCAGATAGAAAGCCAGGTGCCCAGTGAACTTGTGCAGTCCTGTGGCTGGTGCCAACAGTCAGCTGTTTGTGGGTCCTACCCCCAGACCACACTGGGGCCCATCCCATAGCTCTGCCATACGTTCAATTTAAAGCATGATGGAAACCAGCCACAACATTATTGCACATACTCTGTGGGATAATTCTTGTGGTTTATTTCCCATTTTATTGCACCATTAATTGCCTGAACTTGTGGCTGGGTTACTATTTAAGACACAATTAACTGGCTAATTGCATCTTAAGTGTACTGTTTGCTAGGCACCTTAGAGACTAACTGATTGCCTGTGAAAGCATATGCCTTTCTGAACCAGTTAATCTCTAAGGTCTGTCCTGTCCTGTCTTACATAAGCATAGAGTGACTAGCTTTCTGATGCTTGGGAATTTGCATGTAAAAGCACAGAGATATCTGTGAACAACTACAGCATCAACCCAGACAGAATGACAGCTCCGTGTTAGTACAGCAGAACTTGTATGCTTCACAGGGTTAAGTTCTTAACTCCCAGCAAAACTGAGGATTTACGGATTATCTGGGGGCATATATTGCTGAAGCAAACTGTGCATGGGACCACTGAGGGGTTTCTGCAGCTTTTACTTCAAAAGGGCACCGCTTCTCTTATCAGCTGTGCAGGACTGTTGGTGATCTCCAGCTGATCATAGATGTGAAATTAAAATTAAAGCTGCAGCAAGCAGTTGAGCAGCTTGTTTTTTATTTGACAACTCGCTGTGAAAGTCTTGGTTATTTTGTATTAGTAGTGTGATCACAAAGCAGAAGGACAGGCTGTGTTCACAAGCCCACAGTTACTCATCCTGAGATTTAGCACACACAAGATAAAGCTTTAAGCTACATGCAGATATTATGTTTCTTTTGGAAGAATCACAGTTCTCTTGGTAGAAATCACAAGGATATAGGTGTTTACAGTTTCTCTTGGAAAATAGTGATTCTGGGAGAAAAATAATCCATTTCTTACCCAGGAGAGGTTGCTCCCAAGGGAGTTTCTCCCTGAAAAACAAATATCTGTAGGCTTCTTTGCTTCTTCACTCCTCTTGGGGACCAGAAATAGATGAGCAGCAGGGAAATGCTCCCCAGGCGTTCCTGAGACAGGGGTCATCCTGGTTTGGGGAAGGCAGAAAGAACAACTGGAGATGTAGATATGGGAAGCTTCCCTATTCCAAAAAGGTATTTTATGCGTATGCTTTGCTTAGCAATCATGCTGTGTGTTTTTCTGAGTTGGGACTTCTGTGATTGAGAAGCAAATATAATTTTTGTTTCATTCCACTTACATTTTATATTCTTTTTCAAGAGACATGGTTATTGCACCCTTGGAGAAGCTTTTAATCGTCTAGATTTTTCAAGCGCAGTTCAGGACATCAGGAGGTTTAATTATGTGGTCAAAGTAAGTTGCTTTTAAGATATATTTCAGAAATGTTTTGCTGATGTATCTGCATGTGCACAAAACATTTGGCATTATTCAGGTGGTGGTTGACAACTGCTTATTTAAGGTCTTTACAAGGAAGTATTATTTTTATATCATATTCAATGTTTATATATGCAGTGAACTAAACTGCTGGTGACAACCGATTGTATTATATCATGAAAATTCTCAGCTGGAAAAGATAGGGTGACACTTATTTTGCTGACTGGTTTACAGAGAAATACTAGCAATGGTTTCTGTGATTTGTTTTTCATTGTGCATTTTCATTTTTTTTAAACAAATTTCTAAAAAATACTATGAATATAATTACAAATACCAACACGCAGTACATTGTGATATATTTACAACTGCAAGTTAGTTTAACGTTTGGCAAGATACGTGTGTCAGCACCTCTATGAAATATCCCCTGGAGTCTTGAGAACAGCCCCAAGACTTATTACAATTTTCTAATCTTCCTTTCACAATCAGGTTCCATAGGTGTTTTTGCCATATCTGTGGTTGCTTTTTCAGAAATAATGCAGTGGAACAAAGTTTGACTGTCTTATTGTAGATTTGGAAATTACATACTTAGAATCATAGAAAATTAGGATTGGAAGAGACCTTGGGAGATCATCTAGTCCAACCCCCTGCTCAAAGTAGGACCATCCCCAACTAGATCATCCTAGCCAAGGCTTTTTGTAGCTAAGTCTTAAAAAAGTCCAAGGATGAAGAGTCCACAACCTCTCTGTTTAACCTGTTCCAGTGTCTTACTACGATCCTAGTGAGTTTTTTTCCTAATAGCCAACCTAAACTTCCCTTGCTACAACTTGAGACCATTGCTCCTTGTTCTGTTACTTCTCTTTGTTATAACCTAGTTAAGGCACCAGTGGCAGCCAGTCAATAGGGGGTGCTCAGGTGCCGCCCCACCAGTTTCAGAACAACATGATCAATGTCACGATCATGATTATGCTCATGCACTACGCATACACAACAAAAAGTTGAGTATGCTCAGTAAGCACCTCAGGGCAATCTCCTTGCTGCCCAAGTAGTGCATGTGCAGTAGAAACACTTCAGCAGTTAGAATGGATTGCAATAACCACTTGTTTAAGCAGGCAGCGGGGCGCCTATACTGACACCCCAGCCCAGGTAAAGAGCTGTTGGGAGGAAGAACAGACCCCCACACCAAGCAGAAGAACTAGATTTGGAATTCCTGAGGCAGCTCTCAGAAACCATAAAGACTA
>NW_017729027.1:47006320-47010093 GCF_001723915.1 Gavialis gangeticus | reverse complement strand
AATGAAAATGGGGTGAGAGACAGTGTCGAAGGCCTTCCTAAAGTCCAGAAAGACTATGTCCATTGCTACCCGTGCGTCTAAGGATTTTGTGACCGCGTCGTAGAAGGCTACCAGGTTGGCTGACAGGACCTGCCTCTAACGAACCCGTGTTAGTTGCCCCTAAGCATAACCTCCCCTGCTGGCCCCTCGTTGACATGCGCCAGGATAATTCTCTCAAAAAGCTTACCCAGGATTGAGGTAAGACTAACTGGCCTAGTTTCCCGGGTCCTCCTTCCTCCCTTTTTTTGAAAATGAGAACCACGTTGGCCCTTTTCCAGTCCTCTGGCACCACACCAGAGCACCATGAGTGCTCGTATAGCTGTGCCAGGGGTCCCGCAATGACCTCTGCTAATTCCCTCAGCACTCTGGGGTGGAAATCATCCGGACCAGCTGATTTGAATATGTCCAGTCCCTCCAGAAGTTCCCTGACTAGATCCTCACTGACGCTAGGCCTGGGTTGCTCCCAATGTGAGGCTCCACCTGCCCCCACCTGTTTCACAGGTCACCAGCCGCGCCCGTAAGGCACCATAATGTATTTTAAAAACTTACTGATTGCTGGAGCACTTTTTATGTCTTAAGCATCAATCCAGCAAGCTGCTCCACTTGGATGGATGCCCCTAATGGCACAGTTACCACATTAGCATCCTAAGGGCTTCATATAGATGCCAATGCAGGGCCCTATTAAGCTTAACAAGGGCTAGGTTAATTTTTTTCCTGTGTACATGTATGCATTTGGGTACTGATCTTTTTTCAGCCTGATTTTATACTGAATTTCAAGTGATCCAAAAGGTAGTATTTAGAGATAAAGTACATTTTTAAAACATAAACAAGCCACTTGGCATCATTAAAAATGCAATGTAGAAAGTGTTTGCAGTATTTTATTCTGTGTAGTAATTATGCATGTGTATCAGTATGTTTAAACTCATTTAGTTGGTGGTTAAAGTTGCCTTTATTAAAATTCTTTTCTGCCTTGATACTTGCATATTAACATTTACTGAAATAAAATTATTTATTAAAATAAGTCCGATGGATTTTTCCCCCTCAGTTTTTAATGTTTAGTTACAAATAAGGACTTGAGTGACATGACTAGCTTTTTAAACTAATCAAGGGACGCATACATGCTTATTTGGTTTTGCAAATTGCTGAAGAACTGTAGGTATGCTCTAAATTATTGATCAGACTAAGAGCTTTTGAAATGCCAGGAAAGAGGTCTTAATATCTAAGCTCAGCGTCCTTATTTAAATATAAATGGAAGGAAATCTGTTTCCAGAATATATAGGACATAGCCTTCTTACAGCCAAAAGGAGCGCTGTCAAACCAGAGAAAGGCTTAGGGGCATTATTTCTATTGACTGAAAGTTGAGTACTTTGTCAAATTGCAGTTTCAGTAATCAATACAAGACATAAATTTTCATTGGCAGGCTTAGTTTCTCTTCATTTAGCACTCTGTGCTAACATTTGATGCTTTTTTAAATTGAAAATATAAAATTAGGAATTATCTGCTTTATTCTTGCATAACTTCCATCATGAAAACCTAAACTAGTGGTGTGAAACTGGCCTCTATTCCATTTTTAATGTACATTGCTGTACACTTGTATTTTATATGTTGTACACACAGAATGGTTGTTTTGTTTCTGGACTGGCAAATGAGTAATACATTTTAAAAATCTTACTCTCTGAGAAGCAGCATTTTTTAACCAGTGCTTGCAAATCTTAATAAAGGCTTTGATATCAAAACAACCTATATGAGGAAAGGTTTTAGCCTTACATGAGGGTTGAGTGAACAGAATGTAGAGTACAGTCAAAATAGTGGATATGAGGGCAGACTTGTAGTATTCTTTGTTTTGAGAAAGTAAATTACCATGCTTGTCGGCAACTTACACCCATTTTCATCTAGCTGTCTCAGGACTTGCAAGCAGAGTTTTTAATTAAAATAAAATCACACTTCGAGTCTTCCCTTCATTCTATCTTAGGTTTGTCATAACGTTGGAATCAGTCATCAATCAGTGCCATCTACAACTCCTGAAATATTTGATGAGAGTTAATTAATCAGAAAGATCAGACTGCAGAAAATTCAAGAAATGTCAATTTCCTTCATTTTGTACCAACTTGCAATGGAACTACATGGTAACATCTAGAAAAACACCTGCAAATCTTATCCTAAGTACCTCCTCAAAAACACATTGCACATCTTAAGCAATTGTATTAAGTGTGTTTGAGGTGAGAAGAGAATTGACTTGTAGTTCAGCAGACAGTGGTTTGGGGATTTGCTGAAGCTCTAATCTCCATTTTGAGTTTAAAGAGTGGCTAAATGCATTGCTTCTCTTCTGCTGAATAGCTGGAGAGACCATACATCCCAATGTGCCTTCAGCTGGTCATAGGTTCTATTGACTGCCAGTACCAAACAAAGTGCCCATTGGGTGTTCAAGTTGTGGGTGGCAAAATGTTTCAGAGGGATTTTGGTGCAATTCACTGCATCTGTCTGCCTGTATTTCCAGGAAGCACAGTTATGCTGGTACAGGCAGGTGGTGCATAGAGCAGCCCTTTGGTGCTTTTCATGCCCTTGCACACTTCTGCCCCATACTTACAGTGAATGCACAGCCATAGTTTTGACAACAGGCAGAACTTTTTTTAAACAGCACAGAAGAAATGTGAAAAGGCAAGGTTAACTAAACAGTAAACAAATGCAACATTAACCAAAAAAAAATTACCATAGCAACTTACACAGATGAAACCCATCGCTGAGTCCGGTGCGGCTATAACAGGTATGTGCCACATTTCCTGAGGTGGCAGTGGCCACCACTGCCTGATTTTGTTCAGGTACAGGGTACACCTGCCTGATGACTAGATGGTGCTTGCTTCTTCTCCTGTTGTGGGAGGCACCTGTGGAACAGTGAAGCTGGGTGGCAGCATGTCCCCCCTCCCCCAACCACCAGGGCCACTAGATGGTCCTACTTGTGTGTTAAATTGTGGGGTGATACAGAGAACCCCAAGAATGCCCTCCTTCTGCCTGCAGGTTCAAGACGGATGCAGGGCAATCCACAGAGTTCTTCTTGACCCTCACAAATTCCATGAGCATCTCCTTTGTATGCTTAGTAGTGGTCACATAGCACTGTACATCTTCTCCATGCAACCTGATATGCCCATTTCATGCGCTATGACTCCATGATCATGTGCCTACCCGTGGCCAAGCACTGGCAATGATACATCTGCTCTTCTTCCCTCTGTCATCCGGGAGCCACTGGCCTCCACCAGAGAAGCCAACATATCCATCTTTGTGAGCACAGGTCTTTTTGTACCTGGAACCTTTCTGGTCATTGGTCTCTAACTGTGGCCGTTGGCCATTATCTCCTCCCGAGGTGCCATTGCTACTATTTGCAGGCAGCTAAAAGTAGAGGAGGATGAACAGGAGGTCATTGGTTTCCTCACTGCTGCCCAATAACGTGAACTCCTCAGCACAAGTTGCAGTTTGCAAGGCCAAAAAGCAGTGTTGTTTCCACTTTACCTCCAGGTACTAGATGCTGGCTTAAATGTATCCAAGTGGCTTAGATGTATCCAAGTCGGCAGGCCTGGATGACCTTCATCCGCAGGTGCTGAGGGAATTGGCTGGTGTCATTGCGGAGCCATTGGCACAGCTGTTCGAGGACTCCTGGTGCTCGGGCCAAGTCCCTGAGGACTGGAAAAGGGCCAATGTGGTCCCTATTTTCAAGAAGGGGAGGAAGGAAGAGCCTGGCA
>NW_017729027.1:47002046-47006205 GCF_001723915.1 Gavialis gangeticus | reverse complement strand
AGGTTAGAGAAGTGGGCAGATCTGAACAGGATGCGGTTCAACAAGGACAAGTGCGGAGTGCTGCACCTGGGGAGAGGGAACCAGCAGTATGGTTATAGGTTAGGGGCTGCTCCTCTTGGCAGCATAGAGGCAGAGAGGGATCTTGGAGTCTTGATTGACTCCAGGATGAATATGGTTCGCCAATGCAACGAAGCAATAGGCAGAACCAACCGCACCCTGTTGTGCATTAACAGGGGCATCACTAACAGGTCCAGAGAGGTCTTGCTCCCCCTCTATGCAGCGGTGGTCAGGCCGCAGCTGGAGTACTGTGTCCAGTTTTGGGCGCTGCACTTCAAGAAGGATGTGGAGAACCTGGAGAGGGTCCAGAGGAGGCCACTCATATGGTTGAGGGCCTCCGTGGCCAGCCCTATGAGAAGAGGCTGAGGGACCTGAATCTCTTCAGTCTACGCAAGAGGAGACTGAGGGAGAATCTTGTGGCTGCCTACAACCTTATCAGGGGCCACCAGCAGGGACTCGGGGAAAGTCTGTTCACCAGGGCCCCCCTTGGAGTCACCAGGAACAATGGCCACAAGCTGAGGGAGGATAGGTTTAGGTTAGATATTAGGAAGAACTACTTCACTGTAAGGGTGGCCAGAGCTTGAAATAGGCTTCCCAGAGAGGTGGTGCTCTCATCTTCCCTGGAAATCTTCAAGAGGAGACTGGATAGGCACCTGGCTAGGGTCTTATGACCCCTGCCACCCCCAGTGCTCCTTCCTGCCCATGCCAGGGGGTCGGACTAGATGATCTGTCTAGGTCCCTTCCGACTCATTGATTCTATGATTCTACTAGCTATTAGCACACCACACTTGCATGGGGGACCATCTTAAAGCATAGCCATGTGGTTCAAGCACAGACCCAAACCACAACTCTTGGGGGTGGCAAACCACAACTCTTGGGGGGTGGGAGGAGGGAAAGGGGGCGACTGTGACTTACCACTCACCAAGCCAGTGAGGATGCACTGGAAATGCTCTGGCACCTTGCCTATAAACCTGCCCTCCCCATCATTGCTTTATTTCTCCTTACCCAACTCAAATAGTGGGCTACCACTTACCATTACCAGAAGCAGTTGTCCTGTCATGGTCTGGGTCTTCTGGGGTATCAGGTCTCTTTTGGGAGAGGGCTAGCTAGAATGCTGAAAATGGAGGGATAGCAAAAAACTGGTGTATACCTAAACCCAGTGTCCATTTAAGAGTTTGCAAGGCTTGACAGAATGGCCAGCAGGTCTGTGATATGGCTGATAGTAGAGGTACACTGATATGTCGGTCTATATCAGATCAGCACTGATAAAAGGAAAATTGACATTATCAGTAATTGGCTTTTTTTTGGCCAGCCGGCGTAGCCAATTGATGTCACCAATAAATGCTGCGCACAGCCGCAGCATGTACATGGCCAGGAATGCAGCCCGGCAGCTTGGAGAGCAGCATCTGGCTGTTAAGTCTGTAGGGGGGAAGGGGAATGGGGCCCGGGGGGAGATTGAGGCCCCTCTGAGGGAGTGGGGAAGGAGCTGCCCAGCTAGGGCAGGTGAAGGGACAGAGCTGCAGGCAGCTTATGGAGGGGGGGAAGGAGGGGGGAAGCTCCCCGCCTCTGTGCACACCTCTGGGGGGAGACACGAGGGGCATGTGCCTCCTGGATTTGTGCGCAGGGTGAGGGCAAGTTGCCCCTTGCGGGCTTGGGGCCAGAAGCTGCACCAGCCTCTTCCTGGTGAGGGGCTGCACTTGGGCTGGGCGGGGATTGCATTGGGGGGGGGCTACAGGGTGGGCTACAAGCACCCCCAAATTTGCTGTAGCCCCCCTCCCAGCACTGACACCACCTGCCCTTCTACGAGCACAGCCCTGGCGCAGTCAATCTGCAGGGAAGAGGCTGGTGCAGTCCCTGGTGTCGGTTCCACAGCGAGCAGCCTGCCCTTGCTTTGCACACAAATCTGGGTGGGACACATGTCCCCCATCTCTCCCCCAGGATTGTGTGCAGTGGTGGGGAGCTGCCCACCCCCCGCAACAAGCTGCTTGTGGCTCTGTCCCTATCCTGCCCCAGCTGGGCAGCACCTAACCCTGCCCCACTTTCTCCCTCACTGTGTGGGCCTCAAACTGCACCCTTCCCCATGCCCCTTCCCCCCGACAGACTTTCTGCTGTCTAAGCTGCCAGGCTGCATCTCAGCTATCAGATAGGTATTGGCCAATATGGCTAGTTAATAATTGGTCATAGGTATCGGCCAAAAAAATATTTTTTGATACACCCCTAGTTCATAGCCCAGGTTGCTCTGCTGGCCTGGTAGGGTTGCAGGTCTTCAACCAGAGTCCTCATCACTCTCCTGGGTGGTAGAAGCTGGTATTTTTTGGATGCCACGTTTTAGATGTGACTGTGTCAGACCACAAAGATGTGGGTCAATTACCCATAATGGGTGTGTGACCTTGCCTGCATCCTGCACCTTCCATCCCATATCGTCACAAACTGCTGCCTCAGTACTTAGCACTTGGACTGGCATCTGTTACCTCTTCTCTGGCTCATTTGCTGCTACACTTGTTTATGAGCCTGCACTCAAGATTCAGGGGCTGCGGTAGAGGGAGGATGGATGGGTATGTGAAGGTATGGAGGTCTGAATTAACCGTGGTGGAGGATAGCTGTGTCCAGTGACCTCCCAGATAGCTAGATGGTGAGGTAGATGGAGTTTCTTAGTAGCTGGTGGTGTTTGAGTTTGATTCTGTGTATGCAGGCTCTGATGCTGATCTTGGGTGGGTGGGTGGCGAGTATGAAATGTCTAGCCAGTCACTGTATATGGCAGTTAATAGGTGGGGCAGCCCACTGGGGCCTGTAACCTCTGAGCAGTTTTGAGTTCTGCAGTTCAGGTGGGGCTGGGATTGGAGCTCAAGTGGTACATCATGGGCTGCCTGGAGAACTGACCAGCCTGGGTCTTCCATAATAAAATCATGGGACAACTGTTCAGATATCCTTCAAGAAGTGCAAGACAAACTGTTAGTACTTCCGCAAACCTTTTTGGGACATCTTTTTTCCAGAGCAAGGGCAACATCTGTTCATAGCTTCACAGTTATAGTTTCTGTTAGGGAACAGCGGCCACAAGGTCACGGTGGGCCGAGGGTTTTGTACAGAACAGGCGGGATTAGTGGCTAGGAGTCTGAGCGGTGCGGGAGACACGGTGCGATTTCAAAACACGTGTATTTTATTTACTTACACTACTGGAGCGTAGGTAGAGAAGCTTACTTCGGTTACAGTTAGATAATGAACAACAAAGGGGTCTGTTGGCCCACAGGGTTCTCGAGCTGAGCCCTTGCTACCTAGCCCGGAGGCTAGGGGTGGCTGCCCAACTCGATAGTCCCGGGACTGGTCAACAGCTCATCAGTTGGGATATGAACAACAGAACTGTAACAACGAATGGTGTGATGCCAGTCCAAATGGATGAAACGGGTGGTCGATGAGATGCTGAAGTCGATGTGGAGGTCGGAGTTACAATGTCGTGGCCAGTGGTCGAGATGCGGGATTGTGGTCGAGGTCGAAGCCAGAAATTAGTTCGTTAGCCAGAGATCAATACGGAATAATCAGATCAAGACGAATCGAATAAATCGCAAAATCGTAGCTGTGAGGAGACCAGTTGGCCCAAAGCCCTCCTGAGGAGCAGTCCCTGCAGCCGCAGCCTCTGCTCTCAGGACCGGTTCGATCTCTTCCTGCGGGACAGTCTCTGCTAAGGCAGTATCTGTTCGCAGGTTGAGCGTGGTCTCCCCCCTGAGGAGCAGTCCCTGTGAATAGCAGCCTCTGCTCTCAGGGTTGAATCTCTCCCTGTGAGACAGTCTCTGCTAAGGCAGTATCTGTTCGCAGGTCGAGCGTGGTCTCCCTCCTGAGGAGCAGTCCCTGCAAATAGCAGCTTCTGCTCTCAGGGTTCGGACAGGAGACCATTGGACTTAAAGCCCTCCTGAGGAGCAGTCCCTGTCAGTACAGCCTCTGCTCTCCAGACGATTCTTCCCTGTCAGCACCGCTGTCAGCACCCCCCAAAACTCGCTCTCATTCTCTCTTTCGCTAACTCTCCCCCCTGAGGAGGGGCCCCCAAGTCTTTATGACAACCGGGTAGCCAATCAGGTTGTCTTCTCTAAAGAAATTTCTAGTCCGATTA
>NW_017729027.1:46955530-47001923 GCF_001723915.1 Gavialis gangeticus | reverse complement strand
TCAGCTTTGATTGACAAGCCAAGGGTGGCATAGGGGGCACATGCTGGGCACGCTGTGGAATTTTCCATAGGCCTTGTCTGCTTGTCTGCGCATGATCAAACTTAACTCTTGTGTTGCCAGCATACATCTAAAATTTGGTCCGGACAGTTTCAAGAGGAAGAAAGGAGATCTGATCCCATTTAGTACTTACTAAAGCGCTATATGAATATCTTTTTTTTTAACTTGCCTATAAAAGTCTACAGCATAAACTTTCAGGAACAAGAATGGGAGCCTCATCAAGAAAGTAAGTCTTATCTAACAAGTAAAAGGAATCGTCTACATAAACATGCTACTTAACCTGAAAGTCTAAGTCCCCTATTAAGGACAGATTTAGCAGTGTTTTGGAGTAAATGCTCATGAAGTTGTCTAACAAAATTATTTTGCAAAATATACCTCATTATGTTTGCTAATATATCATGTACTAGAAAAACACCCACTGTTGTCCAAAACACATATATTAATCCAAAATAATATATATTATTATGTGTTTGTGTGTTTGGATATGTATTTATATATGTATAAGTATCTGTGTGTATATAACAAACCAAATACAAGTATTAATCCAATGCATTTGATCACTTTCACAACCACAGTGAGGTTACATAGTACAAAATAAGGCAGTTAGCATTTTTTTACTAGAGTAGATGTGCCGGTTTTGAAATTAGTCTGGTACTAAATTGTCTAATCTCAAGTTTAAAAGTTCTCTCTCATTGCGTAACTTAGCTATAGTATGCTGGAAAATCTTCTTTTGAGGTAATTAGATGAAAACCATTGAATACACTAACTAGTGTGTACTAACAGCTTGCAAATGCTAAAAAGAAAAACTGCTTCTCTTTACAAAATGAAACAATATTTGTGTAGTACTTGAAAATGTACATTGTCATATGCTAGTAATGGGATGTTTAAATATTATACTGTCAACATCCTAATTTCTCATCTTTTTGTCTCTGTGGCTACAAATGCTACAGGATTAATCATACTCGTTTTTGTAATTCTTTCTTGTAAAATATTTTTTTCCTTAGCTTTTGCAGTTAATCGCAAAATCTCAGCTAACTTCGCTGAGTGGTGCAGCACAAAAGAACTACTTTAATATTTTGGACAAAATAGTGCGAAAGGGTAAGCTAAGATTTTTTTTTTGTCATAGTTATGTGGGATTCATTAATCATGACTGAGTTACTATTCTGCCATTTCAGTTAAGTTCAGTATATAGTACACAACAGAAAAGTAATGTCATGCTTAATGAGTGAGAACTGTTAGGCTAGAAAGAGACATTGTCAGTGGAGTGTGATCAGCTGATATGATCCCCCTCCACAGATGTCTGCAGTCATCCCTGATTGTTGCATCTCAGTTTAGGGTGTGTCTTCAAGGGAATACCCCCACTTACAGATGCACCCACTGTATTTAATGAAGGGACCCCTGTGAAAGCCCCCCCTCCTTCAAGGGACTTACCCCCATGTATCTGTAAGCAGGGAGGGGGAACTTGCACAGGGGTCCTTCACTCTGTTTAAAAGCCTATGTAGGGAAATCCCTTGCAAAGAATCCCTTTGCAGGGGATTGCCCCAACCACATCTAGAAGTGCAGTTCATCAGGAGATTCCCCCCTCCACAATTGCAGCCCATGTTTTGAGCTGCTGCCAGGAATGCATGTTGAGTTGGTGCATGCTGGGGCACAGGCTGTAAATGCGGAAAAGGGACCTCCCTATAGCAACCCCCCCACCCATCATGCATTCAGGATGTGGGGGGAAATCCCCTGCCAAAGGATTTCCCCATGTGCTGCACAGGGTGTGTGTCTGCAACCAGGGAACCCCAAAGCCCCGAGTTTTTTCCCTGCTTACCTAGGTGCATTTGAGTAAGTGGAGAAAGCAAGGCAGATGCTCGCAAGGCTTTAGGGGCCAGTCCAGCCCAGGAATTCCCAAGGTCTGCAGGACCAGGCCCCTCAAACCCAAAAAAACCTCTACCCCAGGGAGGCTAGACAACCCAGCTAGCTTCATGCTGCCTGAGCTCTTCCACCATAAGCGAACAGACATGGGTAGCGATAAAGCAGCTCAGTTTATTACTTTCTGTCATGACCACAAATCTGAGTAATTGTGGCATGACAGAAAGTATGGATATCTGTTAGCTTTCACTTTATGCCGAGGCACAAAGATGATGTCTGCTTCCATCCTTAATGCTTTATTACCAGTGTTTTAAGGTTGTTGATTTGTTTTCTTAATAACAAATTGTACCCCTCAGAACAAGGACAAAGTGAAATAACAGGTTACATTTTATGATTTGTGGTTTCTTTTGATATACTGTTTGTTATATCAAACTAAAACTGTTTTGTTCTCAACAGATAATTAATTTAGTAGTATGTTCACTTAAATGTAGATCTTTGAATTTGCTTGCATGATATACCAGTACAGCATAGTCTGTGCTTGTCAATTTACACTGTTTGCAAAATAAGAAAAGTAGGGCTGTTGCATACAGATGTTTGGAAAATGTTGGCTTTTTCAGTGGTGTGACCTGTATATGGAAGGCACTTAATACTGTCAGCCTTGAATATAGGAAATTCATTTGCAAAACTGACATTCAGCATGATGTCTTTTAACTGCATGGCATGAAATGTTACACTAATGTCTATATAATTGAACTGTCATTGGCATTGCTCTTTCACCCATGAGAGCTGAACATTCGAAGTCCATTGTGAGATCAAGGCATTAGGTAATAAATAAAGTCACTTTCTGCGTCGAGTGGTTCAGCTGCGGAAATGTAGATTAACTTAGGTTAAATGTAACTAAAGTAAAAAACTACCTCTTGTATTTTCCTCCCTTAGTTTTGGAAGACCAGTACAATCCACGCTTAATCAAAGATCTTCTTCAGGATTTGAGTTCTGCGCTCTGTATACTGATTAGGGGAGTAGGGAAATCGGTATTGGTTGGGAACATTAATATTTGGATTTGTCGATTAGAAACTATCCTTACGTGGCAACAACAGCTGCAAAATCTTCAGATGAACAAGGTATATTAAATTTTTAATTATGATGTATGGGGTAATAGAGAAGGAGCTACTTCGAACACTGGCTTTTAATTTACTTCTGTCAAATTTTAAATGCATCTAAAACCATTTTATCATATTTCATTAATTATCCTGGATATATAACAATGACAATGTATAATATAAAGGTCAACTTTTTAAAATTCTACAGGTTTTTATATCCCTTTATAAGGCGGACAAAAGGAACTTTATGACTTAAAGCTATGGTAGTATATATTAGGTGACTCCTGTCAGATATTGACAGGTTTAATTTTCTGATGTTCCCACCACAAATTTAAAAATAGCAGTCTTTCTTAACATAACTTTATCAAGTTTAACTGTGCCTGATCAGAAAACAGAACAACTTTTAAGTACAAATTTAAAATCCAAGATTAGATGGGTCAAGAAAATCAAGTGACAGTTGTTGAACTTTGCAAAGAAACATGCATTCTTTCTGTGAAGAGGCATAACTCATTGACTTGTGGCATTTTTTAAAGCTTGGACTTTGATCACACATCTTTCTTTAGTGTGCAAATTGTGTTGTTGCAAGTATTTACAGTGGAAATGTCTGAAAAAGGGATAAACTTATTACAGTTTCTAAAGTGTCTCTGCTAAGAGAAGTCACAAGACACTGGCAGCAATAAACTTATCTAGCTGCTTGTACAATTTTTTTCCCCTTTTTCCTTTTTGTCACCATTTAGTTCACTCAAATTATGAGATCCCCCCACTCTCCCCTTCTGGTGTATTTTTGTGTATTTTTGTTGATTTATATTCTGCTTAATTGCATTGTTGCAATTCATGTTGGAATGAAAGCTAAGATCATAAAGAATAAATGCTGAATTTCACATTAAGGATATTATTCATATGGTCAACAAGCCAGAACAGCAACTTGAGAATCATAGAACATGAGGGTTGGAAGGAACCTCAGAAGGTCATCTAGTCCAACCCTCTGCTTAAAGCAGGACTTATCTCCAATTATATCATCCCAAACTTGCCTGGATAGATAATATTTGTTTTGCTTATAATTTATTTTCAGTCAGTAACTTGTAACTGAATTGCTTTTGCTTCACTTATGACAAGGGGTCTACCTAAATTGTGGTTAGACTTACCAATTTCATAGGTTTGTAGTGGCGTAAAGAGTAAATTCCTCAGACATTTTGCAGGTGTGCTCCAGCAGCCCTGCCCCTCAGTGCTGATTGGTATAGAGGCCCTGGGAAGGAAGGAATGAGGGGAAGCCGCTATCTCAACTGCTGGCTGCCTTTGTGTGGCACTGCCCCTTAGCACTGTTTAGCAAAGAGGCTGGGGGGGAAGGAAAAGATGACAAGTCTGTAGCCATCTATGCTGCCCCGCCAGCCAGCACCTTTCCCTCCTGGGTGGACTGTGAGACTGGGCCTCAGTGGCAGCAAGGTCCGTTGGCTCCCACTGGGGAGCCAGCATTTTATTTTTATTAAGCTGTTTTTTGTTGATTTTTGCAGACTGTCCCAGGTTTCATGGTTTCCACAAAATCCATGAAACTGTGATTTTTAAGTAGACCCCTATTTATGACTACAAATTCAAGATTATGGTTATTGTCATGTTCACAGATGTCCATATATGTTTGGTCCAAAAAGTATACATAGTATATCACTATAGAAAATCTGGTCTGTAAGTGAGGTCAGTGAGCATAGTGCACTAAATTATAGTATAAAACTACAGCCCAGCAACTCATGGAGTTCCCAGAGAGTGTAGCTGCTGCAGTATCTTTAGAGAGGAAAAAAAAGTAAGCCTTGTACAGATACAACCCTTCATATCTGAGCAGTCCCGCTAGGTAGGGACACTTTCACCCCACCTGCACAGATTAATTCTGATGATAGTGCTAGTATTAAATATAGATCTGTGCTGCTTAGACACCTGCTAAGAAAAGGCACAGTAAGAGCCTTGGAGTAGGCTTAAGTGAGGGAAATGGTAACACAATTCTTGCTTCCATTTGCACACTGCAAGCAAAAGAATATACCCCTCCAGTGTCCGACTATCTATGCTCTACTGAGAACCCCATGGAAGAGGATCAGTGATGCATATTTCTGGGATAGCCTGCTCTATAATCTTCTAACTGATATAAGTCTGCGAACTAAGTAGTGGAATTGCTGTTTTGCATGACACAGTGGAAGGAGGGATTTGACTCTGCTTTCTTTCCTGTGCTCCTCTGTGCGTGTCCTTTCACAGCATCTGGTGAAGTGATCCTGGGATTACAAAAATTTATACGTCTCTGATTTAGTTAATCTTTAAAGTGCCTCTCAACCCAGTCTCCTTTCTTTCCTCTGTGACCTTTGTAGCCTTATTGTTCAGGGGTTCTCTTTGACTTTCATGTCTTCTTTTTATTGTATTTAGTTGCATAATTATCATCAGCTTACTTGGGTTTTTTTTTAAATAACGGTTTCTCGTACTGTTTTGATAATCCTACCAGTCTTAGTAAAGCTCCAATTGACTTTTTTTATAAAGAGGTAAAGTTAAGTTTTTGGTTTTTGAGGTTTTTTTATTTACCTGTTTGTTTGAAAATTGGCTTTCGCACCTTTAAGACAATTTTCAGATGGTATGTTTTGCTGTTTGTTTAAATGCTGAAATTTATCTTGCTTTTAATTGCCAGTGTTTTTGTTCAATAGTACAATTTTTCAGTTAAAAAAAAAAAAACACATTCATTCAACATTAGAAAACCTAATAGTTGCAAGACCACAATGTTCAGCAACTTTGTTTCTAGAGTTTGTTTATTATTTATTTATTTATTTAACAAGAGACTTGAAGACTTAACCAATAAATGTTGAAAAGCAAATAAAATGGCAGAATGATAAATGAGCACCAAAAATAATCAGTTCTTAAAAGCAGAGCTACAAAAAAAATTTTTGAGACCTTTTTATCAGTTTTTATACCTAAAATTGAAAACCCTATTAGTGTCTGATACTAATAACTTTTATTTCCAGCAAGTCAACAATGGTCTTACGCTTAGTGACCTCCCTCTGCATATGCTGAATAACATCCTATACAGGTTCTCAGATGGCTGGGACATTATTACTTTAGGCCAAGTGACTCCAACACTGTACATGCTCAGTGAAGACAGACAGTTATGGAAAAAACTTTGCCAGTACCATTTTGCAGAAAAACAGGTAATAAATGCAATAGTTTGTGTTTAAGCATAATGCGTTATATCTGTCATATTGTATACAAGATGACTAAGTGGGAATATTTTCCTTACTAAATTCTGCCTTTTTTAATGTTGAATCGTGGTAATGTTTGATAAGGATACAGGCTGGTTTTTCAGACCTGATTATCCTAAGAATTCTGTTTAGCACCTCCTGTAAATTTATTTGAAGGGCTGTAGTTGGAAGTTTTCTTGTAGTGTTCATGAGGGTACCTAAACTAACCTTTATTTCTAATTTCCAGTCATTCCCATGTAACTGTGGCAGAGTATATCATTAAAGTTTCCGTATATAGTACATTTTTAATGAAGTAAGATTGTGCATACATTCTAAAAGTCTGAACAGTAAGACATGAGAAAATCCCTCTGACTAGAGTATTATGATTTGGGGTTGTTTGCAAGAAAGTTGTTTCCAGAAATGTTTTGGAGTCTTTCTGCCCATTAGTATTAGAGTTTTGAAAGGACATTTAAAAGAAATATCAAAGTATTCTTTTGCCATATTAATTAAAAGAGAATAACAGGAAGGAAGGAAGAACTTGGACTTTTTAGCTACTTTATTCAGGGACTCGGGGTACAAAAAGTTGGCCCCTCTGGGGTCCAGGTCCAACATACAAAGCAAAGACAAACAAATCACCATCAAACCAAAAGCACCATGCTATTATGCCATTACATTCATAACCTCACACCATGACAGACACCTTCACAATATTGCACGTCGTACCTAACATGCCATTATGTGGTCAGGACACCCAGCCAAAGCTAAAGCCCTCTACAGACCTCTATAAACAAATGATTCCTACCCTGCACTATCCAATAGTTCATGTAACAAAATCTTCAACTTCCCACACAAAGAAAAAAGCAAAAAGCAGCCTGATGAGGGCCTAGGACGCGACGCAAGTTTGGAGTTGCAGTCTGCCACCAACCCTGCCCAGTCACCCAGACTAGTCATGACATTAGAGCACGTATTGAAGATGGCTGCCCTCCATGTGGCACAGCGCCCCCTTAAGGGCCCAGTGTGCCCCAAAGACAGGCACCACCTGCCAGAGCACAGCGTGCTCAAACTCCAGCAAGAGGCGCCCCCACACCAGGAGGCTTAAAAGCTGCAGGGCATTCTCTGAGCCAGTCCCAGCAAGCTGGTGGCGCTGGCTCTTGAAGACAGGCATCTTGGCCTGACCCAGCAGAAAGTTGGCCAGGCAGATGGTGCCCTGCTGAGCTGCCCGGTATGGGTAGGAGCACACGTAGGTGTTCTATGATAGACTCCTGCCCAGCGCCCGCAGCACTGGCTCAAGGGTGACAGAGCAGCTGCAGGAGGGGACAGTTGAGGAAGGCATGAAAGGTTCTCAACACCTCCTGGACAGAAGGGGCAGGATGCCGAGGTGGCTGGGTCAAAGTGGGAGGCAAATGTGCCAGTGGCTAGGATGCCATGCAGCAACCACCACTGCAGGCAGCCAGTTGTCTTGGCAGTTGGCAGCTTATACAACGTGCACCAAGCCAAGTGGGCCGGTGTGGAATCTGGCAACCCCGGGTGCCATCACCATGGTGTATCAGGGCAGCCCACCTGCACCTGGGCATGGCGGATGTGAATCACCCAGGCATACAGGCTTCTACACAGCAGGGAAGCAAAGGGGCAACCCGTGTCACTGTTGGGAGGCATGGTGAGCGTGGGCCAGCTCACCAGCCACAGACGGGGCAACCTGCAGTAGGGGAAGGTCTCGCTCGGGGCATCCACAACGAGGGGGACCTGGCGCGCCCAGAGATGGTCATCCAGGATGGCTGCTCCCTCCAGCAGGAGGGCAGCCTGAATGTCACGCAGGAGATGGCCCACGCTGTGGACGGAGTGCATGCCCAGCTGGGTGGTCAGGGCGTTGGGTGAGAGCCAGGCCGACCAAGCAGGGTCAAGGAGATGGCCCAGGCAGAGGACACACACCTGGATGAGAACGGCTGTGAGGCTGGCAGAGGCCAGGCTTGGCACGAGGTGCTGCAGGGCTGGGTTATGTACCAAGGGCTCCCTCAGCAGCTGCAGGAACTGCAGGCACTGGGCCCAGGGCTGGAGGCAGAAGGTGGCCTCCCAGGCTCATACCATGCCGTGGTAGAAGGCCAGAAGCACTACCCAGTTCAGAAGCATGAGGTACAGCAGGAAGAGCTCCCTATCAAAGCCAAGGGCCCCTGCCCTTTGCCTGGAACTGGCACACCAGTTGTTGTCAGGGTAGGCACTCCTTGCCCTAGAGTCACTGATGGGCTTGCAGACAGAAGGCAGGCACCTTGCTCTCCAGGTCGACCAGGCTCTGGCCCCCCTTGGCAACAGGTAGGTAAAGGATGGTTCTTAGGAGCCAGTAGTGCCCATCTCAGAAAAAAACCTACCAGGAGGTGCTAGAGTCTCTCAAGTAGGTCCTGTGGTGGGTCGAATATGGCGCACCAGTGCCAGAGGGCTGCCACCACCAGGTTGTTGGCAATGACACATCCATGGTAGGAGAAGCTGGTGCCAGCACCACCATTGCAGGGGGCCTCCACCCACTCAAAGCCATCCCAGCTGTGCACCATGAAGGTCAGTGGCCCCAGGAACACGGCCAGGACCTTGAGGTCCTTGCAGTGCTGGGTGAGACCCCTCCGCAGATCCAGGGGTGGGGGGAATCACACTGGTCTATGCGCCAAGCAGCAGGGTATCACTTTTAGCCCAGTTGATGTGGGCCAAGGAGGCATTCTCATAGGTTCACTGGCAGCCTGTCAGGGCCCACACATCTTCCTGGGTGTTGAGGAAGATGCTCACATCATCCACATATGCTGACAGCCAGAGTGGATGGCCAGTGGACAGGCCTGTGGCTATTGGCAGAGCCATACCACTCAGGCATTGCCACAGCACATGCAGCAGCAACTCAATGGCCAGGGCGTAGCGTATGCCCGACGGGCCAGGCATGACAGATGCTCCTGTGTATAGGGAACGGGGCACAGAGTTCACTGGCTGTGAGCAGGTCATGCAGCAGGAACAAGCTGTCTTGGATGATCCTGCCCAGCACACAGTAGCTCTGCTCAGGCCCAGCGACAGAGGCTATGACAGTACAGAGGTGGGTCACTAGTTCTCCTATGAGGAGCAGGTCATCGTCCTCACTAGCATCACGCAGGAGGGCAGCCAAGGTCTCAGAAAAAGCAACCTTCTCTTGGCTTTCAGTGGGTGTGTAGGCATTGATGAGTAGCAGATGGCATTGTGCGAGGGTGACATGGACAGTCAGCAGGTGGCTGGAGATGACCACCCACACTACCGCTGAGTCATGCTGCAGCTGTGGTACTAGGAGGGTTGCAATCCCAGCACTGAGTTTGGTGTCATGGCTCAAGAACAAGTGGCCTCACCAGGCAGCGGGCCAGGCCACCTGGTTGAGCCCATTGGAATGTCTCTCCTGGAGGAAGGCGATGGCCAGCCACTTCTGGTGCAGGAGCTCCAGGATGCCCTCCTGTTTAACTGGATCTTGGCACCTGTTGATATTAAAAGTGCCAATGGCCATGGTTACCATGGGTGTGGGTATGGCAGAGGAAGAGCAAGCACCCAAGAGCAGAACAAGACAGCAGAGACAGGTCAGGGAAGGGCTATCATGCCCTACTGTACTCCAGGGACCCCCCCCAGGCCCTCACCCGTTGTGTGAGCTTCTCCAGATTGTAAGCCATCTGCCGGGTGCCTAGATCTTGCTGCAGAAGTTTGGCTGCAGCTCTGGAAGCCTTGACAAAAAGCTTAGGGTCCGTGGACCATCCGCTGGATGGTGCTGTCATGCTGGAGACCCCAGCCCCATCACATGAAACGGGGGTGAAAGGAGGTGGGGAAGAGATCCCGGCCTCACTGGGATGTGCTGCTTTCTCCTGTGGACACTGGGCTGCTAGATGGGAAGAGCTACCACAGTGGAAACACATGGTCTCCCCCAAGGAAAAATAAATCACAAACCTCCACCCGTCAAGCGTGAGGTTCAAGGAGCGAGGCAGAGACAGGGTGCCTTCCCTTGCGAGCATGAAGACCTGCCTCCAAAAGGACAGGATATGCTTCAGCTTCGGGTCCTTGCTTCCAATCATTAGTCGGCAAAAGGAACTCATAGGAACCCCAAGGGCTTGAGTCCCTTAGCCAGCTCCCTATCAGACAGGTGTAGGGGGCATTGGAAATCACCACTCTCAGCACCTGGGTGTCTAGGGGTGTGACAAGATAGTGTATGCTTACAATGTCCAGGCCTTCCGCGCACACCCTGTTGACCAGGGTAGGAGTGCTCAGGTAAACATTGGGACCATGTTAACATGAGCTGTGTAACGTACATTACACCATCCCAGGAGATCAGCTAGGGCACCTGCACAGACCTCAACCCCAACATAGGGAGGGATATGAACCCTCAAGCCATAGTTAAGGGGGAGGTTTTGAGATGCATCCCCCCCATGCCAGCTCTTGGGGGTAGGAGCGGCCATTCTTGCTAGGACAGGGTTAATCCCAAAAGCTAAAACTAAGGAAATAAAAAAAATTGTATGTATAAACTACAGAGATAAGTATCTGGTAATGCAGCAATAAAAAGCAAAAAGGGAGGGGTGTGAGTGCCCAGAGGGGAGAAAGGAGGAATGGAGGAGGAGGAGGAGGAGTGGCGGGTGGGGGGAAAGGTTATAGGGGTTAGGAAAAAATAAAAGAATGACATGGAGAAAAGGGTGGAATTAAGAGCACCCCTCGAAAGGAAAAAGATAACTCCCTGTGTCAGACAAGCAAAAAAAGAAAGAGAGAGAGAAGCTGTGAAGTAGACAAATGCAACTCACAGACAGAGAAACTGGAAGTAAAAGAGGGAGGGGACAGAGAATAGAAAAAAGAAAAATACTGTGAAAATACAAGAAAAAAATCAGAAAGGGAGGTAAACAAAAGCAAGAGGCATTTAGACAGGTGGGAGTCAGAAAAGAAAAGAGAAAGCCAGGGAGTCTTACACTCAGGATCACCCCACACAGCTCCAAACGTGCCTGGTCTGAGGCATCCAAAGGGGAAGGAAAGTGTGGGGCTTTTGTGCTGTGAGGATGAGGGCTGAGATTCATGTTTTTCTGTTGTAAGAAATCCAGGGAGAAGGAAACTGAGGAAGGTCATGAGGCTATGATATTAGAACAAGAAGGGGACACTTTGTTTCTTTTGATATTTAAGCCACAGAACAGACTCTTCAAGACTGAGAGACTGTATTTTGTTAGTTTTTATTCTGTTTGATAGTTAGGGTTTGTGGAACTCCATAGAAAAGGGATCACTTTGAAGAGATGAGACCAGAGGGCTAAGTTGTGGCATAGACCTGACTGTGGGACAAAGGCCAGGTAAGATGGAGGAGGTCCGCACTTTCTAGTATACCAGCAGAACTAATACATGGAACTATAAGCTGTGGCCTAAAAAGAGCTTTTAAGGTACTTGTTCATACTTTTGTAGTTAATAAGGCTTTGCAGATACAGGTAGTGATCTAGCAGCAGATCCAGAAGGCTCAGGAAGCAGCACTGGTGCACCATAAGACAGTCATTGACCTGATGAAGGATGAAAGAGATCCCCGTGCTTTTCAGATGTAGGTAGGGAGAGCATGTAGAAAGAACCTGTCTGTAGAGGTGTGAGATCTAGAAAGAGTGAAAGATAATACACCAAGAAAAGGGATTGTGACGCTAACTGAACTTATAGCCAAGAGAATTGGAAATATGAACCTGTTTGAGTCAGATGAGGAAAAGTTAGTCGTCTGTGAAGAACCTGCCTCAATAGTTATGGGCCCTGGAGAGGATGTGGTTTTGAGCCTCAGAGGAGAGGGTCAGAGCTGAACAAGACAGTTTATGGTTTGACCATGTGCAGTAGTTTGAAGGCATGGCTGAAAATGGAGAGAATGAAAATATGCCTATCCTGAAGAGGAGAAATAGATCAGCAGTTTGAATACTGTTTTGGTGACCACGGTCTGCCGAGAGACTATTTCCTAAAGAAACTAATTAAGCTAGAAAGGGGGTGCAGACCCATGAGTAAGTCGGATGTAGAAGTGGTCCAGAAGTTAACATGAACCAAACTGAGGTGTGTGGCCAGTTGGGCCACACACAGCCCCAAAACATAGGCAGGATCTGGAGTCTCTTTACCACCTCCCATCCTAAGTACTGGGCTGATACTGATAACTGATGGATGGCTAGCTGAAGTACTGCATAAAGTACAGTCTGTTGTGTGGTGCTGGCCCTAGAGAGAGGCTATAGGAACACAGATCATGTAGAGTGCAGAATTTGAACTTTAGAGGAAGACAAAAGTATGTTATGGCTGTTTGTTAAGAGGCTAGTAGGTACACATGTGCTTTATTGTCAAGTAGATTAATTAGCTCTGCAGTAAAGTGTCACTGTCTACACATGCACCAGTATTATGGCACAGGAAACAAATTAACTCCACTGTAAGTACTATCTTATGGAAGAGTAATTAACTGCCCTGAAATGCATGTGTAGACTATGACTGTTGGGGGCCAGACTCCTGCCGGCTGCCTAGCCACATGGCTCCACAGGGTCAGTACCCTCATGCCCCAACCACCTGACACCACCACCTGGAGCCCAGGGCTGAACCTCTAGGTCTTCTGCCAACCCAGGCCTGCTCTACCCTGGCTCAAATTGCTGCTGTCATGGGTGCATGTGTAGACACTGTGCCCAAGAGCAGTTTACTCCAGCTTAAACAGCTCTAGAGTTTATTGCTTTGGCTTAATTTCATGTGTAGATGCGCACCCAGCAATAGTCCAGGCAGTGCTGTTTAGGAAAAAGAAACAGGAAACCCAAATAAAGGTGTGATAAGGATTGTCAGTATCAATATCATCGTAACATCCCAGTATGGTGTTGGCTTTTTTAGAAACAGTGTGATATCGTTGGCTCGTGTTCAGTTTGTGATTCATTATACTCCCTTCCTGCCCTCTCCAGACACTTTTCTGCAGTTTTTTACCAGCCACTTTTTGTATGTGTGTAGTTGATTATTCTCATCAAAGTGTAGACCCTTGCACCTGTCCTTTGTGAATTTTATGCTTTTCATTTTGGACCATTTCTCCAATTTGCCGAGACCATTTTCATTTCTGATCCTGTCTTCCCGAGAACCTGCACCCCTTTCCAGCTTGATATCCTGCAAATTTGTTGAGTGCACTCTATTCCATTATGCAAATAATTAAAATACTGAAAGATACCAGACTCATAACAGACTTCCTGTAGACCCTCCTTTACGCATCTTTTCAGCTTGAGAGTGAGCCATTAATAACTGCACATTGAGTACAGTTTTGCAACCAGTTTCAGATCTGCCCTTCAATAGGTTTTCTTTGGTTATATTTTTCCAGTTTGCTTAAGATGGCAGCCCTTGATGCAGTATCAGAAGTCTTATTAAAATCAAACTACATCACACTTTTTGTTTTGTTGCTATCCACAAAGCTTATTATCCTGTCATAGACGGAAATTAGGTTGGTTTGACATAACTTGTTCTTGACATCTGTGTTGGCTTTACTTGTCACCTTAAAAATGTATTAGGTGAGCTGACCTTGGAGAAAGGACAAGAGGAAAAATTCTGAAGAGATTAAAGGAAGAAGATATTATTAGAAGATAATAGAAAAAATGAAGATCACTAAAGCAATTTAGAATAATTTGCTGAATGTAGGAACTCTAAAAACACTATTGAAAAATGCTAAGAGGTCTTTTTAAACTCATGAAGTTTTCAAGTAGATTTTCACTTGGTTAATAAAACTATTTTTCAGCTATCAAATTGTAAGTTTCCTCAATTTAGAATTAAGCCACTTTTACAAACAACTATAAGATGGAGCTCTTCCTAGTTTTTTATTGTCTTCTCAGTTTACTAGTAGGAACAGAATCATTTGACTTGAAATATCTTTATACTGTTCATTGGAAAATTAGATAGTGTCAACCTTTAAAATGCAGTAGTTCTTCAACCTGAATTCCTCGCAGAACACTTATTCCATACTAAGAATGACTTCTGCAATTTTGCTTGTTCAGCATTCAAAGTGGATCTACATGTCTGAATGGAAAGCTAGCATAGGATTCTCATTGTACAATAGCAAGTCTGGGTCTTTTCCATTTAGGCATACCAGTCCATGTGATTAGATGAACCACACTTCCAAAAAGATATATACAAAGAAGACTGGAGTATGTTATTTTACTTTAAAGAAAAAGAATTATTTAAAGTTTCTAACCATAATTATTATGAAGTCTTTGCCCATACTTTTAGTTTTATAAGCCATGAATTGAAATACATGCATCTTTCACTTTTATATAGAAATAAAGAAAAATACTCAGTGGGTACATTGTAGTCTACACGTGCACTAGTTTTAGGTTGCAGTAAATTAATTAACTCCACTGTAAGATAGTAGTGTTGAAGACAGTACTATCTTATGGTGGAGTACTTTACAGCGCTGAAATGCATGTGTAGATGGTGATGCAGAAATTGCACCTAGTCAGCTCAGGCAGCAGGTTAAGCCACATGGCTCCATACATTTGGCACTTTTGTTCTCCAGCCAGCCCCTCTGCTGACCAATGCTGCCACCTGAAGCCTGGGACTGCCCCTCTCCCCTCCCCGAGTCTGCTGCCAGCCTGGGTTTGTTCCACCCCGGCTTAAACTGTTACTGTCCCAGGCACACGTATAGATGCTGTGCCCAGAAAGCAGCGTACTCCAGCTCAGAGTGCTCTGGAGTTTATCGCTTCACATTAAGTACACATGTAGATACACCCAGTGAATAAGTGTTTCTGTAAAATACTTTAAAATATTTCTTTTGTTATTTAGACATAGTATTGACTTTAGGCTAGAACCTAAATAGACTTAGGTGTTTACAATAGGATTTGGTTGTACCTGATGTACCTACATCCAAAATAGGGATAAAAAAAACCAGAAGCAGTGGCTCTGAAATTTACTTGGGTACCTCTGTGTTTGGCATGCACATAACTGCCCCAGCCTGAGCAGCTAGGTGCTTATCTCCCATGTTAGTTATGTTGGAATCCAGAAACTAGATGGAGCATAAGTACACCAAGGAGCTGGTCCTAACAAACACTGACAGGATAGGGCCTCTTGTAAAAGGCAGTTGCAACTGTTTTAGTTTAAAACACATTTGGAGGAAGGGTTGAGGCAGGAGGAGGATGTAATGGCTCTTATAAAAGAACTCCCCAAATCTACTTTCCTCCCTTACTTGAAAGTAGGCACCACATTGGCCTTCTTCCAATCTTTCGGCGCTTCAAGCAAGTTCCAGCAAGAAGGAGCATGTCTGTAACTTAGTGGTTAGGGCAGTCAGTTGGAAAAGTGAAATTCTAGTTTCTGGTCCCTACTCTGTTTATGCATTTTACATTAAACAGTTATTGGATTAAAAGGATGCCATGTAAATAATCCTGGGGCCAGGGCCTGGAACTTCCAACTCACCCTTCTGAGAAAATGTCCTAACCATAAGATCATCCTGTTCCTTGTTGTATCAGTTCTCAAACCATTAGGCAATTATGTAACAATGGGCCTCCTCATCCTAGTGGACCTTCCTCTCCTCTGGTCCCTTTTGAAAAGAAAGCCCATAACCCCTGCTGATAATCTTTTTAAAAAATTGTAAGCACACAATCGAAGAAGAGGAACCCAGGTTCTGAAACCTGAGTGGGCGGAGGTGCTTCCCCACAGACCTGGCTTAGGTGATAAGCTCTACAGTGGAGCAGGAATTCAGCATACCCTTGTATTTAGTGTTTCCTATGGCTTAGCTGTAAGAAATTAACCATTCACCACACAGGTATTTTGAATGGCCCTTTTGAAGTGCCTGACTCTCCCCATGCACTGCAAAGTTTCCTAAGTCAGGGTTTTGGATTTCACTCTGAGGGCAAGGGGCCTAAAACCCCCCCAGTATTTCAGCACCTAGGTGATCTAACTCCTTATTCCTTTATGGAAGTGGAGTTAAATAAATTATACATATTTTAACAAGTCTATAGTCTGTTATTTTCTTTGCTTTTTCTAATTAATTTGGTTGCTTTGTGAAATGTTCATGTATTTTGAGGGTTGTGGACTAGAATTTGGGATAAATCATCTTGTATGGCTGGACCTTAAAATTGAACTTCAGAGTTTCAGGTTGACACTCCATAAAGCTCTGTATACGAGTCAGAATATTAGTCCCAGAGAGGCACAATTATTAAAATTCAACTGAACTGTTCTTTTACACTTGAAGCTCTTATTGATTTGACTATCATCTGCAACCGTTGTAAAGAAAATATTAATTTTTATGTCCAGTTCTGTAGACATTTGATTCCATCAGAAAAAGGTCACGTTGACTGGAAGCTGATGTATTTTGCACTTCAAAAATGTTATCCCATAAAGGAGCAATATGGAGACACTTTGCATTTCTGTCGGCATTGTAGTATTCTGTTTTGGAAGGTAAGAATTGTATAATTATATAAGAAATGTATAATTTAAAATGGGAAAGTACTTTTCACATTTAGCTGGTGAAAAGCATGTTTGAAAGGAAAAATGTTATGATGTCATATAAGTATGTACCATCTCAAGTGGAAAGTAATTGGGTATTAAATAGAACTAATTATATGGGCATTTTTACAAAACCTTTTTTCAAGGGAATTCCAAATATAATTAGAATGTAAAGTTTAATTCTATGCTATATTTAACCATTTAAATCTGTTCTAAAATCAGTATTCTATGCTTTTACAATTTTTTAAGAATCTTGAAGCAAAGGAAGGGTGTAATTCTTTACATTCCAGCTTTTTTTTTGTTAGACAGAAATGTAATGCACCAAAATTGTGAAGTGGAAGGAGGAAAAGTCTAATTTCACGTAACTGACATCACAGCCAATAAAATATTAATCAATAGTAAGACCTTTTACAGTATTTCCTCATCATTGTTGTAATATATTAGTGGTATTCAACCTCAGTGTGTTGAGTACAGTATATTATTAGAGCTAACTTCCATCTTGTGGGCCACATCTAGTCTGTGGACCTGTGCGATTCAGCTCACGGGTTCACCCTGGTCCAGAAATTTTGCAGCAGAGGAGTGGCAGCATCATGAATTGCTGCCATCCCTCCCTCGCCACCAAATTTCTTAACCTGTGGGGACCTCCATACACTGGCAAGTGGTCAGGTTGATGTGCAGGGTTGCACTGCAGCTGGATCTGGCCTATGGGGTCATATCAGCATACCAGATTGCATCTGCAGACCAATCTCATGTGCTGATCTTGTGCTGGATAAGACCTGCAGACTTACCCTGTGTTTGGGATTCAGCCCATGGCTTGGGTCTCCATACCACTTATCTAGCTCACAGGGCCAGAGGTTGAGCACCACTGTAATATATTATGAAAACTAGTAACTAGTTTCATTTCACTGAAGAATGCTGTTAGAAATGCTCTTTCTTTTTCCATAGTCTTGCTGTTTACAAGTAGGAATATTGTGACTTACAGTTGAATTTTGTTTCTCTTGTATAGTCCGTTTTACTCTCATTTGAAGTCAGAGTAATTCCATTTTGATTTAATATTTTGGTGGCAAAATGGATTATGATGCCACTTTTTCAGACGGGCTTCAATTGGCAACCTGAAGACCTGAGTAGATCATGCTATCAAGTGGAAAATAAAGAGAAAAGAATGGCTTAAAAACCATGAAAAATCTTCTCCCTAGAGATCGCTTTGCTTCTATACATTAAGACAGATTCTTTGCATCACTCTCTCACATTCTAAGGACAGTTACTTGAAAGCAAAACTGTAAGAGCTTATCTGTTCTTTATCCCCATTCTTTCCCAAAGATGATTCTTCCTGGCATGTCTTTATGACTAGAGACAGAAGTTACACATAAACTGGTTTTAAGTGATCAGAAACTGGTTTAAACCTGTAATGGAACAAAGGTTCAGTGCACATAAACCAGTTTCAAAATGCCTGAAGTGGCTGAAACCTGATTGAATGTAGTATCAGACTTAACTGATTTGGGTCAAATTGGCTTATGCAACTTCTGTCCCAGACTCCTTCCTGGTTTTAGTTAAACCAGAGTTTTCCAGTATCCCAGGATGCTCTGCAGCCATGAGGTGGGCTTTGCCCTCTGCTCCAGAGTGCAGAGCTGGCCCGACCCCTCTGCTCTCTAACCCAAGCAGGGGCAGGGACATGGCCAGACACACCCCAGCGTGGATCTGTTAAGTCAAAGTGGGCAGGGAGGGGGTTAATTCTTCCCTCCTTCCCCTCCCCTCTGCCACTGCAGCCAAGGTCTGCCTGTTTGCCGGCAAGGGGTGGCTGGGCTGGCAGACTCTGGCTGTGGTCCCCAGGGGCAGAAGGGACTGAGGGAGGAATTAACTTCCTCCCTTCCTCCTCTGCCTTAATGGGGACATGCCAGGATGGCATCTGGCCACACCCTTGGCCCTGCTGGGGCTTCTCTATCACTGAGCTGCAGCCACTGGGGAGGGTCCTGCCCCTGCAGCTCGGCCCAGCCATCTAGCTGCCTTGGCCGGGGCTGAGCGGAGCTAGCCATCCCCAGCAGCTGTGGCTCAGTAACAGCTACTTCACGCACGCAGGCTGGGCCAGGCGAAGCAGCACCACCCCGAGTCAGGCAGCCAGGCCAGGCAGCACCACCCTGTGGTGCCAGGGGGCAGGAGGAGTGGGAGGCGGAAGAGTCCCCCTCCAGCACCCCAGAGTCCTGTGGCTGCGGGGGAGGAGGGGGAAGTTTCCTCCTCTGAGGCCGGGAAGCAGAGGTGTGCGCCATGATTGATCCCAGCTGTCAGGGAGTTGCTTTGGTGGCCAGAGCTTTCCCCTCCTTCTCCTCCTCCTCTGCCATGGGGTTTTGGCCATGCTCCCTCTTCCCCCACCCTCCAAACCCTGAAGCCCCCACCCTCTGTACCCTGCAGCCCAAAGTGGGGATTTAAACCCCTCCTCAGTCCTATTCAGGCCTGCTGGGGCCTGGCCATGCCCTTCCCCCACCACCCTTCCCCAGCTCAGCTTCCCTGTGGAAGGGAAGGGAGGTCTGCTTTAGCACCCCCGGGTTTTTGGCCTGAGCCACTGTTGGCATGTGCCTGAATTTCTGGAATTAAAAGAGAACATCTATCCACTTGCAAATTGGTTCAATCTGTGCAGGTTAGACTAACCTGCAAAGATTGAATCAATTTAGGCTCGGGCTTTTTGAAAGTCTGTCCCTAGCCCATGGGTCATCTAAGGAGAAAAAGTAGTGTGCATGCAAAGGACCTTTATGAACCATGTCATTCTGAATTTGAATACCTTGATTATCATGGGTGCATCTGCAGATGGTTATACTTAGCAAGAAAAGATAGCTGATAAAGACTTCTGCTCATATTTTTAAAAGTCTAGATAACTAGTTGATGCACTTCTGCAGCTCTCACACTTGATATCAAGACTGGATAAGTATAAAAGCTGTCCAGTGCAGCAGAAGTCTGTTCTGTAACATACTTTCTGGTAATTGGAATACAGCTTTCTATCTGTAAAAAGCAGTCTGTGATTTGACTATCCATTTATGTATTTCGTCTTTTACATTCTAGTTTTCTTAAGGAACTGTAAAGATTGTTTATATTAGAGTATTCTGTGTAAATGGATAATCTGATGGTATTTACAATATGTTTTCTCCTTTCAAATGCTTTCAGTAATTGTGCTTCAAAGTATAGGGTAGTTAAAACTGGTAGTGACCCAATTTGCTTTAGTCTAAAGAATCCAGCACTTATAACTTAATTGTTGAACGCTAAAAGATTTTTAGCAGATTCCTTTTTTATATATTTTGTTAACGGTTTAATACATTTTCCTTTTAGAAGCATTCAGATTGGCTGGTAATAGAAAGATGATAATTCTTTTCTATGTAGATTGGTCTTGTGGAGTGGTTTTCAAACTAAGAGTTCAAGTAGCATAGTGAGCTTAACAGAAATTCGGTGATAAAGAAACAGGTTCTCACCAAAGTGAGTTTTGAATCTGGAAAGGTAAAGAAATCTAGTGTAAGATTTGAATTTAGTACTTTAGATTAGTCTATAGTAGGATTGTTTCCTTCCATGTGTTCCATTTTTTAAGATGGTTAATTTAAGATTTAAGAAAAGCACTTGTTTTTCAGTGCTGTAGTTTGTATGTACCCTGATTTCGTAAGAGAACAATTTAAAATTAATGGGCTAGTTGGCACCCTCCTGCCCCCCCAAAAATATGCACATTTCTCTGAGTTTGCTAGTTCCATAGATCCATTGTTTTAGTGGGATACGGGTATCCTGGGTCATGATGATCATGAAAATAAGGAGGTTCTTTAGGTCATTTTAGACCATTTCATTGAGATTTTTGACAAATAAGAATGAAAACCTTAAATGCAGCCCTGCCCAAAGATAATTGGAGCAGAGAAAGTAGCACCGTGCTCTGAACCAATATTAAATTAAAATATTTTATTTTAAAAAAATCATATTTTTAAAATGTTATAACATTTATCGGTTTGTATTTGGAGATGGAGAATTACAGTATTCAAACCAGAAGGTCAGCCACAACTGAAGCTGAGGAGTCTTCTCCCCTACTATAAATATAAAATGAAGCTTGAGCTTTTTGCAGCATGACTATTTTGGTATACAGGGGCCTGATCATTCACATCCTCAGTAACTCTCTTAACTATGAAAACAAATGTGATCAAGGAAAGGAAAGGTGGTTGCTGCAGAGAGGGTCGGTTCTTTGAAAAGCTTTCCTCACTCCACCAACATCACTTGTTTTTCTAAAACTCTGTTCCAGTCAACTGCTCTTCTTCTAGTTACTGATCTCCACCAAGCTGTTAGCTTTGGAGATGGTGTTTTTGTACCTGATGGGAAGGTTCTGTAAAGCTGATTGCCTTCTGTTTATTCAACTTCTAAATTATTTTTCCAACCTGGTACATGGATGTTCTTTGGCTAACACCTCATTTTGTGGAAGATGCTGAGGGATTGCTAACAAATAAAAGTCTCTAATTTACCTTCTCCAAAAGGTAATGAATAGAACAGACAGCTATACACTATTGAAGCATCGTTTTGTGTTAATGCACTGATTTTAAGTAAGAACATCACTTGTTTGATCATCCTTTTAGTACTGAATATCTCTGACCCTGTTAATCTGAGAGCTCTGCCGGGGTAGTATGGCTGTACTTACCGAGTTATCTTTAACATCAGAATTATTTCCATGACAGCTAGTTTTGACACCAGGTAGGATTCTAACAGAGTATGGAAGAAGCATGGAGAGTTTGTGGGATTAGTGATTAGATAGGACATTGGAGTGTGAACCATGGCACTAACATATAAGCTGACATATAAGCTAAGGTTTGACCTTGCAGAAATAATAAGCTAAGGTTTGACCTTGCCGAAATAATTCAGTTCATCTTTAAATGAAATGATTTATGCCAGGGGTCAGCAGCGTTTTTGGGCAGAGTGCCAAAAACACCCGCAACCGACCTTATAAAGTGTTGACATGCCAGGGGTGGACAGCAGGGGAGCTGCAAGGGTCCCAATCTTTGTTATGGCGGCACAGCCCTGCCCCTTCCCTGAGATGTGACTGCCAAGCAAAATGCCTTCACTTGCCACATTCTGGCTCATGTTCTTGGGGTTGCCTAGCCCTGATTTATACTATACCAAGCACCTTTGTTGGCAAAGCTGACAGTGCTCACTTGGCTAAACTACGCCCCCAGCTCTGGAAAGTAGTTTCTTCTGGCACATTAGCAAGGTAGTACGAGTAAACTAGCTCTGCAGCTGCTGTCTGTCCTGTGAATAAATAGTTCCATTTTTCAGTCGGGTCAGTCCAGACCCTCCACAAGCCTTTTAAAGAAATATGAGAAAACAAAGGGAAGCAAAACCTGCTCCTAAAGCCATAATGAGCTCATTGAGCATTCACAGTGGGGGTGGGGATCTGAGGGTATGCTGACCATTGTAGCCTTGGGGGAGTGAGAGGGAATGTATGTGTCCCCTGCTGCTGCTGGAGCAACATCACTGTGCGCAAGCAGCAGCCCGGTGGCTGGGTTCCCTGGGAGCTGACCCTGGTGGCCTGTTGGCTCCCTCTCCCATGCATGCATATTGGGTTCAGGACAGGGAAAGGCTCCTTGGTCGGAGGCACTCACAACCTTCCCCTTCCCCCATCCTCCAGGTACACTGCTTTGTTGGGGGGTGCTGCCCTGCCTGGCTCCTAAGGTCAGGCAGTGGGTAGGGAAGGGCTGATTCTTCCATAGCAAAGACTCCTGAGAAGAGGGGGACAGTTATGGCCCCCCCTTCTGGTCAGCGCCCAGGACTGGTGCCCCACTCACCCTGCTTTAGTTACACTGCTGCATGCTCCTGAAAACCCTGCTGTGAAGTTTGTGGTGCCAGGAAATAGCTGTTGTAGTTAGGAAAAGAGCTGTGCCAGTTTATATAAAGTGTAGTAAATACACTCTTGCCAAACCATTTGTTAGGTTGGGTTTAGTATTTGTGTTGAAGACCAGTATTATATAAACTATGTATAGCAGTGGTCAAATCTGTTTCCTGTAACTAACACAGATTTGTTCCCACACAAAGCTTCATCTTTTACACTCTTCTGTACACTTTCTAAATTTGTTGTTCCTTTATTTTTAAAATGATAACGCTCTGCTTTGAAGCATCTGCTGCCCCTTGCATCTTAATTTAAAAAAAGGGAAACATAGCTAAAGGGACAATATTGTAACAAAAACAAATGGGTATAAACAGGCCATAAATAAACTTAGCCTGGAAATTAGAAGCTGTTGCCTAACGGTCAGAGGAATGAAGTTCTAGAATCACTTTTCAGCAGTTGTGGAAACAAACAGCCAAATCTAAACTGCTTTTAAACTGGATCTCTTAAAAAAAGTGTATATGGTCTGGTTACCTATGATATTGCAGAGTAGATTGCATAATTCAGGAGTGAATAGCACATATTCCTATGAAAGGCTTGCACACAGAGGAGGCTGCCTGGCTATACAGGGAGATGGTGAACCTGGTTATAAGCACAGTGCTCTCAAGTATGTGCAGTGAACAGACTATTTTCAGAATTTTTTTGTAATCAGTGTTGTTTGTAATAAGTTTTTCAGGCTTCCAAACAGCAGTATCCGAACTTCTTGTGTTATGACCATTTCTTTAAAACAAATCATCATAGAAAACTTGCATATAGGAGTGAAGTCATTACTAACTACTTCATCGGAAGTGTAGTGATGTCACAGAACATCTAAGACTCTTAATATTAAGAAAAAGGAAAGGGTCTAGTATATACTCATTTAATTTTGATAAAGGGGATTTCTTTTTTAGGAACAAACTCAATCATTTTTAATATAAACAAAATGCAGAATTCATGGATTAAAACTGGCAAAATACACTACAAAGTGAGGTATTTTATAAGTGCTTTTTGGTTATATCGTAACTCTTCTACATCATTATATGGTGTCACTATTGTGAGTAATTCTATATTTCTTCAGTTACAAATTGGGTCATACATGTCAGTTGCTCTAAAATGGGTATAAAAATGGAATATTCAACCTTCTTTAAAGGTAATTTCTTCACCTGCAGGTAGGTTACTAAAACACTGTGCAGTGGTTTAGCAATTCCATGTAGGTGATGTGCATATTTACTCTTGTCAGAGTTGCAGTGATGGGTTATGTGGGTTTTGTTTTCCAATAGATTAAAATGATCTAGTGTAGAATATTCTTGTGGCGGATAGTCATGTATTAAGATTATTGTTTTAAATGATACCCATTCCAAAATATCTTAACATTTCCTCTCTTACTTTACTGCATTCCCTCCTGCTTCTTCCTTCATGATCTCAAAGGACTACCACCTTGCTTTGTTACTCAAGGTATTTTGTGCATTTCATCCCTTCTTTCATTTATGCCTATTTTGTAATGTTGAAGTGAACAAGCTGTTCACTTCTAATTTTTCTTGGTCTGTTCCAAACAACTAGGAAGTTGCAGTTGTTGATACTATTAGATATTTGGCATTTTCAACGTCAGTTACCATTCATTTGCAGTTTTCCTTGCTGATACTGTTTAAACTTGGAGATCCTGATGTAAGGTGGGTGCAGCTGCCAGTAAATGTGACTTGAGCACCAGAATTGCTTCCATAACAACACATTTTGTTGCCAGATAGGATTTGGAATTTGAGTTTAGAATGAGCATGTAGGTTTTGTGAGTTTAGTGATAAGTATAGAGGTTTTCTGCTTTAGGACAGTGGAATGTGAACCATGTCACTACTGCATAATAAAGTCTAACCTTACAGAAATAATTCAGTCCATCTCTAAATAGACTGATTATGCTATAACTGGCATCTTTGTTGGCAGAAATGCTAGTGGGTCTCTTGGCTAAATAACTATTTATGAAATGAGGATCCAAGAGATTTTTATCCCAATCCAAATAATTCAATGGCACTTGAAAATATCTTCCTAGCAGGTCATTTGCAGACAGGAATTTCAGATTCCTCGTTTTCTAACCTAAGAAAAAAATACAAAAACGTATTTTGAATGTGAAACAATTTCATGTTGGGCCACTGCAGCCCCCTGGTTATTACAGTAATTTCTAATTTGCAAGTAAACTGAAATTGAGGAAAGAAAATGATGGTGTTTGTTATTAGCTGCTCCTTGTATATAGTACATATTTTTCTTTCCATTTATATGTATTTAGATCCAGCTAAATACAATTTAATAGAAGAACTGAAACTTGCTGTGATTCAAATCCTTGGGTAATAGCATGTAAAACTATTCAAACTTACAAGGTGAACACACTGTTCCTCAGCTCCAATAAAAACACATAATAGCTTTTTCAGATCAACGTGGCTCTTCCTCATGGAAATTGCTCTCTGGGTTTAAAAAAACAAAACCTGATTTTACTGGAAATTCTTCTTCCGCATTGATTTCCTGAATGGCAGGGCAGAGCTTAGGATGATGTTTTCTTCATGGCAGCATAAAAACAGACAGCCTGTGACAAGCTGTGCCCAGCAGTAAATTTAGAAAGACAGTGCAGGTGAAAGAAACTAACTCACATTTCCACATATCTGCATCAGGTAGACAGTGGTTACAGAACCTGAGACCTGGGACATACATTCTGGTGACAAGTGTGAAGGGTGGAAGTATCTGCTTTTCAATAAAAATGTCTCTTCTGCCACTGCATGCCTCCTTTCCTGCAGACTGCAAAGCCTGGCCCTCTTGTCAAAAAGAATGAAGTGCAGCAGCTTTTATCTGCTCAGAGCCTTTTGCTGCTTTCTCTGCGTCCAGCATCACTTCTTCTTTGGCCGTTCCACTTGGGACACTGTTGTTGCTCATTTTGTTTGTATGGGTCTTTGCCCTGTTTCCATATTATCATCAGGCTGTCCTTGTCCAGTAAGCAAGGGAAGGGCCACAAATAGGTTGCCACCTGAAAATCTCATAACACTTTTCTAAACGCAGAAAGAAACTAAATTTGAAAAGATGCAACACTTAAATAGAGGCTTTGTCTTCATCTTACTTGTTGTGCAAAGAATTTGAAATGTCCTTTGTCACAGATGCCGTTATGCTCTCATGCCTAATATTTATGGAGATAAGCAAAGTTTCAGGGTTAAGTTCTTGCTTTTCATGAAATAACTTGGGCATAGTTCTCTTACTTTCCCTCTGAAATCAGTAAGACTGCTTCATTGATAATAGTAGTGTAAGATTAAACTGTAGTTGTTATATTATCCCCTTAAAATTTATTTACTTCCTCTGAGTCTTTCCCCAAAACACTGGACTTCTGGTTCCACTTAATACTTGCATAAAGCTGCAATTCCTGAGCTTTATAAATAGTGCTTTTAAGAAACTTACTAATTTCTTTATTGAACCATGTCAGGGACTTGTGATTATTGCATCTCCAACCTCTTCTTCCTGGTCCTAGCTGCAATCAGCTAAAAAAAACCCCACGGTTACTTTTATAATAGAACACTTATTTAACTTGAATGTTCTGGGGAGTTTTGACCAGCAAGTTGAGGGTAGTGTCTCAGTGATGTTATTTTTAATGGAAACTGAGAGCTCCAGTGGGTTACTATTAGGGCAGCCTTTCAACTCTGCATCCCTGATTTAAATACTGACCTTGCCAATATTAAAAAAAATAATAATTGCCCTTTCAGTGTCCTGTGAGAAACAAACTGGTGATGGTCTTCATGTCCTTCTGGTGTCATAAGTAGCTGTATTGGCAGAGCAACCCAACAATAAATGAATGCAAAATATACTGTCTGCCTAAAACAGGCTTGAAAGCAGTATGGACAAGTGTACTGCACTGCTGTCCTGTTTTGTATGCATTTGGAGTTAGGGGAATGGATAGTGCTGGAGAGAGAAAATATACCTAGGATATTAATCTAGCACCTAAGTTACTGAATACAGCATCTTGGGGGAAAGAAATCATGTTTATAGATGTACAGATATGAAACTGCATTTCACAGTACCAGTGAAGTGCTATTGCCAGGCATACAAAAGCCTTTGAATTACTTTAGATTTGTGTAATCTTGTAATTGACAATGATTAGGCCTGCAGCGAACTTGAGTGGTGCTTTCTGCATGCATGCCTTATGATCCAGGAGTGTTATTAAGACATATATAACACTGCCATGCACCGCTGCTTCACGTTGCCTGGAAATACTGCTTTGTGAAGCATTATAGAGTGAAACTGTAAGAAAATACTAAAAGTATTGAGGAATAAGGTCTTAAAAACTGCTCACAAATGGATTTTGGTGTCATTACAGCTCAAATGCCCTGGCCTGTTTTAATTAAAACTAAAACAGTTTGAAAACTTTTACTTTCAATTTTCTGTCATTATTCCCCTAAACATATTTTTTTTAGAAAATATGGGAAATATGTAAACAAAAAAAACTAGCTAAGAATTAGTACAGGGATCAGCAACAAGAGGGGCTCTAACCTCTGCCACCTCTGTACTTGTTATGCTGTCACAAGCAGCTGTTTGTCCAGAGTTTGCCACATAAAGATTTAATACACTTTAATCCTTAACATTTCAAATAGTATCTGAAAAATAAGTGACAAACTATATATTCTTCCATAGTCTCCCTCAATGATTGTTTGGCAGTCCCAGTAATTTTTCCCTTGTCCACAAAGGGGTTCATATTATAATGCAGTTGGTTTGAATTAAGCTTGCACATTTCATAGAGTCACAGAAAAGTCAGGCTGAAAGGCACATTCAGAGGTCATCTAGTCCAAACCCCCATCAATCGCAGGATCATCCCTATCCAAATCAAGCTATACAAATCCATGATCTGGTCTTAACCTCTTAGTAAAACTACACAGTAAACCCTGACGCAACCGCAAGACATAGCACCCTAACCTGCCCCAGGTATAGCAGGGGGACAGTGGCAGTCAATGTCCTGCTGCTACAGTGGTAGTCAACATGTACACAAAAGATCGAGGGACTCTAGGAAGAGGGCCATGCCTCCTGTTGCAGGGAAAGGGAGAAACCCCCACAGCTCATACCAATATGACTGTGGGGTAAAAGTCCTTCCTGGCCCCAGACACAGTGATAGACCTGATCCTGAGCAAAGGGAAATACCCTATACCCATGGACCTCTGGGTTTAAGTCCCAGAAGCAGCACTGGCAAACCCCAGCAAAATCCCCAGTCTTAGCTGTAGCCAAACCTTAATGCTTCTGAAAAAGGTAAACACCCCTGCCACCACCACATCTAGTGGCAGGAAGGGGAAAAAAATTCCAGCCTCACGGTAATCAGGAAATCCCAGAAGTATGGGAAATACCAATAGTACAGCATAGACATTACTCCTATCCCATCCCTGAGCAATGCTTGTCCAATCATTTCTTGACCATGTCCAGTGATGGAGATTCCACCGTTTCCTTCGGCAGTCTAGTCCACTGCCTCACTGTTCTTACTGGTCAACTGACCAGTCAAATATTGTCAGATACAGGTCAAATATGTTAATCATTAATTTATTAGAACAGTGAAAAGAGAGACTTGACTTTCCAGTAGGTTAGATAATATGCTAATTACAAAAAAAGTTAATTATCTGTTATTGTGAAACTATGAAATTTAAGTTCTAATAAATTGTAATTAATTTTTATAATCAGGACTAAACATTTGTTTTCCTTGGCTTTTATCCTAAAACCCAAGGGTCAGCCTGAACAGTTACAAAATAAAATTTAAAAAAAAACAGACACAGCAACTAATAGAGGGAGGGAGGAAAGGAGTGTTTATGTACAGCCATGGACAGGGTTGTGATAGATTTCCAAGGTTCTAGGAAATTTGCAGGAATAGAAATCTTGCCAAGAGAGGCATACAGATATTCCAGCCTGCAGATGCCCCTGCTCCCAGCTTTCACCAGCCATAGTGATCCCTAGTTTGGGGAAGGCACAGGGGAAGCTACTTTGACCCCTTCTGATCATGGAGTTGAGCATAGAGGTGTTCACTCTCGCAAGAGACATTCTCTTGCAGGAGAGATCTGGAGTGAATGAGTGAACAAGCATACACACACATTTCTTGACTCCTGCAGGACTGAGGGACAAGGCATGCAGTCTTCCTGCCCTTGCTAAGAGATGAAATCGTGGAATAAAAAAGGCTACCACCTACACATGGGCATTCTTGGCTTCATGGAATATTTGCAAGTTTTTTTTACTGTGACTAAGTACTAGGTGGTCACTTGACCAGTCAATTGCCTGGCTTCCCAACACTAATTTGAATAAAAGAGCTTGAATATTGTAATAGGGACACTCAACTTTGCTGTATTTGTAGAGTAGAAGAATCCTCTGTTTCCTGCTCTGTTTTCCAGAAGAAACTTTTTCTGATAAGACTTATTTTTAGAAAGTTTAGTGTGACAGTATCTTGAAATCCAGGATTCAGAGTCGCATTGTGTATGCATAACCAAAGACCTTTGTTTTTCTAAACTGCTTACAATTATTGCTGGGCAGGAAATATTTCACCTTTCAAAGAAAATTTGAGATCAAAATTGTCCCCATCCCAAATCGAAATGAAATGTCAGTCTCAAATTTTTATTTAAAAAAAAGAAAGATTAGTTTGGGCCTATAAAAATATTTTATTGTTAATGAGTCATTTAAATCTTTCTTTTTCCCCCCTTTAAACTAAAATTTCCAAAAAAAACCCATAATTTTCAAACTTAAACTTTCCTGGTTTAGAACTGCTGAAATGGGACAGTTTTACTGTTTTGCACCTCTTTTCTTTTTTGAGTTAGAGACTTGTCAGAACTGGCCCTGATTTCATAAACAGTCACTATTTTCAACACAAGGAAAAAACCTGTTCAGCAAAAAATTCCTGACTTGCAACTCAAGTAAATGTATGCCCTGACTGAAGTGTGCATTTGAAAAGTTCTTTTCATTTAAACAAAAATGGTTGGTTTGTTGTTTTTAAAGTTGGGGGCAGGGGGAAGGAGGAGTGAGAAAATAACTTGTTTTTTCTTTAATTTCTTTAGGATACAGGACATCCCTGTACAGCCAATGACCCAGAAACCTGTTTTATGCCAGTTTCTCCTCAGCATTTCATCGATCTCTTCAAATTTTAGGCTGGGCAATAGCTGTTTCTGTCTCTCTTTACTTTTGGTCATCTCTGTAGTGTCCTGCAGTGTATTATGCTTTTTTGTGCAATATCTTTTTGTTGAACATAATTATTTCATTGTTTTAAAAAAGTGTGCTAGTAAGAAAGTCTTGGACAAGTGTATTGCAGATGCTATTTGTGGGCAGAAAAGGACTGAAAAAGAGTAAATGCTGAAGAGGGAAGCTGCACTCTATAGAAACGTTTGCAAAGGGCTCCTTGAAACACAAGGAAAAGAAAGTAGATTTAGTCCTATTTTGCAATCTATTCTGCATTGATTTTGACATTTCATGAAGGTGACCAGCTTCAAACATATTGGAGGGATATTTTGATGGACGGGCTAAACTGTTCTTGGACTCATGAAGAGCAATTGGTGTTATTTCCTTGAGGTAAGCCACCATTTTTCAAGCTCTCACACATAATTTGTATGTTTTCATAAATAGCCAGCTGATTCCTTTGATTTCTTCATGTTAGCAAGTTTGCCCTAGTCTTTGTAATTTTGTGAATAAATTGTACTTGTGTGTACGTGTTGTTGAACAAATTATGAAGGAAACAAAGTTCTGTATATACATTATGCAAAATATTTATTTTTCCTAAAAGGTATTTTATTAACCACATCAAACCTGTCTGAGCACACTCTAAACTCAAAAAAGTGTGGGAGACTAACCAATGGTTGTTGGAGAACACTGGATTTTTCTGGTGATTGCCAGTCTTCAGTTGTAATGGTTTTGCTGTTAACAATACTGTGGTAGGATTTCCAGACATCCTGTAAAAAGGACATGTTACTAAGGACTGCAGTATAGCAGCATTACCTTGTAGTAGTAACTGAAGCTGTAATTTGGAAAATCCCTCCAAACTAGGGAAAGCCAGCTTGTTGATCTGGAACACCTTCTCCTGAGGAATCAGAAATAATAGTAGTTCTGTAGGAAACTACTTCCTTACAATTTAGAAACTGAAAATGACAACATTGAAGAGGCTTATTTGGCATAAGAAAAAAACAACAAAATTAACTTTTCTTCTCGCAATGATCATTTACCAACAGCATGTAAAATACAGACAAAATACAAAATGTATTATATTCCAAATTGGCTTGTTTTGAATCTAATTTTGTACAAAGTGTAATAAATCATGTTTTCCTTATTATTCTTAGTAGTTTCATTTGTATGTAGGGATGAGTCTGTTTTAAATGTTATAACAGTGACTTCTACATCCATCACCAAATCAGGTTTTCATTTGTGTACTGAACAAGAAAAATATACATATCCTGAATGCCAGAATTTTTCCTTTCTTTCATTTTAACCAGAACTAGAATTCCAGCACTAACAGATTCATTAGGAAAGAGAGAATATTTTAGTGTCCAAAATATTTAATGAATGTAAAATAAAATGAAGAAATTCCCTGTTTTTGCAGATGTAGACTTTGCAGTAAAAAAAAAAAGATGCAAGGGTAAGTATTTCTGTGGGTAGTTTCTCTTATTGGACCAACTACATGGTTGGCATAGACTATCCCAACTATGCAGTTGGTCCAATAAGAGAGAGCACCCAAAAGAATCATTGTCTCCTGTGTATCTCCTGGACCATAACCACACATTGTCACTTCAACATTACTAAAACAGCTATACAGGTAGTAAGACACTTTTGCTGCAATAATTTTGAGTATCTAACACTTTGATGTCTGTGACACAAACACACAAATAAATGAAAAAAATCCTTGGACATCTGTAGCCGATTACAAATATTCCAACCTAAGTGAAGTCTGACGACAGTTGCAACATGCTTGGCAAAATACTACCACCACATTCATCATCATCATCATCCTGGAAGGGTTTCCAGGATGCAAAATCTAGGGCCTGCGTGAAAAGAGCTCTTAGTGGGTGTTGATTGTACTACTACATTTACCTGATTCTGAGACTAGGTTGGGGTGGAATTCCCATCGCTTTAGTATTCCCTAGTAGTTACAGCATTTCACTAATGAGTGGTGCACTCCTGTCTATCCTGAAGGAGAAAGTAAGTGGCATCTGGTGTTCAGTCAAATAATTTTGTGAGTAAAGAAAGCAACAGGACAAATACCAGTCAGTATCTTCCTTCCTCTCTGCTTTCTTCCTCCTCCTCCCCAGAATTACAGGGCTGTACAGTTATAAGTAACCCTACATCTAGGCCAACTTGTAACAAGTCCGACACATCTTGCCAGTCAGAAAAAAAAAAGCCAACTGGTCACTTGTAGCATTTAGTATGCTGTAAACAGAGGCTTAATTTGTTCTAAATTGTATTTTTGCTTTGAAGTGGGGATTAGATTAAGTGAGAACTACAGTAATTAGCATTTTGCGAAACAGTACGTCAAGGCTGCATGGAAAAAGTATCTTGGGAACCTAAAATCCTCATTTTAAAATAGTGTAAGATATTTAAAAATAAAAACAATTTGTTTGGATTCCCTCTTCCCCCAGCCTTTGGTATCTAAGTTGGTTGCTTTCAAGTCTATGGAACAGGACCGAAAGGAAATTATGGACGTTAAAGGGTTAAGAATCCGGGTAGATGAGTGCCTGTAAATTTATGGGATGGGCCATAAACTTTAGTTTTTTGGTTTTTTTAAAAATATAGCCTTCATTAAAAAAAATAAGCAACCGGGAGTGCTTGATTGAAGATCTGTCATTGGAATGAGGCTGGATGCAAGTGTTGATGGAGAGCAGAGCAGAGCAGTACAGTGCCACCTTGTGCCTGAGTGGAAACACAATTCAGCACATTACAGGGACTCTTCATCAGGGCTTTATGACCTAGAAGCTCTCTACCCCTCCCCGCTTATCCATGTGCTGTTGCTGCATCCTGCTGGCCATCACTTTCCTGTTGTGGCTGCTTATCTCAAAGGGTATCAGGGTCACGTGGCCCTGAGCAATCTGAGGGACCACGTAGGACAGGGTCAGGGCCAGTATGGCTGGGATGGAGATGTGGAGCAAGGAGGGAGAAGCGAGGGGTGGGGGTCTATACAAGGACAAGGGGAGCAGGGCCACCGAAGGTAAAATTAGGGGGTGTGCTGCATGGAACAACATGGTATGGGGTTGGGAGTATCAGCGTGGGGGTGAGTAGGGGACATGTAGGATGGGTTTGGGTGCTACATGTGCCTGTTTTACTGTTTGAGAGCCTGGGTCTTATTGGTTGTGGTCACTTTTGGCTAGCATAAGTGCTAGAGCCTCTGGATGGTAGCCCTGGGCAAGACTCCCCTCCCAAAGGACTGGGATAGGTTACAGTAGCTCCCCCGGGCTGGGTTGCTAGTGCTCGAAATTTATAAACTGTTTGAATTTCACTTAATGCTTAATGGGTAAGGTTTTTTCTAAGGGTGTGTGTTTATCCCTTCTTTCCCTATAACAACCCTGTTACAGTTGAATGTTACTTACAAGCAGGGAAGTTTGTTCCTTTAGCATATCCAATTAAGATTTCTTTTTCCAGGTTTCACAGATTTAGAAAGCTGGGGTTAAACCCCTAAATTTGAACCCAGCCCTCCTTACTGCTGGCCAGGGCTTAGCAGAAGAGTTACATTTACATTATGTAAAACATATGCCAGTAGGAGTTTGGTTGTCAGTTTAAAAAAAAAAATTCTCAGGTTGGCAACAAAGTATTGGCATATGGAATTCTTTTTTAAAAATATGGTAAATCTCTCCTTTCTATTTAGGAAAACAGTAGTATCTAGGAAAACAGTAGTATCTGTAATCAAGCTATTCACCATCTCTCTGACCCAAGAACTAAGCTTTCAAAAGAGTGGATTAGAAACATAAGAGGAGAAAGGAGTTCCTGGGTCATGGAGTCTACTTGCCCGCTGTTCCAAGCAACCACATGCTGTGATCACCTTCATGAACCAATCAAGCTCTGCCTGGAAGTTAATTAGGTTGTTTGTCCGTGCTGCATTTATTAGAAGGGAGCGTCCAACCAGAGAGGTTCTGGAACTCTCTCATTTCCAGCATAAATTTATTCACAGCTAAGTTAAGTCTGGTGCAAAATTTGATACAAGTGCCAGTTCCCCCCCCTGGCATTCACAGCCCCCACCCTGTGTATCTGTAGGAAGCAACTACCTTTCAACCTTTGCCCCCCCCCCCGACTTCCTCTTGTGGGGGAGGAGGGAGGGAGAGGGGCAAAGGAGCTAAACTGTCATAGTCTCCTTCTGTGCTATAGCTTCTTAATTCCCACAATCATCTTTCCGTTCCAGGCCAAATACCTCTTGCTTAAATACATACAACCAGACCTACAATTGCCCAAATTAATTTTTTCCTTCTTAAATACACATCCTGTTCTCCAGTCATGCAGCACTAACCTAAAGATTGTTGCCATCAGACCCACGATTTCATATAGCTTCAGAGTTCTAGGATGGAGATTACCCAATCCTCTGAACTTGAGCCTATTAAAATGCTTGAGATCCTACCTTCCCTTCAGGTGTGGTAATCTTCTATTTCCATACTTCCTTTCCTGTTTTATTGTCCTTATTCAGGCAGATTTTTAAACTTACATCACCTGGGAATCTTCAACTGGCTTTCCTTCTGACCAGGACTGATCATAAGCTGATAAAACTCATACATCTGTTAATTTAGTACATATTCAGTTCTAACTGAAGCCTGAAAAATGTTAGGTATGTCTTCTAAAATGTTTTCTCCATCTACGCAGTTAAGGGAGCCCAGGTTCCTCTCCCCCCTCCCCCGCCCCGCCCAATGGTTAGAAGTGAATTGAATTAGAAAGCAGACACTAAATTATAGATCTCTAAGCCAAATTAGGAAAAGGTGCATACTTCACAATTTGATATACTTCTCAATTTGCCCTTATGGAAAACAGGGATAGATTTGCCCTTAAATTAGTTGAACATATCATTTTTCCGATAATACTTTTAAAAAAAAGGCCTTCAGCCAAGAAAGTCATACTGTTCTGAGTAAGTCTGAATTTCTTTAATGCTCAGCAGGGCTGAAAGTGCAGTGGCTGTATAGTCTCATTCTAACAATGAATAAAGAAAGAAAAATTCTCTCAAACTAGACTAATGGTATGGAGCTTGATTAAAAGTGATTGCCTAGTGTGAGTCCACTTGCAGCCAGAGAAGGCTGATTTTAATTATGTCCCTTAAGAAAATGTCCCAAATATTGATTTTTGCAGGAGACTTCATAAGTAACCGGTGCCAGAAATCTGCTTTTTACCCTTGAGTAAACTCAGGATATCACTGTTAGTAATGATCAGGACCAGGGTCCGAGTGTGTTGGATACTGTGTGCAGATGGATTAACAGTCTGGAGTGCTGAGGAATTTCTCATAACCCTCCACAACTCTAGATCTTGTGTAACAAAGCAGAGCAGCACTTTGCAGCATTTTTAATTCTTCTCTCCCCAGAATCACATCTATATTTTAAAAACAAAACAAGCTGCACTAGGAATGAGAGGAAGAAACAGCCTTTATATGCAGCTTTAAGCAGGAAAGACAAATGCATGCTTATGGACCCCCAATTCTCAGAACTGTGTGGTGATATCGTTATCTCTAACCCTAATGACTTGCAAAAGAAAACTTTGAACATGTGCAACAGAGCCGCCCCTGTCCTCTGGAGTCTTTAGAGGCTGAAATAATAGCTCTGAAAGATGTGAATTCCCCTTCTAAACCACTGTGATTGCTAACTCTTAAAACTGCAATTCAGGGGGACCACAAACCTATACTGCATCAGCAAAAAACTCAGGGTTAGAAGGGGCAGTAGTAATATTTTTAAATCTTGTCTCATGATTGAAAACCAGTCTCATGACTTTAAACAATTTGGGTTGTCAGTGCTGCTTTTCAGGTTTTCAAAACACCCTATACATACTAGTGACACAACAAACACCCTTGAAATGCAGGTATGTCTTATCTACATCTTTCAACATCCCAGTGGTAAAGCAAGAGATAAAATCCACTGCCCAGTGGTTCTTTCATTGGGGATCTGCCTGGTGCTGACTGATGCAGCTCATACATTACTTCATCGGTTCTATCACTGCAAAATCAAATATGCTCTTCTCTCAATATCTCAGCGTCTTTAGGTAAGTTACTAGCAGAACAGAAAATTGGCACAAACTCGTTCTGGCCCCAAGAGATGCTAGCTAGGAAGAAGAAACACTTTGAAGAGCTAGTTAGGTCACTTCTCAGATTCCATCAAACACATCTTGCCCTATTTATCAGTGGGCTGCAAAAATCACTAGGTCCTAGGTTTGACTGAGGATTGCAAGGGCACACAAACAAGTTATCAAAAGAAAAGATGGGTCTTTATTGCTCTGTATTAAAGACTGACATGCACCCTTTTACCTGATACAGAATGATGGCTAATCCACTCTTTAAATGAGGTTTAAACTACAGAGGACTACTGTCAGCCTGGGGCAAAAGCATGTACACGGAAGTTACTGTGGAGCAGCTGCTAAAGCTCTGACCACCTTTACCTTGTGTTAATGGTTTAAGACATAGGTGCACAAACCATAAGGGCCAAGAAAGCCCTCTCTCTCTCAGGACCTGAGTAAAAAAATCCACTCACTGCTTACAGAGCTACACATTTTTAATTTGTTGTATATGTAGCAAATTACTGTACATGTAGCAAATCCAGAGATTGGATGTGGAAACAATGATAAATCTCTGGCCTGAGCATAATATAGCTGTCACTTCTGTAGTACAGGGCCAGTATCAGTACATCACATTTGTGCTCCAATTCCAACTCATCTAGTTCCTAGTCCACTGCCAATTCAAGGCCTTTGGCCTGATGGAAGTGAGGACAATCCATATGAACGACCACATCTTCAACCCCAGGATGAAGCATAAGCAAGTCAGAGATAAAGGGTAAAATCCTGGTTCCACTGCAATCAGTGGGAGCTTTGCAGTAGATTTCACCTGAAGTGTTCACCATTCAGGGTTCATCTGACTTTGGAGTCAGCCCTCAGCAGAACCAGAAGGCACCTGACCACTTTAAACATAATGTACGACTCCTCTTTGAGAAGTCCTTCCCCTCATATTGGATGGCCAAAGCAAATCTTTCTCAGATCACATGCAAACACTGTATCATACACAAACACACGTGTGTGCATGTGCGCGCACGTGCGTGTGTGTACACATGTGCTTTACATGTTATGTATACATATGTATGTCAGGTATGTACACACACATGCACACACGTATACATACACACATATGCACACACACATACATATGCACACGCGCGCACGTGCACACACGAAAGGGTGGGCAAAATGCAGCCCATGGGCCGGATATGGCCTGCCAGGCCATTCTATCTGGCCCATGGGCCCCCTAAATATTTATTTTCTAAATTTTTTATCTGCCACCGGCTGCCTGTCATGCAGCCCTCGATGGCATGCCAAAACTCAGTAAGTGGCCCTCTGCCAGAAATAATTGCCCACCCCTGATATACACACATGTATGCACATACACACACTGAATCAGAGCCCCTTGTAACAAAAGGAGGGAGACAAGGAGAATACACTATGGGACCTACCTAGGGGTGGGCAAAATATGGCCTGTAGGCCAGATGCGGCTCGCCAGGCACTTTCATGCAGCCCACGGGCACCCACTGATGAATTTGCACCCTGCCCAGCCCTTCCGTCCATGAGAGTGGGAGCAAGGCACCCACATATACACCCCCCTCCCAACATACCCTATTACACCTCATTCCCACCCTCATGAGCAGCCCAGCCAGCACACAGCTTCCGCAGAGGCACGGTTGCTGCATGGACCTGTTTGGCTTCCTCTGCATCCTGCTTGCTCTGGGCAGCAGGTAGGGAAGTGGTAGGGGAGGGGGGAAGCTGCAGCTGGACAGGAGAGTGGGGCTGGCAGCAGCATGGAGCCCATGCCCAGGGGGGCAAAGGCAGCAAAGGAGGCAGCAAAGGCAGCTGGCTCCAGTGCAGGGCTTCCCCCAGTGCCGTGCAAGTGCAGGAGCTGCATATGCTCCACACAGAGCCCCAAAAATAGAGGCAGGCCAGGCAGGCTGTGCTCCTCACCCCTAGGAATAGTGCTGGCCAGAGCTGCACACAGCCAAGCACCCCACATCTCACCACACACACACAAAATCACCTACCTCTCCATACATGTACCGCCACCCCCCAACCACACCCCACCCACATTATAGAAGAAGAGTAAGACTTCATTTTGCCCTCCAGCCAAAATAATTGCCCACCCCTGCACTATAAACAACAGAGCTCATCCTTATATGGTCCAAATACACAATCCAAGTCGTCTCATTTACTCATTTTGCAAAACCAAAAACCTTGTATTCTTTTTGCTGAATTTATATCCTTGAGTCCTTAAAATCTTCTATTCCTATAAACAACTGCTAATGAGACTCCATGAATTTATTCTCTGAATTCAGAACAAAAAATAGATTCCTGGGGACCTGAGGAATGCCAACACTGTGGCTATCTTCAAAAAAGGAGGTAAGTCTATGGGTGGGAAATCCTTTCCACATCAGGGAAAATCCTTGCCTGCATCCTCCTGATCCATGTTCTGTCTCTTGCTGAGAAAGTCCTGCTGGAATCTCGGTGTAGTTTCAGACCATCCCATGGGTCAATTGATATGATCTTTGCGGCCCACCAGGTCCAAGGAAAGTGTCAGGAACACCCTTAGGACCTGTATATAGACCTCACTGACCTTTCTGAGGCCTTTGATGCCATCACTTATGAAGCCTTGTGGAAAGTATTGGCCAGATTTGGATGTCCTGAGAAGTACATCAAAGTCATGAGACTCCTCCATATCCAGATGGCTGCAACCATTCTATGTAGCAGATCAGAGACAGATCTGTTTGTCATCCAAACAGGTCAAGTAACGATGCATCTTCACCCCAACTCGGTTCTCCATTTTTCTGACAGTCATCCTGGTTCTCATTAAGGACCACCTTCTTTGGGAATTAAGATTGAGTGCCAAAGGGATGGAGGGCTCAATGTGTGTCAATTTTGCTCAAAGACCAAGTACTCAAAACAACCATCCTTTACCTTCAATATGCCAATGACTGTACCATCTTTGTGCACACTAAGAAAAACCTCCAGACCATGTTGGATCTTTTTGGAAAAGCCTACCAAACTCTGGGCCCCTCTCAAAATTGAGAAGACCAAAGAGCTCTATCAGCCTACTCCAGACCTTCTTCCCCAAATTACCATCAAGAAAAAGACTCTGGAAGTAGTCAAACACTTCCCCAACCTTGGTAGCCACTTCTCTCAGAAAATGAACATTGATGAGAAGATCCAGCACAGGATCCAGCATGAAGTTCTTCCTTTGGGAAATTGCTTCAGCATGTCTTCATTCATTGCTATCTCCAGAAAGACAACAAGATGCAGGTCTACAAAGCAATCACCATCCCCACTCTCCTCTACAGATGTGAAACATGGGTGACTGTGGCAGGGTACTGTGTGTGCCTGCCACTTAAAGGGCCTGGAGATGGCAGCCACCTGATTAGGGCAGCCATTTTGTAACTGAGGCTGCCCATATAAACACGGCAGCTCTGCTGTGAGAGGTAAGGCAACAACAGTGCCCGGCTGGAGGGCTGCTGATATCATCTGGAGGTAAGGGAGGAGCTGTAGGGGATGGTAAGAAGGCTCCTCGTCCTGGGTATAACCTAAAACTGTACCCTGCCAGGAGTGGGTGGCCTGGTGGGGCTCTCAGTGGTGTGGGAGCCCCCAGGAAATGCCAGGCCAGTTACCACCCTGGTGAAAGGTGGGTTGGGGCACCTTAACCCCTAGCCCCCACAACTGGGTGGGTTACCCCTTGTTCTGGAGGGCCCAGAGAGTAGACCCTCGGAGAAAGAAAAGGGACATAGACTCAATGCCTGTCTGAATTTCCCCTGACTGGCCCATGCTGGGGCCAGGACTGGAAGGGTCAAGGGGCTGGGGGCCCACCGTGAGGAATGCCCAAGACCTGAGGGCCGGGGGTTCCAACTGGCCTGGAGGTGGTCCAGGGCTAGAGAGCTGAAGGTCCCGGTGTGGGGACCACACGTGGAAGTGGAAGCAAGTCAGGGAGCTATGCTGCCTGATGAGAGGATTCCAGGTTGGGGTTCAGTCAGGAGGATTCTGGGGCCAGTGTGGGGGCCAGTGATAGTGAGAACATCGAGATGTCATCTGTGAAGCTTGGGCTGCAGTGTAGGGGAGGAAAGGAGTAGCAGATAGCGCCCCCTGGCATCGGGGCAGGAAATGGGCAGCCTCCTACTTGATTAACATCTATTGACTAATTAACATCAAGGTATGGCAGGTGAGAAGGTGGGCAGGTAGCCCAGGAACAGGTGGGTGGGCCATGCTTATATCAGCCCCGAGCAGGTCCCATTACAGTGACCTACTGTTGTCACCGGGAGAGGTATCACCAATAATGCCTCTAGAAAAATCTCTCCCACCTGGATTTAGGATGGACTCAGGAGTGACTCTGCCAGGCCTAGGGTAAGAGAAGACCAAGTTAGGGAACTTCTGGAGGAGCTGGATGTGTTCAAATCAGCAGGTCCAGATGCTCTCCACCCATGGGTGCTGAGAGAATTGGCTGGGGTCATCACAGGGCCCCTGGCACGGCTTTACGAGCACTCGTGGTGCTCTGGCCAGGTGTCAGAAGACTGAAAGAAGGCCAGTGTGGTCCCCATCTTCAAAACAGGAAGGAGGGAGGACCCAGGCAACTACAGACCCATTAGTCTTACTTCGGTCCTGGGCAAGCTGTTTGAAAAAATTATCCAGGAGCACATCTGGGAGGGACGATGCTGAAGAGCAGCCAGCATGGGTTCATTAAGGGCAGGTCCTGTCAAATCAACATGATAGCCTTCTACGATCAGGTCACAAAATCATTGGATGCAGGTATCTCAAGAACCATTAGTGAGTTGTGGTAGAGATCATCCTCAGATTGAGGGATTGCCATCACCACCAACATTATGTTAATTCAAAACACATTGCCCTTTCTTTTGTACAAAGTATGGATTCGTACTTGTGCCTACCAGCGCCTATCCTAAAATGTTTGCCATGTGTAATGGATCTGTGTCACTGGCTGTCAGACATTATCCTACTAAGACTTAGCAAAACAGAAGTGTTTGAATGTTTTCCCAAGTTTATGTATAAATTATTTTTAAAATACGAAAATAACATTTTCAGTTGCATGTTCTAAGGGATTTTTGTACTTAAAGCGTAGTAAATCTCTTTGCATTTAACTCTAAATCATGTCACCAACTCCTGAGGCATGAATAAACTGTTATTACTAAATTCTAAACTCACTTAAAGTTAGTCGTATTTAATCTTCACATAGTCTCTCTCTACTTGAATGATCTCTTCTTCCACATTGTTCAAGACTAACAGAGTAATGGGATAGATGGAATTAAGATTTGTCAATCATACTTCCCTCTGCCCAAGCAATGATTGTACACCAAAGCAACTTTGAGAGTGAGGACTACTCCCCACCCTTTAGTTCATTACCAATTATGCTGACACGCAAAACAGTAATTGTCACTTTTTCTTACTGGGAGATGTTAATGACAAAGGCCTTATGTACAGCCCCCTCTTCATGCTGACTGCACACCTTTCTTGCAACAAGAATCATATAGTGCATGACTAAATGAAAAAGTAATATTAGCACATTAGTATGGAAAACCTTAACTTTAATGTGATGCAACCAGCTGCTTAGTCCTACCCACCCTCACTCCCCTTTATCACCTTGCTGGTTTTTGTTATTTTAACATCTGGTACATAATTTCTTCTCCCCAACTGTATCCTCTTTACACAGAAGGGTGACCTTATTTAATATTCATTGGAGTATAGCAAGAATGGCATACCTTGGTGCCTAGGACACTCACCTGTGAGACTATTCATTAGAAGAGGAAGCAGTCAAGTATTCTATACAAAGTAAAATAGCTTCAATGGGAGAGCCCTATTGAATACCCTATAGCCCAGTGGTCCATGTAATCTCCTACATTTGAGGCCCTGCTCCAAACCAAACGGGGCATTTTAACTGAATTTACACACATCTCCGGTTCCCCAGTTCCTCCATGTGGCTTTGTTTTATGGGAGGGAAGGAGGCCTTCATCCATCATGCATGTTTTAAAAATGCCTAATGTGTCAGGCGCCACAGTGATATAGGCCTTACTTGAAAACTTGGGTGAGCTACCAGGCATTATTAGAACTTGGGTAGTTACATGCATATTAACAGCAGGCACCTAGGGACTATACTAGCAGAAATTTAGGTATCTACAGACTCAAAGAACTCTTAAGTAAAATGCAAGCAGAAAGGATTTTAAAGGGGAAAACAGCTCAGATGAAAAGACAGCTTTCTGAGCAAGGCAATATTGAAAGGCAGCTTTCTCAGCAAGCAATCTTGATGCAAAGGAAAGATAAGAAAAGACCAATATGGCTGGATCAGCAGGTTTTTGGAGATCTAAGGATTAGACATTAAGCACAGAAAGGTCACATGGCTAAGCACTACATGTTCATAGAACATACACGTATGAACATAATCAGAAAGGTTAAGGCACAAAACAGGGACATAAAAGGCAATAAGAAACGACTCTTACAAATAAAAGGATGCAAAGTAAAGCTCCGTTACTTAATGGGGAAGGTGAGCAAGAACTGAGGCCAGAAGAATGTTCAATGACTTTACTTAATACAATGGGGTTCATTCTGACTGGATGCTGACATAATACAGAAGAAGGAATGGAAACATAGGCTAGAATACAGAAATAGGAGGTTATGTAGTATGTACATTAACTCAAGTCAGGAAGGCCTGATTAAATTTACTGTAGCTGAAGCAGTGTCCAAACCATTAGCAATCATCTAATTTATGAACTTATGGAATATGGGCCAGGGACTGGGGAAGGGCAAACAAAGCAAAAAGTGAAAACAGGAGCAGACAATGAATTATAGAACAATCAACCTAACTTCAATGTACCTGGCAATACTGGAACATATTGTTAAAAATCAATTTGTAAATACCTAGAAGATGTGTATGATAAAGGAGATCCACTGTGCATTTGTCCAGAACCACTATATTAAATCAATTAATTCACTTCTTTGACAAGATAACTATGGGAACGGTAGATGAATATTTTTAAAGTCAAGCTATAAAACTGATATAGACTAGAATCTGGTACATGAACTGGAGAGAAAAAGTCAGACTCTAAGGTGCATGCACAGCTAGTCAGAAAAAAATAAACCCATACACTCAAAGAGCAGTTATCAATAGTTTGCTGTTGAACTGGGAGAATGTATCAAGTGGGTCCTACAGAGGTTTGTCCTGGATCTAGTTCAACTTAAAATTTTCATGAATGCTATGGATAACGGAATACGGAATACTTACAAAATCTGTAGATGACAAAGAGTGGGAGGCTGAAGCACTTTGGACAGAAATACCATTCAAAAAAATTTTTTTTTATATAAATCATTTGAATTTGGTAAGATGCGAAGAAAACTGAAAAATAAGCAGGGTTAGAATATAGAACCTATGATAAAAGGTTGAAAGAATTCAGTTTTTCTAGAAATGAGCCCCTTCTTCCACCTCTGTATTTCTCTGAATCTCTGATTCTGAGGCTGTTAGACCTATGTTTAAAATACCTTAAAAATAAAAAGCAAATTACTATTTAAAAATCAAAACAACATATCAGTAATACACAAAAATAGTGTCCTCCAATATACAGTCTCTATTGCTTTGGATTCTTTACTCTTCCCATACCTTCCTTCTATCCTTATGCCAGAACATCTGCTCCTTCACTTGTCTTACAAAAACTGTTTCTTCTCTAGGCAGCTCCAACAAATACAGCAAAGTTATGAGCTCATATGCTCCAGCTTTGTATCCAGTTTAAGAATTCAACTGCCAAATCAGGCCACTCACTCTATGGCTTTGATTCAGCTCAGAAAGGATGGGGATACTTGTGTTTAGGGGTTTTTTTAAAGCAAAAAGGTGACCGTTCCTTTATCCAACATTCTCCCTCTTCTCTCCCCAAATGGATCATTGTTGGGATTGGTTCTCAGAATACAGCAACGAAATATATTCTGATGGCCATAGCACTGGTAAGGGCTATTTAAGGCCAAATCCTGGTCCAAATCTATCAAAGGAATTGGGGGCCATAAAGAAGTGAAAATGTACGCGCATTTCAGTTAGCATTTCTAGTAAGTTAGATTTAACACTTTTTTATTTATATAGCCTATACATTTCTTATATTTTAGTATTTCAGCTTTGTGCAAAAACTAAATTCTTTTGCAGAAAAGAACCCCTACTAAATCTTCAGTGCGAGTTTCATAGCACTTTTTGTCATTTTGGGAAACGGAGTGCCTGTCCTATCAAACAATAGTTTACTTCCTCATAGGAAGTGATGCTTGATTTGTTTTCCTATGTTTTCCATTGTGTTCTAGAGTGCCAAATTATTCTCCAAGTGTCTACAAGGTAAACAAGTTTATAGGGGTTAAACTGAATTTAAATCTGTTGTTTTAAGGCTCTCATTATGCCACCTTCATTTCAGAGATGAAGACTTATTATACATGGCAAAAATGCTAGGATAGTTGCTGGTAGGCACAAGCACAATTTAATCAAAACAACAAAGTAAAGAACAATTAATAAACAATTTTACATATAAAAAGAAAAATATTTTAAATAAGCAAAGCTTTTTAAGTAGTGCAACAAACTTCATACAAAGTACAGTCCTCAGGTGAATTCAGACCCATTTTTTCTTTGTAAATCATATACATTTTTCATGAAAGACATACTTCACAGTGTCCTCCATCCTTAGTAGCAGAAGGTATTATTTGTATAGTTTCCACTGCCCAAGATTACACATGGACAGCTGGAAAACTGCTCACAGACCAAACATGCAGTTTTAACAGTGGCATTTGGCATTTTCAAGGATGCAGATGTAAGTGATGATAAGAATATCATTCTGCATTATTTTAAGAGAATTACTCTATTTCAGAATTGAGACTATTTTGCCAAACAACCACTAAATATTTATTGGTCTTCAGAGTGGGCAGTTTAAAAAGCATCTCAATACATGGGTTATTAACTGAGCAGACCACACCTGGGAGAAAAAAAAAAAAAAAAAATCACACAGCAATTTTGAACAGCAGAGGAAACCTATTTTCAGAATATAAAACCTTGAATTTTTCCCTTCTATTCTTACAAAAGGTCCATATTCAAGTTACAGTACAGAGTTTTTACCTTTCTTAATGACTTCCAGCAATATAAAAATTAAAGGGGTTAGGTTAAAAGTCACTTAAATTGGTAAAAGGAAGGCAAAAATAGTAGCTCTTAATGAACACTTAAAACAGATTAGGAGAACTTGCTTTCCAAATACTGTAATCCCAAGTAATGTAAATCACCTCTTTCATGAGAGCCTCTCAGGCCATCGAGTCCTGTCCCCCAAGTTCACTGACAAGTTACCCACAATTTCCTATAAATTTTCCATGTCAAACCCTGACAACGCGACTACCAGGCATGCATTCAAGACAGGGATGTTTTTGTAAATCTGCTGCAACAAGCCATTCTCCTATTTCTACACTTTTATGTGTGATTAAAGTAGTAGAGTAAAATTCCTGTTATGCAGCATGAGTGGGAAATGCCAGGTGCCAGTTTATGTAAAAATTCTGGTCATCTGAGGCAGATAACACTGGAGGCAGCGGCGGCCGCATGCGGAGCAGCAGCAGCACAGGCGGTGGGTGGCGGCGGTGGCAGGTGTCGTTTGCGAGCTTTCCCTGCTCCTCCCTCTGCGTCCAGCCAGAAATTCCAGTTAATAGAGTATTCCAGCTTGTAGAAGGTCAGATAACAGGGATATTACTGTACTTTAGTCCAATTTCCTAATTTTATCCACATTCTTCATTATCCTATTTTAAAACAAATCTGAACTAGAAAAGTGCATATAGCAAGTTCAAGACACTTTATTTCTTAACTGTGTGCTCTTTACCCATTCACTGATTATCCTGTGTTGCGTGACAAAGGATTCCAATCTTAAAAGAACTACTTAACAGGAAGAATTTATATGCTAACATTAATAAGTAAGCATACATCTTTTGTTAAAATTTCCTTTTCTCAGTTGCTCTGATTTTTTTTCCTTAATACTTGTTAAGTCAACATCCTACTTAGTTGTGTCCAAGAAACAGTGTATAAAAATGTTTATAATATATGCAGGCCTTCTTTATAAAGTACTAGAGCTTTAGGAAACAGTTGTTTCTCTGATCCCATGAAAACTTTTGACAATTTTGGAAACTTTCCCATTCTGCATCAGGATCCAACCCACCTTTCCAAATACTGAGAGTGAAATACATGCCCAAATAACCCAATGGTTAAGCCAAGAATATAGAAAAATCAATTTCAAGACCATATTTTACCCTATACAAGCAAGAGACTAAGAGGTCAGTCTCCCAAATCTCAGCCAAATACCCTATTTGGCTGTTCTGAATTCTCTCACACCTCGCACACCCCAGTAGTTTTGTTGAAACCAGATATTTTCCTGAAAATGTGTTTGATATTTTCTACAAAAAAAACAAAACAAAAAAACACACACACAAAAAAGAATTGTGCCCCCCCCTTCCCAAAAAGCCCAAGAGAAATCAGCAGCTTTAGATGCCTGCCCTTATAAATTAATAACCCATTGTTTTAAGATGCAATGAAATCTTTAGGAGGCAATAGGGAACTATTTCTTGTTTTCACAATGAGTAAGGAATTAATAAAAGGGTGTGTACCATTTAATTAAAATGTGTGGTCCTGTCCAGAGGGGGTGCAGTGGTACAGCTGTACTCCTTTCAGACCATGCCATGGTCTGTAGTAGGAG
>NW_017729027.1:46948676-46955368 GCF_001723915.1 Gavialis gangeticus | reverse complement strand
TTTTTTTTTTTTTTTTTTAAGTCCCCATATCAGGTGAGAAGTCTACCCCCTTCTCCCTGTGCATTCAGCAGCACGTCCTCCCTGCTCCCCTTCCATTGCTTCCAGGCCCACCTGCCACTGCCACTGTCCCTATTGTCTGTGGCTGCCCTAGGGACAGCAAAAGCTCCAGAGGCACTCCTGTCCCATCCAGCCAGTCTGCACAGGGAGCCAGACACATGTAGGGACATCAGCACTGGCAGCAGCAGATGAATTCCTCCTTCCTGCCCAGCCCCCTCCAGGGTATACCCCGCCAGCCCAGGAGCAGGCACAAGAATGAAATGTCCACTAACACTGCTGTCCCCAGCCAAGCCCAGGTCCTCATGTAGTCCAGCTGATATAGGACAGGAGTGGCTCTAGAGCTCCCCCTGCCTTTGAGGCAGCTTGGGAAGGCAGCAGGGAGGGAAGCGGACATGCCACTGAGCACGCATGGGAAGGGAGGTGATACTGAGAGCAGGGTCGAGGGCAGGGGTTCTTACCTTATTTCAGGACTTAAGCATCCCCAGCTGCTGCTTGTGTGTAATGATCTGCCTGCGGGCAGGAGGGGAGTTTGGGAGTGGCAGTGCAGCCAGCCTTGCAGCACTTGCAAACCCCCTTTACCAAATCCTGGATCCACCCATGGTCCTATCAAATCTGTTGAGTATTCCCACACAACAGCAACAAGTGTTGCTTTAAAGCTCTTATATTTACTACTTCTAGGACAACTCAGAAGTGTACCATATGCATTACATTTTTCCAGACACATCTGCTACTTCCTTGGTGAATTCTACAACTCAAGCATCTTAAGGTAGGGACAGATGTAACATTTGACACATTTCTAAGTGTAGCACTTCACAGATGGAGCACTTCGGCAACAAACAGGTATAAAGCCTCCTGGCTGGAATGCTTTAAACTGCTGCAGCTCCATGCAGCAGCATGCTCTCCAGCCAGGTGATGCAACAGAAGCTGCTGTGTCTCCTGGCTCCATCCCCTCCATGAGGGAATGCAGCTAATTGTCAGTGACTGCATCCTTATGTGCTGCCTCCACTCTTGCAAACTATTCTCTGCCAGGGCTGGGAGAAACACAGTGGAAGAGGCCTCTGGGCTTCCAATTTTGGCACAAAGGTAGCGTGGGAGAGCTGACAGTCTACCCCACTGAAGAGAAAGGGCAGTGAAAAGAGTGCAGAGCACAGTTGGATATTGGAGAACTAAGCCTTCCTTCATCACATGTGCACATGTAACAGGAAGCACTATTTTCTAAATAGTACTCATTCCTTTCAGGTTATTTTTGGACCATTTCTGTCATTTTCTCAATACTCCATATGGCACGTACATCTGTCCACACCCTTAGTTCCACAGAGCAAAAAAAACTGAATTCACGTGCCAAAAAAAAAAAAAAGGCAGATATACACGGGTGATTATGGAACAAAATAAGCAGATAAGGCATTTCAGTTCAAACTAATTCTTTATTCATAGTGAAAATACTATTTTTGCAAGTGATGCTAATAAATAAAAAAATCCAGAAAAGACTTTTACTTAGCAGTAAGTGACCAGTTACAGCCACATAAAGTATTTTAATTCCATTAAGTCCAAGCCAACAATCATGCAAATTGGCCATGAGAAAGCAATAGAAATAATAGTCTATTCATTTTGTGCAATCTTGGTGTACAATCTTAATGCCATCTTCTTCTAAACCAGTTCACATCGATTGAAATCTGATTTCAAAATAAACATTAAGAGACATATTCTACCTCTGTTCCACACATGGAGTTATGTGGAGCATAAGCCCATGAATGTACAGTGCTGTTAAACACTTCAAAGGGAAAAAAAAAAATCAATCAACCTCTGAATATTTAACAAAAAGTTTATGAACATCACAAAAGACAAACTCACACGACTGAGTTCTCAAAGCAAAGAAATATGTTATCAAGCATAACAATAAATTATATTAAATTTAATATTTGTGTCCTTAATATTAAACAATTATTTCTGAGGAAATCATTTAAAAAAAACTGTTATAGCTAAGAAGAGTCAGACTAAGTTTACATATCTCATGTTCCCATGTAGGTGTAATCTTTGTTCATTAGGTTTTCAGCTTTGTGACTATATCCTTCATTGGAAATTTAAACACAAAAACTGAAAAACTACTCTCAATTAAGCTGTGTATCACAAATACATGAAGGTGAGATACAGGCACTTGACAGTATTATGTGCAAGGCAAAACTTTTACTGGTCACAGTATAAATAGGGCTTCCACAAAAGGGAAAAATAAACATCCTCAGTAAACTTCCAGGGTTTCTAGCAGATTTACTTCCACCCCTTTAGGTCAGTACCAACTGTTAACATGCCACACTTCTGCTCCTGCTCTATAAAGACACTTCCTAAACTGTAAATTACAGCATTCCTTACCTGAAAGTATCAAGCACTTTCTATAATCACACCCAAAACATAAAAGTCTGTACAAACCTGTTACATACAAAGGCAAATGTATCTTTTGTTCCTAACCAGGCTAACTAGTGCAACATAACAGGGATGCTGGTTTTCTCCAATTAAAAAAAATCCCCAATTTTTGGTTAAAAAAGTAAACCCAAAACCACATTTTTCCATGATTAAAATGAAACACCACTAATATATAGATAGGTATAGATACAGATGATAGATATTAGTGGTGTTTCATTTTAAAATCATGGAAAAATGTGGATTGAGGATTTTTTTAAATCAGAGAAAACCAGGATCCCTGAACATAACAGACCTCCAATCCTCTCTTCTCTACTTATATATTTTTAATTGATGCACTTGCAAGCTACAAGACCCTCTTCTTATAAAGGAATATCAGCTAAGCACTGATATTCCTTTATATAATCTGAAAAACAGCATATCATAATAGTCCAATTAAAAAAGAGAGAGAGAGAGAGAGAGAGAGACATGCTTTACCCCACTGTTTCCCCACAGGCACATTTAGATAGGAAATTTAAAGGAATATCCATTTAGCAAGTGTAAACCAAAAGGACATATGCATATGTAATATATGGATGGAAGGGTGAAAAAGGAGTAACGTGGTAGTGGAGGGACAAAAATAAAAGTAAATGTGCATCCCTTCTCCTTCGGAAACCCTTTGTATGAAAATACTTATACAAGATATCCATTACATATTAACAATGCATTTTAATTTCTTAAAGGTTTTGATTTTGTTTGAAACTGTCATTTGATCCTTCTATGCTGTCTGGCGTAAATTTAAGGATAAGCACAGAAGACCAGCAGCAGAGACAGTAAGCCAGCTTCTGGCTCTGTCATTCCAGTTGCACAGTTGAGATCAAAAAAGAATCCCCATGTCAGTACCACATGAAACAGTGAGCTCCCCATCCCCTGCACTGGCATTAATACCATACTAATGCATCTATGTATAAATATAATGGAAAATAGTTTTATATCCGATACTGGGCACATTGCTCATTTCCAATTAACAGTATGCCAAAAAGAGGCATTTCTAGTGTTTTACATACCATCACAAATATCTTGTGTAAAGTTTAACATCCGATTCCTTTTTACTAAAAATAAGAATCAATAGCTAATCAGGTACTCCTGTAATAAACAGGTTTCAGAAGTGTGGACATGCACATATTTGCAATTTCTGCTACCCTGAAAATATCAAAAGCAACCATCAAATCTGTGCTTTAGAAAAACAATGAACATAGGATCAGGATTAAACTGGAGTAGAAATGGACAAGCTTGAACAGAAACAGCAACAATTGCTCCTCCATGAGAAGTAATACAACAAATTGAAGTATAAGGATTCTGAGCACTGGATTCCTCTTTACCTGGATTCAACTGTAACCTCTGCTTTCCTGATATTTAATAATTACTTATATTTTAACATGGCATTCTTCTTTTCTTTTTAAAACCGAACCTTTTTATATATTTAAAAAAAAAAAAAACATTCAGCATAAACTTTGGAAGACCCATTTTGATCTAACTGTGAAGTTCTGGTAATGGAAGAAGAGATTTTACATTAATGTGATATTCTCCCATGTCATGTACTTTACAGTAGAGCATTGTAATGATCAAGCATCTTAGAGTCCACAAGCTGAAGCATACGCTCACACTAGAAATCTAAAAAAGTATACCAACTGTAAGCATTTTGTGGCAAGCTGCAGATCAGCACTGCTATTTAAAGGAACAGCATCAAAAATAAAACCTTCTTAACATGATCCTCAAGTATCAAAAAACCCAGGATCTTAGGCTAGTGGAAGTTCCTACATAAGGCAGTCAAATTTACAACCAGTGTATACATTCATGAAGGAATTATTTTTTTGGTAAACTAACAACCCAACGTACTGCAGAGTCTGAATGTGAAATATAGGCACAAAATAGATTCTCTACTCTTTTCAGTGTGGAAAATGCAACTATCCAACAATGTAATAAGAAAGTTCACTAAGAGGTGAGCAAAAATTTGTAACAATCTGAATAAAACAAGGTATTGTATAAAGGTGCAATATAGAGCAAATTTGATTTTGGTTTAAATATACATGTAAATCATGGAAACTTTCTACTCTTATTTATTATTTCATCTTATAAATGTCATTCTAGTTCTTCCCAGTTATCGGTAAGGTTACCTTTGCTTTGTCGTCTAATACTAACCAGCTTTCCAGCTGATTTGATACTCCACCTGGAACTGTTTCCTGAGCTAGCCAGGTTTGTATATTTTGTGGAGCTTTTTGTCTCATCTTCCCAGCCTGACCAGGATGTATAGTCACCTAAAGTATTTGCTGCATCACTGACGGGTTCTCCAGCAGTGATCTGTGGTGGGTCCCAGCCTTCAATTTCATCTGGTTTTCTGGACTGGATGTTCTGTTTTATCACCAAACTGTCCCAAAATCCAGATTTCTTTTCTGACTTCACATCTTCTTTTAATTTTAGATTAGTTCTAAAGAAAAATAGAAATGTGATACTATTAAAACACTGATAACTTCTCCCTATATTCAAGATACCAAGGAATAAATGTTTGCAACCTGGTTCTGCCAAATCAACCCAAAAGAAATAAAAGATTGACTGCTACAGAAAACTATCTTCCAAAATTAAATAGCTATTATAACAAATCCTTTCCTTGTTAATTTGCCACTTTTAAGGTCTCCTGGTTATAGAAAGCTACCACAAAATATCGCTAACTATTTAACAAGTCCTCAAGTGCATCATTAGGTTAAATTATTTATTATCTTCATACAGCACTTCCCTTCTCTATCATATTTTCACCTCTTCAGCTACTAAAACAGATTAGCAATACTCTTCATTCTAAGTATGAAATGTTCAAGGGTAACTTTATCAAAAAGCGCCTCTTCCCTTTCCCTTGTTAAAGGAAAACATTTAAATTGATACTAAAAATACGATTATTTTGACATACTTTTCATATGAAAAGGTTTAGGCATGATTTTATATCCTGAGCAAGAGATTAAGGCCTACAAAACGGGTCTGCCATTTGCTTAGAACAAACTGATCCCCCTTTCTCTGCTGAGATTTGAAGAAGTCAGTCAGGTTCTGAAGGTGCTCCATGCGAGTGGATTCTTGCGTAGCTTGCAGGACGTAGGCTCTAAAAAATGGTATAAATTCAGGAAGGGTGCTCCCCCTCTTTTTTTTTTTTTTAAATACAAATTACAGTAAAAGCTCTTCTGGTTGACTGTTAGATATAATAAAATCAGATATAGGAAAAAGAGAAAAAAAATAGAAGAATTTTCCTGAGTTTCCAAATAAACATTCTAGAAAAAGAACAAAACAAAGCCACTTAACATTTACAGTATTCTGGGCCACAATCTGATACTTTTAGTTACCTGGAATAGTAATGCTGACTTAGAGATGATCCCACTGACTAGCTCTGCTAGCTCTTTGAAAGTAAAGCCTAGCAAAGTCTGCAACTGCACTAAACTCTAGCTTGTATTTTTAAAAACAGACATACCATCTTGGTGGTATGTTGATTCTTTTCATCCAGATTCTGTAATTTTGTTGAAGTATCAATATTTAAGGAACACACTTAATCCTAATGTAATTTCTTCCACTTTAGATCAGAAACAGTATAGTATGTTAAACTGCTTGAGGTTACTTGTCCAACAATTTCATTTTATTAAGTTTGGAAAGAGTTTGATGGCCATTAATAGTATGAATGTAATCAATATATTTCCAAGTTATAATCTTTGCTTAAAGGAAGTGCAACAAGATACTGTGTGTTATAAGCACACATACTTATGTATTAGGGCTGTGTGAAACTTCAGTTGTTGATTTGATTAGGTGGAGGTTCGGCCCAATTCAGTGGCCAAATCTCTGAATCCGAATTGAATCAGGAGACCCTTCAATCTCTCCAAATCAAATTGGAACCCTCCAAATTGTTTCAGACAGATTCGGAAAGGTTTGACGATTCAGACTTAGGCACAGCTTTAAACGTTTACATACCTCAAGGTACCAGGCGGTTCAGGAATGCTGAGATGCTGGGGTGGATCAAGTGTCCCACAGCAGCACAGGGGGTCCCCAGCACACTCGGCAGCAGACCCAAAAGGCGGACCCAAAGCACTTCCAGGTCCACTAGTGAGCACGTGGAGGGCACCCTCCCCCCGGCTGAGCGATTGATGCTTCCTGGGTCTGGGGAGGAACCCAGGGTCCCCCCCACGGCCGACTGCCAAGCTGGGGGGGGG
>NW_017729027.1:46939272-46943676 GCF_001723915.1 Gavialis gangeticus | reverse complement strand
CTCGGCAGCAGACCCAAAAGGCGGACCCAAAGCACTTCCAGGTCCACTAGTGAGCACGTGGAGGGCACCCTCCCCCCGGCTGAGCGATTGATGCTTCCTGGGTCTGGGGAGGAACCCAGGGTCCCCCCCACGGCCGACTGCCAAGCTGGGGGGGGGGGCGCGAGGGGCCCCCCCTCGCATGCTCGGCAGCAGACCCAGAAGTACTTCTGGTCTACTTCCAGGATCACTGCCGAGCATGCAGGGAACCTCCGGCGCTTCATCTGCCCCACCATCGCAGCATTCACAAGACATACCAGGTACCTGGAGGAATGTAGAAAATACATTTAAAGCTGTGTCTATGGCCGAATCGCTGATTCTCCGAATCATCATCAAATCTTCAGATTTGGCTGAATCCAAATTGGGGAAACTGATCCAAATCAACAAATCAAATCACTGTCCCTGACTCAGACTGAATCTGAATCAAATATGGCCCGTTTCACACACCCGTATTATCTATGTTATTTAAAAAGCCTTCTGCAACCGATGCTAACCATATTTCTTTCCTAAAGCAATACATTTGTGAAAACTGAAATAATTTAACGTTTATGATTTAATAAATGTAATGTTTGCAGTGTAAATAAAGCCTTCAAAATGCCAAGTATTTATGCAAAGGGGGCTTGTATATAAGCAAGTAATAAGACATAAAAGACTGAGTACTAGTAATGATATAAGTGTAAGCGAGTTAGGAGGATGAAGCAAAATGAAAATATTCATTGCCCACTATTAGCACACAGTGAGATGTTCTTATTGCAATTAATGCAGACGTTGAAGGTTACTTTTAAAAAGAAAAAAATTTAAGCTTGACACCTACGAAGCAGGGATTTGTTAAAAAACAAACTATTAAAAACGATGTTACAAAATTCCCAATTAAAAAAAACCTAATTGAATTTTAATACTTAAGTAATCTTTATTTTACTTATTAAAACCACAAATCTGTTTTGGTTACTTTAACATAAAACAGTTAACACTTTTAAAAGGAGCTAGACTGATTTTTTTTTTTTTTTTTTTTTTTAGAACATATTGTATTTCTTTGAGTCAGGTATGGCCATCATGTTTACATGGCACAGCTGTGTTTGTTAGGAGTATGATTTTTTTCCCCCTACCTCTGATCAGTATAGTTAAGCAGGTAAAAGCTGCACAGAGGCAAGTAACCCAGCCACAGCACCCGCCTGCCAGAACTTATTCCATTCAAGGAAATAATTTCAGATATACTGGCTCATTTCCCCAGGTTGCATCATCTTAGCAATTCTGGGAACTAGGCAGCTGCAAGATGTAGCTACTTAAGAGGGACCTAATTAATTCACGGTTTCACAGAAACTGCGAAACCAACAGCAGCAAAAAAGCCTTAATAAAAATAAAATGCTGGCTCCCCAGTGGAAGCCAGTAGTCCTCACTGCCAGGAGGGGAAGGCACCAACTGATGAGGAAGCACAAAGGGCAGCAGATAAGATGGCTACCCCTGGTCTCTCGTACCCTCTGCCCCAGGGCCTCTACATCGATCAGCACCAAGGGGCTGGGCCACAAAAAGGGCAGCCATCCATCAAGATAGCTGCTGCCTCCTCATTCCTCCTGCCCCAGGGCCTCTCCACCATCAGCACCGAGTGACAGGGCCTCTGCAAATTGCATGTAAAATCAGCTCTGTGCTGTGAGCAGACCACAAAAAACCCATTCGTCTTGCTGTGATTTAGCTATAAGGACTGACCAACTGGTGATCAACAGACTCAAGAGAGAAGAGAGTGCAGAGAAAAGGAAATATTTCTAAATTTGATTACATCTAAAAATGTTGAATTATAACAAAGCGAAAAAGATTTTTTTGTGATTATTTTCCTATAGTCTAAAGCTTTATTCCAGCTAAAGTTATTGCAATTTTTTCCCTAACGTATAAGAGATTGTCCACAGCTAACTGCCGTTTCCACCTAGTAGAGGAAACCTGCCCGTATTCTTTTAGGGTTCCAAACTTAAACAAGTTCTGTGTTCCCTGTAAATTTAAAATATAAATTACTTTAGGCATGGTAAATTTTTCAACAGAATTTTCAATAAATTGGCTCTTTTCACTCTACCTTTCATTCTACCTCTTCATTGTTCCTGTAGCCATTGTTTAACTACAACTTATTCTTTTTCCTACATTATTTGCCACTATTCTGTTTTTCTTACCCTTTAGATTTTGGAGACTTGCATCCTGCTAGCAATTGTTGTTCGTCATCTTTATTGAAAAGGGAGGTCACTTCTTTCCAACCCCGAAAACTTGCACCCTGGACCTACATGTGGAAGTAAAACAAAAATATATTACAAACTCAAGCCCAGAACAAAGGGGTACAAATAAATGTTCTATGAGCAGATCCCATCCCTTATGCAGAATCCTTTTCCTTTCCCTCTTCCTCAAAGACATTTGCTTAAACACATGTCTTGAGCCAGATTCTCTGGGCCACAAAATCTGCTTTGTATCATCTTAAAACCTGATGAGCTGGCCAGAGTTGCAAAAAATAAGCAGTGGCTGCTATAGCACCTGCACCCTGCCTTGCTCACTGTTGCATAACAGGGACAGGATAGGCACAGAAGTTACACATAAACCAGTATAAGTTATCAGAAACTGGTTCAAATCTGTAACACCAGAGAAGTTCAGCACGTATAAACCGCTTTCAAAATGGCCAAAACCGATTTAAAGATTAACCTGGATGGATATAGCATCAGATTTAAATGATTTAGTTTAAATCAGTTTATTGAACTGCACATCCAGTTCAAAGAGCACAACCACCCACCCTATGTACTACCGCCTTAGCACGTTGCTTCTCTATGGCTGAATATGCCTGCACCACCTGGGAATACTCAAGTTACAGTAAACAAATTGACACTGCCCTAAACGATACATGCAGAATTATAACAGGCTGTCTAAAACCCACCCATGTTCCCTTCCTATACACGCTATCTGGCACAGAGCCCCCTTACATCAGGAGGAAAGAAACAGGCTACATTAACTGCCAGGTACAAGAGCCAGACAACCGCCACACACTATATGGGCATCAAGCAGTACACTGTCATCTCTGATCAAGAAATAGTTTTTTTGTCCTCTACCACACCCTTGATCACATCACCAGAATCAGCCAAACTTACCCTCTGGCAAAAAGAATGGGAGCAACTAGGTGACAAAGCTGTTGAATGGAGCTAGCAAGGAATTACCTCTAGTGAGGAGTTAACATAGGCTCCAACTACAAATGGCACCCATGGAGGAGCCTGAACAGATTAAGAGTGGGTCTCAGAAGATGCAACTTTCTCATGAAATCATGCAACTGATAAAAGTGTTTGTCAGGAGAAGCAAACCATGGATCATCTTCTGAGATGCCCTGTAGCATCCCACAATGCCCCCTGACAAGATCTGTCAACAACACCAGAAGCAGTGGCCTGTGCAGAATATTGGGAACAGACCACATAGGAAGGTTGGACTGAAGACATGACAATGACGACAAAGTTTATTGAACTTCTGTCCCAGATCCCCTACAGATTCAAGTTAACTCACAGTCCCCCAGGATCCCAGGTTGCTTTGCACCTCAGCGCCCCCACCCCCATCCTCTGCCACCCACCCCAGGGTGGGCAGGATAGCCTTGGCTTAAGCTGTGTGCTCCAGCAGAGCAGGAAGGCATGCTCTAGCACCCGCTGGCTTCTGGCCTGAGCCACTGCAGGCATGTGCCTCCATTTCCAAAATCACAAGTGAATGTCTGTTCACTTGCTTACTGGTTCAACCTATAGAACCTAGACTAACCTGTGAAGCTTGAAGCAATTCAGTCTGAGGATTTTTGATTGTCTGTATTTAGCCCAGGAGTTTCTTAGGTAGCCATAAGCACTGGTGATTGTAGCTACTAGACAAGCACTGAAGACCTGAAACTATTTTACTTCAAATCAGAGATGGAGCCAGGAGCCGGACAAGGTGAGCCACAAAACCAGGGGAAGGCTGCAGAGATGGCTCTTTATCCTGCTATCCCTGTAATTTCCTGCTTTTATCTCTATGGCTTTGAAAATACTCTTCCAAACATAACCAAAGTAGTTCACTTGTTGCTCACTGCCTTTATTGAACAAAGGTATCATTTCTTTCCAACCCCCAGACCTTCAAAACTGAACCTCAAGCATAAGCAGGAACATAAAATGTGTCTTCCCACATCTGGCAACAGCTCCAGTACCTCTCAGAAAAAACTGAAAAGTTCTAGCCATTTTCTCTGCTGTCTTCTGCAAAGCCATGGCCATCCCTGAAATTGGTATTAATTCATAATTGGCATTAATTAGGTGATTTTCATTTTGTTGCTGCAGCTTCAGCAGGTCTTCAAAAGGCACCACGGACAATAGCGGAGCTACTCACTAGGGAAACTAGGAACAC
>NW_017729027.1:46926882-46934272 GCF_001723915.1 Gavialis gangeticus | reverse complement strand
CCCCCACCCTGGATTTCTGAGATCAGGATATGAGGTTAAGGGGAAAACAAACACACACACCCCCAGCCCCCCACCTCATTCATACTTTCAGTAACTGAAGAAATTGGAAAGTCAATTCAAATTTACTCAGTAGCCAGCTATGCAGAATTCAATATGAAACAACCTAGACCCTAAACAAGATCCAAGAAAGGCTCCCTAGGACAGGGGTTGGCAACCTTTTACTAATGGACAAGCTAGGGATCACCTGCTGCAGCTGCTCTCTCACCCCTCTAATTGCAGCCTTTGCCAAAACGTGCTGAGCAATTTGAAGCAGCTAATTTGTCAGTGATGGTTAACAGAGACAGCAGTGGGAGAGCAAAAGAGCTGTTCTGCAGAGAGCAGGGACAGCTGGGGAGGCAGCAGGAGATCATTAAGGCAACTCTGGAAGACCAATCATGGGCCAGATTGGACGCCTGGACAACAGTAGGGGATCAGTGCACTGTTAGTAAAATCTAGGCCAGATTCAAATCTTTTTGCAACCTGGATTTGGCCTGCAGGCCACACATTGCCAACCCCTGCTCTAGAAGGAACCTCAGTACACTCCTAACAACACAAAGACCTTCCTTCCAGCCATTGTCCAGGACCCTCCCATTTTTTCCACTGTTGTCTAACTTGTTAGCCCTTTGACTAGTAGGCAACTAGTGCATTTCAGCTTGAGACACAAGTTACACATAAACTGGTTTAAGTCATCAGAAACTGGTTTAAATTTGTAACAGAACAGAAGTTCAGTGCACATAAATCAGTTTCAAAATGGCTGAAACTGGTTTAAGATAAAACCAGTTAGGGGATTAAACCTACCTTTCCCTGAGCACAGAGCTGCCCTGCTAAACTTAGTGAACCTTAGTGCTGGCTGTGACTATGAACCACAAATCCCAGAGGCACCTGGAAGCAGGAAGAGGAAGTGATAAGAAACCCTATAGAGTCCTGCTGCTGCGATTCTGGATTGCAAATCCCAGAGACCTTGGGGGTAGCAAGAAGATGCTACAAACACACAGCCCATGCTGGCTATGTGCCAGAGAGCTGTGTTCTAGTGGTCCCCCAGCTTCTGGCCTGAGTCACTGCAGGCACGTGGCTGCATTTCCTGAATCAAAAGTGAATTTGTGTCTAGTTGTTTCTCAGTTTAATCTCTGCAGCTTAAACTAACCTGCAAACACTGAATCAATTCAGCCTCGGGCTTTTTGATTGTCTGTACTTGGTCTTCAAGCACTAAAGTACATGTAAGCAAGGTTGCCAGGCGTATGTGTGTGCAGGGGTGGTTAACATACCGTTAATATATATTACAAGCTCATTGTTCTACTGCTTTAGATTAGACAGGGCTCTTTGGGCTTTGCAAAGTGAGAAAATAGCAGCACTGCTATTTCTCTGCCTAATTTAAAGATTTAGTTCTTCAGCTAGTATGTTCCAGGTAAATGTTTCATGGCTTACTCGGGCCTGCACACAATAAATTCTAATACATAAAAGATAAAACTTCATTGAATACACACTAATTTACATAAGTGAATTATTTAATGTTGCTAATTATCAAGTAAATTTAAAAAATATATAAAGCATATTGTGTGTTGTATCATCATTCACTTGCTAACAACTGTAATTTAGTTTTGATTTTTTATAATACTTCATAATATACAACAGTATATTTTATGAAAGTAATGAAAGCTGCCTACACTGCTATTATTAGCTTGTACACTGCTATTACTATACTGCTATTATTATTTGTGGCTGAGAAACAACAAGTAAACTCTTTTAACACCATATCATTGCAAAAATGCATTTTTATCGCAGCATATAATTCCATAAAACCCAACAAAATTCTACCAGAGTCCCTCAGCACGTATTAAAAAGGTAGAAAGTCAATTCTTGTTCTTTACTAGAACTACTGTGACACCTCTCCGTTCTATATGTTCACAGATTAAAATTAAACACATGCTCACTTATGTCCCAGTATTGATTCCTTGACTTCTGGAGGCATACATTCTCAAAGGTTACAATGTAATGATTCCTACACGAAAAAGATAGGGCACCTGAAAAAACACATACAAAAAGCACACTGGATCCAACCTAGAACCAGACAACCACAAAATTAGATTCGTAAAGGAACACAGGCACAGGAATGCTGAGCTACCTGCCTGCACGTGGTAGGTACCTGGCTCCCAAAGTGGAATTCACAAATCCAGGGAAGGTGCTTAGAAGTCATCTATATTTTTAAAACAAGTAAATTTAGATACCTAGGTTTGAGACACACTACACTGAGCATGCAGAACTAATCAATGCCTAAAGCCAGCCAATAGGAACATAAGTCTTAAATACTGCCACACCCTCCCAGACTTCAGCTGCTTATATGTGTTTTTTAACTATAAGAATCAAATAAGCAGAGTTAAATAATTACATATTCTTATATGTAAATTAAATCAGAAATTATTTATCCACATAGTTGAACACTTAAAGATTAAGTAGAGACACACAGATGCAATATTTTTAAAAAATAAAAAGAAATAGCTAGCTTTAATTGTGTATCCTCACGATGTAGCAAACACATATAGCAAAAACAGACTACCACAAAACAGGTTTTTTTTTGTTTAAAATAAATAAATAAATAAATAAATAAAAAGAGTATGGCAAACATTTACCATCTGTGAGCTGTGTCAAACAAACAGAAACAATTACACAGCAAATGACACCCTCAGGGAAAACAATATTACACAAAATACTTGATTACATGGTTTACTCATTCAGTCCTATGAACGAAAGTAGAACTTGAATTTTTTATATGTAGATAGTTCATAATTCCCTAGTTTGTGACAGGTTGGCAATTTAAGAACAAGCCATTCAACTGTTTCCTACAGCTTTTTCTTTAAAGCATGCCACTTCTCTAGTCAACTGAAGCACCACTGCAGTCTTGCACAGCTGACTAAAGAAGCGTTTCCCTTTAAATAAAAGCCACAGAAAACAATTAATGTACCTTCACAGTTCTGCATAGCTGTTTTGCTGCGACTATATATCCTGGCTAGTTCACAAATCAAACCCTGCAAAGAATTCAGGTTCTATTGTATAACTTCTTAAAGTAGTACATAGTATTCAAAGAATTAATGGAGTGAGAATGGTCTAATCTTCTAATCTTCACTAGGAAAGGCTTAATCCTATTAACACGTCCCTGTGTCACAAAAGCTGACCGATTAGGGTCAGTGGTTCTCAATGTTTTTAGATTCAGAGCAAACCTCCATAACTTTTCTGAGTTTGGCACCACCCTGGTCAGAACCACTGTTCTACCATCTCAGTTTACCTTAGTGGTTCTCAACTGGGGCCCTGCCACGTCCAGATGAAACTGCCCCATGCACCTAGTGCAGAGACAGACTGGGAAGGGCTGCCAGAGGCAAATGTGCTGATTTCTGCACTTTGGGCAGAAATTGGAATGGGAAGGGAAGACTTGGGTTAGGGGTAATAGAGGTGTTGCGCCAAGCACTTGAGAGTGGGGGTAGCAGGAGAGGGTGGGAAGGGCCAGGAGGGAGTAGAGGCAAGCATAGGAGAGTTACCTAAAAGTAGCTCCTTGCACTATGCCTCACTGAGGTTGGGGCTGCCATTTTGACACACTAACTATTAAAAAGAGGACGTAGCAAATATCTATCCCCTGAATTCCTTCATGCTCTTCATATATAAAATAACTATTTCCCCTTAGCTCACTGAAAATAGCAATTGAGCATGCATAAAGGTAACCTAATATAAATTATAGGTCACATATAAGAAGTGTATATGTGAAGGTAGGAATTCTGCAGACTCACCTCCAATCAGCACTGTACCTTCATCCAAAACTGGCATACACAGCTACAACTTCCATATCCCTAATGTCTCGTGTTGTTTTAAGAATTCCTCCAGCAATTGTCTTGTCTGATAACAACAGGAGGCCAAAGAAAAAATTTTTCCAATGCTGTAATTTTCCCAGTATAACCCTGGTAATGACTTAGGAAAAATCCCAGTGTGCTGTATTTTCAGTGTAAATAAATTAATTTCACTAAACTTGATACTTGATGATCTACAGACTTATATTTCTAAAAACTTACCATCATTTCAAATATCAAGCAGATAAAGTATACAGGTCAGGAAAGAAAACTCAGGCAAAACTTTCTATCTCTGTGTAACATAGCACTCTTTTCACAGAATTATTCCTTTACAAAGCAATATACATGTTCAAAGATTTGCACCTGTGTACTTAGTAGATATTCAGCTATAGTAATAGTTTTGTAACAGATGTCTTCCAGATATATTTGATTATATTTCCTGCTATCTTTTAACAGAAACACATTGTAACCATTTAGGATATACCTCCAAAGGTTATTTAGTGTTTTCAAATTAAAAACTGCTATCTTAGTCTGCATTTAAAAAAATTAGCATCCAACAAAATGAATATAAGAATTTTACTAAAACTCTTGTCTAGGCTGGTACTGGAATGCCTTGCAGGTAGTAAACAGAAATCAGACTTACCAAGAATATTTAAGCAGAAGTCAGGGCAGCGCCTTATAGATTACTTTGCTCAGAGGCAGAAGTTTTTGTAGGCTACAGCCTACTTAATAAGATACTGTGTGGTAGTTCGTAGACTATTAAAGCTCATGCCTCTCTAAACAAGATAACTCTATTAAGGTCCACACTACCCTGCTTTCTGCCTAACTTCAAGCTAACATAGCTATATACCACTCAGATTATTTAAGTGAAAGAATCAGGTCCAACTGCTGGGACTTAAAAAAAATAAATAAAACAAAAATTCCATGTCTAGTGAGTAAAAGAAATCCCTAAAATGTATTAGGGCTATGGTCTCAAGAGAAACTACAGATGAGCTAGCTTTTATAACCCTTATGTCCACTATGGCTTAAGTGCTTTATTTATCCTCTTTGATCTCTCCACCCCACTGTCACATCTCTTGAGTAGTACTTCCTTCCTCTACCCTTTCCTCCTCCTTTCCCTATCCCTTGTGTTTAAATTACTTGATTCCTGTCTGCTTAGTACCCCTCCTCTCTGCAAGTCCATTCACAACATCTGATGAAGTATGATGTGGCCTATGAAAACTTAGTATTTTCTGAATGAATTAGTTTCTAAGGTGCCACCCCACTCTGTTTTCTACTTCCAATGGACAGTAAAAAAAGCAATGTGTACTCCAACTTAAACTCACACTGTCATGCACAAACCTAATGGAGATCTCAGCAACGTTATCCCAGAATAACTTCCTAAACAAAAGGAATGCATGTCAGTCTGAGCTGATGATCTGTTAATACAACTAACACTCATGTTTACTAGAACTGTGTTACGGGGCAACCAAAACCGAGGACCACAGCAAGTCACACCAGAAGCACAGAATGAGAGTCTGTCACTAGTCTAAAGAGTTTACAATCCAAACAGAAATGGGGTAAAGAAAGGGAGAGATCAATAATGAGAATGAACAACATAATGGCTCAAAATATTGTTGCAATACATTATATAACACAAGGGAGCAGAGTTAAAGAATTATGGCTCCATCTTAACTTCTGGATTCCTGACTTTTGAATGCTTTACATAAATTTCATGGTGAATTTGGAACATGGCTACCCGGAGAGAGTGGAGAACCTCCACTCTTAGAGAATTTTTAAGACCTGGGTAGAAAAAGCCTTGGCTGGGATGATCTAGCAGGGGACAGTTCTGCTTTGAGCAGGAGGCTGGACTAGATGACCACCTAAGTTGCCTTCCAACCCTAATTTTCTAAGTCATGCTATTTCTAAATTTTGTTGTTTCTGCTTAGTTAGAGAAACCCTTTCCGTGCTTTTCTGCTAAGAGGGGATTAGCTGGAAAGAAAGACAGAGGAAATGAGGAAGTTGTAGTCCAGGAAAAGGAAAAGGTTGGAGCCAATATTATATAAACACTGAGTGGAGGAGTACCAGGGGAAGAGCATCTGAGACTGCTGTTAAGACTGATTTAGGCTATAATGTAAGATTGAGGAAGCTCAGGTAGGTATCTTTTTGGTACCTGCTGGAGGTGGAAGTGAAAGCTTTACAGAGGCCTGAAGTGCTTTGAAAATGGCAGAGAATTTGGAATTTACAAAGAATGCAAGAGACTACATTTAACACGTTATTCCCATACTTTACTACGTTTTAAATTCATGAGATGTGTCCTGCCACAACCTTTACTACCACTAAACAAAAGCTTCTCTGTACTTGTTCCATAGGACATTTAATTATACACTGGATTGGTGTATATCTATATGGTAGGTTCTCAGGACCAGGGAAAGAGAAGCAGAGATGACAACTGACAAAACAACTGATTTTTTTTTTAAACACACTGTACCAGAATTTACAGATTATAATTATTCTGAAGTTCATAATTGTATATTACAGGATATACCAACTGTTTGAATTAAACTAACCAGTTTTTCTAAAAAGAAAACTTAACAGTTAAAATCTGGTCTCTCACACAACTAGAATATCTCTTCAAACAAATAAAATGAAGTATACAAACCGTGAAAAGTCCAAACCAAATATACCACTTGACCTCTAGGAGTAGTTGCTTGCCTCTGATAAATTCAGGCATTAGAACAGCACTAGATGCAAACCTTCCTAGTGGTTTACACAATTACATTAGACAACAGTAGAATACTGACAGCCAGATATTGAGTGCTCAGTCACTTGATCTTGAATATGGCTAAGTGCTTAGAGACAGACTAACCAAAGCATCCTGTACCAAGTCTGTGTGCAGTCTAGGTATATCGTACAGGTGCACCAATATATCGGTCCATATTGGATTGGCATTGATAAAAGGAAAAACTGACATCAGCAATTGGGGTTTTTTTGACTGGTGTAGCCAATATCACCAATAAATGCTGTGTGCGTGCACCCAGCCACAGCATGCATGCATCCAGGAATTCAGCTCGGCATCCAGCCAGTAAGTCTGTGGGGGAAAGAGGTCTGGGAAGGGGCATTGAGGACCCCATGGGGAAGGAAGGAATGGGGCTGGAGCAGGACGGAGCTATGGCCAGCTTGTCCAGGGCACCTGTCAGGGCATGGGGGGGACAGTTCATCGCCAGTGTGTGCCCCCAACAGGGAAGGTGGGGGGGGCATGTACCCTCCACATTTGTGCATAGGGAGAGGGCAGGCTGCCTGCTGAGAGCTCAGGGCCAGGGCCAGCACTAGTCTCTTCCCAACATGGGGGCTGGGCCAGGGCTGCACTCAGGGCGGGTGGGGGGACTCCAGGTGAGCTATGGCCACCCCAAAATTCTCTGTAGCCCCCCCAAGATTCCCCCCCTCCCAGCACTGCCACACACCCTGCCCCACCCCCATCTGCTCTAAGCACAGCCCCAACCCAGACTCCCATCGGAAGAGGCCAGTGCAGCCCTTGG
>NW_017729027.1:46924879-46925572 GCF_001723915.1 Gavialis gangeticus | reverse complement strand
GTCCCTGTTTAGGAAGATGGAGGCAAAGAAATCATTAAATATGTTGGTTCTCAGACTTCTTGGACTTAAGGGATTCCTCAATAGACTTGAGGCATCCCTTGGAAAATGCCAGTTCTTACGTTTCGCTTTTCTTTTACTACAGAAAGGTAACAGCAATTCTACCACTGCAGAGAACTCAAAATGACCACAACAGGTCAGAGTGTTTTAAACACCATGGATTCCTATTTGACGTCTTTGACTATCTTGTGAAACATGCGTCCACACCTAACAACGCTAACCTTGTGTGGCACTCTGTGGCACCCCAGAATGGATCGCAAGGTACTCCATGGTGCTGAGGCACCATGGTTGAGAATCAATGTACTTTGAAAAAAACCTCATAGGTACTCTTAAATTATTTGTAACATAGGTCATACCGCATTGTTTTCCTGTATAGTGAAAGCATGAGAATACAAACCCTAGTCAAGACTTCCTAGTTCAGAGAGATTTTCCCTAAATTACCAGGGTATTTGTTAAAGGAAATCTCTATCCTGGCCCTATTGTCTTGTGGTGTCATATTACGTTGTTACCGCTACACACAGCAGATAGCCTGGTAGATTTCATTTTTTAGCTGTAGCTGAACAGAAAAGTTATGATTCATATAAACACCACCTACAATGAAAGATATTTTATGACTCCAAGATCCTTTTCTGCCTC
>NW_017729027.1:46914146-46919879 GCF_001723915.1 Gavialis gangeticus | reverse complement strand
GCAGTGTGGGGATGCAGTCAGGAAGGCCAACCACACCTTGTCATGCATCCACAGATGCATCTCAAGCAGATCCAAGGAGGTGATACTCCCCTTCTATGCGGCACTGGTCAAGCCGCAGCTGGAGTACTGCGTCCAGTTCTGGGCGCTGCACTTCAGGAGGGACGTGGACAGCATGGAGAGGGTCCAGGGGAGAGCCACTCGCATGAACAGGGGGCAGCAGGGCAGGCCCTACGAGGAGAGGCTATGGGACCTGAACCTGTTCAGCCTCCAGAAGAGAAGGCTGAGGGGGGATCTAGTGGCCTGTTACAAACTAGTCAGGGGGGACCAGCAGGCACTGGGGAAGTCCCTGCTCCCCTGAGCACTACCAGGAGTGACCAGAAATAGAAGTCACAAGCTGGCAGAGGGTAAATTCAGATTAAGACATCAGGAGGCGCTACTTCACTGTCAGGGTGGCTAGGATCTGGAACCAACTTCCAAGTGAAGTGGTGCTGGCTCCTACCCTGGGGGTTTTTAAGACAAGGCTTGACAATCACCTTGCTGGGGTCATTTGACCCCAGTATTCTTTCCTGCCATGGCAGGGGGTCGGACTCGATGATCTGCTCAGGTCCCTTCCGACCCTAACTATGAAACTATGAGCAACCTATAAAGCAAAGATCCAAGAACAGATATTAAAAAAATGAGAGAACTCTATGAAAAACTGCAAAAGAGAGGTCATGTTGGAAACATTCTGTTTAACCCCAAACTTTAATGAAAACAATAAATCAGATGTTCAAATCTGAGTGACTGAGCACTCAATGTATTTAGCTTCTACTTTGTCATTTTATGATATTTTTGACAAAATTAAGATGTAAAGCTCCTGCTAAACTAGTAATATTTGACTTGGCCTTAACCATGAGGTTACCACCATTGAGTCTTTGGCTAGCAACAGAAAACACATAAAGCAGTATAAGTGATCATAAACCCATTCAAATCTGCAACACAACAGAAGTTCAGTGCACATAAACCATTTTCAAAATGGTCAAAACCAGTTTAAGATAAACCTGGATGGATGTAGTATCAGATGTAAATATTTTAGGTTAAATTAGTTTATTGAACTTCTGTCCCAAATTCCCTCCAGATTCAGGTGAACTCACAGTTCACCAGCATCCCAGGATGCTTGCACAAATCCCTCATCACAGGATGGGCAGGCTAGCCTTGGCCCAAGCTGTTTGCTCAAGCTGAGCAGGGAGGCATGCACTAGCACCCCCCGGCTTTTGAATGTCTGTTCACTAGCTTAATCGGTTCAATATATAAAGGTTAGACTAACCTGCGAAGATTAAATCACTTCAGCTTCAGCCTTTTTGACTCTGTACTTAGTTTGACTCTCTACTTTGCCTCTGTACTTCGTGTACTCTGTATAAGTTTATAATTCTTAACTTTCAATATGAAGGTCAACTCTCTCTATATAGGAATTTTACATTAAGTATTTAGAGGGAAAAAAAATTGAATGATAAGGATAATAAGATGATTTGAAGATTCCAAATCTGTTCAAAGGCTGTTTCACAGCTCAAACATAAAGGAAACAATTCATTGTCTAAAACTTACTGGTATCATTAGACTAGAGCAGTGATTCCCAACCTGGGAAACACTGAGATTCTTTCAAGGGTGCTGTGGGATGACATACAATGTGAGATGCGTAAACATGATTCAAAAGATAAACCCAAAAATATGAAATAGGGTTCTAAGTGTTGAAAACATTCTGACCTCTGGTCTTTCTGACTTCTTTGCAACAGAAAAATGCTCTAGTATTTTTCTGTAATCAGAAAACAAGAGGAAACTAGCTGGCATTTTCTGAGTGGTGCCTTGAGTCTAAACACATTGAGAACCACTGAGCTGAAGTCATATATTTAAAAACTGACCTTTAAAATTAAAAGGATTCCATTTAAGAGCAGGACAGTCCAACTGAAGATATCAAATTAAAAAAAAGACTTTTATTAAAGACTAGTACAGCAACATGAGATTTCAGGATTTCATTTAAAGCGTAACTTTAAAAGATGGACCATGGGAATAAGGATCTGCCATGCATATTACACTCTACTGTTCTTAAAGTGCTTCTAAGAAACAAGCCAGAAACCTATCAGAGAACATCCCTGTCAAGTTCAATATTGCAGTGAAAAAATCAAACCTATATTGGGTAAACCACTGGGAACAAGGAGCATCCCCTTCAGAACTGCCAAGCATAAAACCTTATTTTATGCACCTTATCTGCCATTTTAGACAATTAAAGAACACACCTGCTCCCAGACAATCCTTCTACTGGTCAGAATCAATAAGACTGATGATTAAATATCAGGCAGGTGGCTGGGAAACCATCCTCTCCTGATTATCACAATGGGCAAGCCCCCAGAACAGATTCCTCCACTTCAGCTGGCCAAATCCTCAGCTTCAGAAGTAGTCTTTTTTTTTTGGCTATTTTATTGGCAAGGGTTAACAATGGGAACACAAGCAGTCACTTCAGGAAGAATATGCAAAGGATGAAGTCTACATATCTGCAGGCAAGCTGTCTGTTGCTTCCGTAACTCTTTCAGCTCTGCCAATGCTTCCAACTTCATCCACCCATCCAGTAGGTTCGCCTTCACCCTTTATTTTTTTCCCCTATAGTCCTATATGCAAAGTACAATTTCCTTAATTTCAGCTACATAATCCCTATTCTACTCTTAAAAGATCTTCTTTCATGTTACCTATAATGATCCAGACTGACTTTTACCTAAACTGCAATTGCCTATTATTACCTCCTTCTTCAGACCTGTGTCTATTTATTCCTGTCTATAACTTTGTCCTTAGACTGTAAAAGTCTAAGAGTAGGAAATGTCTACCTTATGTCCTTAGACATCTTTGAGAACTTAGTGCATGCTACCACAAAGAAATAAATTCCTACAAGCATACAAATATGTAATATTTCTTACCAACATGCTTTACCAATGCTGTGTATGTATGCATTGTATGTTAGATTTCTATAGTTATCAGGCAGCTTAGTTAATAAGATGAAACACAACATTCTACACAGAAGTAAAAAAGCATGTGAGAAGTACAAGTTTCTCATGTAGATATACATTTCATTATCAAAGTTCGGCCAGAGGGCTAGAATTTCCATTAAAAAAAGACCTGACAGCAATAAAAATAAGAATCGCATTAAAAAAAAAACCCGACCAGGAATTCTGAAAGTTAAGTACTGAAAAGGCAAATCAACTAAAAAAAAATAAATTGAAAGAGATGCTACACAGAATTCTGACTCCGAGTACCAAATGAACCTTCATAAAAAGTATCATTTATAAATTTAACTATTTAACTGATGGCACAATGGAAGTTATCAATATACAAAGACCTCAAAGAATTCTATGCTGAGTGATGTCAGACTTGGGACAAAGTCCGAGAAATATATGGCAGGTGGGGGCAAGCAAAGGCTTCAAGGCAGAAGAGTAAAATATGTGGGATCGTTGATTTGACCAGAACAGTAAATCTCCTTGGGCAGTTAGTCTCCATTTATACTTCTCAATGCACTCCAACCACTTCTTCCTGACTGCCTGGACACCAGCTGGATGGCATCAAGAGCATAAGCTAAACAATTACCTGGGGACTTTTGCTCTGTACAGCACTATTCACAGGATGAAACATGTTCATTGCAAGCAGTCTTATTTACCTGCTAAATTCCAACAAATCTCTAGGAGCAAGCATGAGCTGAGAATTTCAGAGGCTTATTACTTAGGCAGATGTGGATGGATTTTCAGATGCAATGAAAATCACATCCCTGACATCAGACCGACTACTCAGCCAAGTGTGAAAACTGTACGACAAAAGCTCCATGCTCCAGAGCAGTGGTTCTCAACTTTTTTGTACCAGGACCCATTTGTAAACATCAATGGTCAGTCCCAACCCATTACCCCTGCAGTGTGTGGGGCAGAGGGGGGTGGGGAGTGTCCCCAAGCAGTCCCTTGCAGGCTGGACCTCTGACAGCCTGCAAGGGAAAAGCCACAGTTTCCCAGATTTTTCTCCTTTAAGGGAGAATCCATTTTTAAAGTTTGCTTGCAACCCTTTTATATTTTTGAGTTGTGACATATGGGTTAAGAAACACTGCTCTAAAGTATCTCACGAAAACAAGGTTTTTTTGTGGGTTTTTTTAAACAGACCATTCATTTCTTCCCTGAAGTCAAAACTGTTTGTCCTAAAATCTTCCTGACTCAGTCAGCCTGAGACAAAAAAAATCTGATGCAAAAAGATTCCAATCAAAATTTGGTAAAGTTTTAAGCAACTGGAACAGGATCTAATAATAGTAAAACACCTTGACTATAAAACATTGCTTTCTCCATTGTTTATAATAAATACAGCTACCTTTATTACTAGGGACCTACAAATTTGTGATTTTGCGGATTCTGCGAAATCCAGGCAATACCTACAAAAATGCATACATCAAGGGCTAGGTGAACAACTGTTCACCAGGGCACCCTTGGGGAAAAATAGGAGTAATGGTCACCAACTCCTGTAGGACCATTTCAGGCTCAACATTAGGAAAAGCTGCTTCACAACTACGATGTCCAGCCTGTGGAATAGCTCCCTCCAGAGGTGGTACAATTGCCTACTCTGGAAATCTTCAAGAGGAGACTGGACAGCCACCTTGCTGGGGTCACCTGACCCCAGTTGTCTTTCCTGCTTGGTGCAGGGGGCTGGACCTGATGATCTTCCGAGGTCTTTTCCAGCCACAAAGGAAAAAAAATTTTACTGAGAGCTGCAGCAGCTATCCAGGATGGGAAAGTGGCAAATGGGTAGGGCAGTCCCAAGAAGGGCTCCCAGCGAGATGACTGCTGCTCCTGTCTTTCACCACTGATTGGCTGCTAGGGATGTCTGTCATGTAGCCTGGTCCCTCTCCACCAATCAGCAGCAAGGTGTTGAGCCACATGACAGTCAACACATAAGCAACAAGTGGCAGGGCCATCCAGTCCCCTCAGCCAGAGGCGTGGGGAGGGTCTGCTGCACTCTGCCTGCGAAACAGCTACCCAGTCCCACATTCTGCCCATGAAATCAGGGTGCAATCCCCATGAATTATGTAGGTATCTATTTATTGCAGATATTAAACAAGAATTTAAATGTAGGTACAAATTAAAAATACTCTTTATCTGAAGAACCCCAAAAAGATGAAACACATTTCAGGACTCGATCAACTGGCCAAACTTTAGCTCTTCTGCTCTTTCTGACCTATCATCTGGCTTCATCTGAAATTCGCACCATTCCAAACTCAACATGAAATAGGCATCTCACAGACCTGCTGCATTCTCTCACTCTTCTAAGACTGGCCAATTAGAGACAGTGGATTTATCTTTGCTGCACAGTTAACTCAAACAACTGAGTCCCAAGTTTGAGCCTGAGGTTAGCTTACCCCAGATCAAAGTATCTCCACATAAAAACATTAACCTTTGTTATTATGTAGTCAGTGTCTGCACTCACTCATGTGTCTAAAGATTATAAAATGCTACAGAAGCCTTTTCTAAATCGACTGTGTTTTTCCATCAGGAAGAACTGAGAGTAGGGCACTATAAAACTCAGCACTGCAGTGGTTTGACACAAGTCTTCTCTGCAAAGAAGGGAACTTCCCACCTGAGTGAAAGCTAAGCTCAGGGTCTACAACCGCAAGCTAAACTACACCTTTTAGACAGCTAGCTTTGATTTACATCCCCAATGCTGGGTAGTAGTTTTTTTCCC
>NW_017729027.1:46905862-46909146 GCF_001723915.1 Gavialis gangeticus | reverse complement strand
TCCCCAATGCTGGGTAGTAGTTTTTTCCCCGTGTGGTATTGTCAAGCTTTCTCTGTAATGAAGTCATACCTTGCAAGAGTCACAAAAATCCAGCTGTGCTTCATTATCCTTAATTATGCTACCTCAGAATGAGGACCCATAAAATACATGAATAGCCCTCTCAATATGTGTAATTCATTAACTTCTTAGCAAGCATTAAGAGTTCAGAATGTCACTGCATCATAGGGTTTTTAAAAGTTTAGATTACCCAGATAAAGAAATTAAATGTTTCAGATGCTAACAGTTGAAGAATAAGGCAATTAAGAGGGAATCAAAGTTGCCAAGACTTTCTCATATATCTGTGAGGTGGGGGGGTTGGGTTAAAAAAAATTGTTTTTATGGTAATTGCAGTACACTGGTTTAACTGGAAGAATTTTTCTTGAAAACTAAACTAAAGATAACTAGCCTTTCTGAGTAATTAACAGTACATCAAGTCACAAAATAAAATAAACCAATTTTTAAAGAGTTATTTGCATTTAAAGTCTAGTGTGTGGTGTGAAAATCATTAAAACTTACTTTTTGATACAGAGAGTCTACGTTTCTATTGCCATACTTTACATTAATCAAAATTACAATTACAGTATACCCTGAAGTGTTAGTTATAGCAAAAAAACATCACGTATCAAGATGGGACAAAAAGGAACAGGTGCGGCAAATGGAAGCTACCTTCATACAAAATTAATGAAAAGTGCCATATTTACTTGATCTCAAGACGAGCCTTCCCCTACCCCATTTAACATGGGAAAATCCCTCACTTTGGAATCAAGTACAAGGTGGGAAGGCACAGAACAGCTGCTAACAGCCTTCTCCTGCCCCCCTCCTCCCCCGCTTACCTTTGCTCCAGCACCACAGGCTCCATCAGTGCAAGGGTAAGTAGGGGTTGAGGGAAGAAACAGGCACAAGCAGCAGGGCAGGAGTTAAGTTGCTTGATCCTCCCTACTTACCTCCCTGCTTCTCCCCTCCTTTACCTGTCCCCCTGCCACTGCTTTCCCTACTGCAGCAGTGTGCGGGAGGGGAACAAATTTAAGACAACCCCCCAATAATTAGATTCTATACATGGAAGATGTGCAAATTTGTTATAATTTTCCACAACCAGAATCCAATTATTGGGGAGGGATCATCTTAATTACAGGGTCATTTTGGATTTGGGTAAATATGGTTCCTCTTACACTAATGCAGTTATTTAAATGCTTTGTTTAATATTGATAATAATACATAAGGAGTTTTAAAACAAATTCTTATATATAATAGTTAATACCAACCTCATTTGCTATTTTAATGCATTTTGAGAACATTAACTTGATGCATGTTTACAGTGTTAGAAACACAAAAGAGAAAAAAACGAAAAAGAAAAGAAACTGGCTGCAGAAATTAAAATAACTTGCTTTTGAATGAGATGTAAAATAGGGTCCCTCAATATGCAGTCAGAAGCCAGCTGAGCTAGGAAAGTTGCATATGATAGTTACGATAATATTTTTCATACATTTTAATATCTTGTTCTGGCCAACATCAGAAATGTTCCTTAGTCCTCTATCTCAGTTATTCCCATCATTCCTACTTTGGAGGAAAATGTTAAGACTGCATAGTTGTTAAGAGATATATTTTTCTTTTATACACTCTTATAAGAAGTTACTAAAATAATAAATACATTACAAGTGCTTGCAAAGCAATAGCTAGTACAAAACAAACATATCACTTCGTACAGAATAACAAGAAGAGATTGCCAGTTGTCATATAAAACAGTGGAATTCAACATCCCTGGACACCGAGTTCAGGGTACACATGAAAAATATGAATGTTCTTAACATGCATTAACTGAACAATGAAACAAATTTCATTACATACATAAAGAAAAAATATTTACCTTTGTTGCAAGTTGTGAGACAGAAGATGTAACTTCATCATGAAGAAACTGATCCTCGTTCTTAAAAAAATGTAGATAGTTCAATCAGTTCTAGTTGGATAGCAAGCAAGTAGATGGAACAATAAAAGCATCACGTTATGCTTGTTTCAGTTTTTTCTATCTCCATGGCAAATTATGAAATTATGATATTATAATATTCAACTTAAAATATAACAAAACAAAAATATCCTATAAAAAAAGCAATATGTGGTTCAGATCAATGCAAAAATGTATGTGAAAAGTTAAAAAAAGTTTAACCATTGTAAGTACAGAAATAATCATCCATTTGAAAATAACGATTTTACAATTTTCTACTAATTCTACTTTGATATATGTCTGAAGTCTTATTTTGATTACTGTATTTTTCAGATTACTATATCATACCTATATGTATACTTATATATGTATTTTTCCTAACATGTAAACTAGTTCTTTAGTTAAGTGCAGAGCAGCCCTGGCTGGCAGAGGGCCCTGGGGGTCAGCCTGCCAGCCCAAGACAGCTTCCCCACACCTCAGTATGCTTCAGAGAGGCTGGCCGGGGCATGAGAGTGTGTGGGGCTAGCCAGCATATGCAACAACCTTGTGTCCCAAGGGTGTGACACCCTTGTGTCCCTGCCAGCCCCATCAGCATCTACATGTGTGTTGCAGCACAGTAAGCAACTCTATTGTAGGACAGTACTTGTGTCTGGCAGTACTATCCTACAGCACAGTTAATTAGTTTACTCCATCCTAATAACACTGCATGTGTAGACAGTGACATTTCATTGAAGAATTAATTAGTCAACTCTGCAGTAAACACCTCCTATATACATGCCATATGTGTACGACTACACCATATTATCACTAGTCTTATCCCCGAGTTGAAGTAAAGTTAATCTTGACTGCTTGTTCTAAATGGAGTTTTTTGTATATCTTCCCTAACACCCTCATTAAATTCCATGTGCAATATTCCACTTATTTACATTTCCTCAATAGATTACATTCCTGTCCATAAATGTAATGTCTCGTTCCTTGTATTCTCTCTCAATATAGGAATTAGGCATCATAAAATGAAACTAATAGGTAGTAAGTTTAAAACTAATAAAAGGAAGGTTTTTTTCCACATAGTATGAACTTACTGCCACCAGATGTTCCAGAGTGTGGCAGTTCAGCCAGATTCAAAAACAGACTGGACAGATTCTTGGAAAAGAGGCATCAGTAGCTACTGAGCATAAGAATTAGGGATTCAGTCTCTGAATCAGAACTTGCTAGACCCTAACTGCTGGAGACTGCAAGTGAAACAGGCACATTGAATCATAGACTCAGGAGGAACTCGCCCTCCTGCTGGCTGACACCTGCCCGG
>NW_017729027.1:46905328-46905851 GCF_001723915.1 Gavialis gangeticus | reverse complement strand
ATCTGCTCAGGTCCCTTCTGACCCTAGAAACTATGAAAATGAGGGTTGGAAGGGATCTCAGGAGGTCATGCAATCCAACCCCCTGCTCAAAGCAGGAGCATCCCTAACTAGATCATCCAAGCTAAAACAGCAGGGGTAAAAATCTTTGGTCATACCAAATTCACTCCCCTTTCTGCATCTGCTCTCTCCCCCTGTTGTGTGACACAGACCTATTTGATGTGCCATGGGGTCATGGGCTGTGGCCCATCATGAAAAACTATAAGCCTACTTTAATAATCATAGAATCAGTGAGTCGGAAGGGACCTAGACAGATCATCTAGTCCGACCCCCTGCCATAGGCAGGAAGGAGCACTGGGGGTGGCAGGGGTCATAGGACCCCAGCCAGGTGCCTATCCAGTCACCTCTTGAAGATTTCCAGGGAAGATGAGAGCACCACCTCTCTGGGAAGCCTATTCCAGGCTCTGGCCACCCCTACAGTGAAGTAGTTCTTCCTAATATCTAACCTAAACCTATCCTCCTTCAG
>NW_017729027.1:46895654-46904502 GCF_001723915.1 Gavialis gangeticus | reverse complement strand
GTCATCAGCAAACTTGAACAGGGTGCTCTCCACACCCTCATCCAGGTCGCTAATAAAGATATTGAACAGCACCGGCCCAAGGATCGAGCCCTGGGGGACTCTGCAGCCCACACCCTCCCAGGTTGACATCGAACCGTCCACCACCACCCTCCGAGTTCACCCCTGGAACCAGTTTGCCACCCATGTGACTGTGCATTCGTCAGTGCCGCAGTCCCTCAGCTTGCCCACCAGAATTGGATGGGACACTGTGTCAAGGCCTTCTGGAAGTCCAAGAAGATGACATCGACTTCCTCCTTCACATCTAAGCTCTTTGTTACCTGGTCATAGAAAGAGACCAGGTTAGTCAGGCAGGATCGGCCTGGCATGAACCCATGTTGGTTACCCCTCCACATCACTTAAGGGAGGCTACTAGGGACACATCAACTGATTTACACCAGCCAGTGCCCAATGGCTCCTGAATAAAATGAGGAAGCCTGTGGATACCAACTTATGAAACTCTGCTTGGAGACATGAACAGAGACGCAACTGGAAGACAGCCCCACACTCGCCTGGGTTCCCCCCAGCCCGAGCTTCCTTCCAAAGGTGTAGGGAGAAATGTAGCGAAAACCTCAGCAGCAGGTTCTGGAGAAGGTACAAGAGGGGCTGCAACCTCGCACACTCAAGGTAGCTCCCTCTGTTGCCAAAAGGGGCAAATGCTGGGAGTCTCCATAAAGCACACCAGATACAGGTCTGTGCTGATGGCTCTGTGGAGAAGCCACCAGGTCTAGGGACAGAAATTACACAAATCAGTATAAGCAACAGGAAACTTGTTCAAATCTGTAATAAAAGCAAAAGTTCAGTGCACATAAACCGCTTTCAAAATAGCCAAAACCGGTTTAAGATAAACCTGGATGGATGTAGTATCAGACTTAACTGATTTAGGTTAAATTGGTTTACTGAATTTCTCTCTCAGATCCCCTCTAGATTCAAGTTAACTAAAAGTCCCCCAGCATCCCAGGATGTTTTGCATCTCCCCTGAAAATGACCCCCTTGCAGGGTGGGTGGGCTAACCTCGGCCCAAGCCATCTGCTCCAGCTGAGCAGGGAGGCATGCTCTAGCACCCCTCCAGCTTTGGTCTTGAACCACTGCAGGCATGTGGCTGCATTTCCAGAATCAAAAGTGAGTATCTGTTCCCTTGCTTATCAGTTCTATCTACACAGCTTAGACTAACCTGTAAAGACTGAATTGATTCAGCCTCAGGCTTTCTGACTTTCTGTACTTAGCCCAGCTGAGGTCCTTGGTGGCTCATGGAATACAGACTTGTCCAAAAAGAACCACTGCCCGCACCTTTGCCTTGGGTGTTCCACCACTTGTCAGGAGATGGGATGATAGACTGTGAAGAACATGAGCATATAGAGCTGGTGGTGGTGTGCTGTTTCAAGGTGGACCAACTTGGTATCCCCCAGCCTGCTAAGATGAAACTATGAGATTCCCCAGGACGCTGTGGGGTCTGCCAAGGCTACAGCTCCACAACTAGCTCTGGACAGCTGGGGGATACTGAGGGCAGCGACTGCCCTAGCACAGGTCCTAGTGAGCGTAGGCAGGGGCAGAGGGTGGCAGGGCAGACTACCTCTTGAAGTAAACAGCAAGGAGCATGCACAAAGGGATCCACCCATCCCCACGTGGCATAGACCAGGTGGTCTCCAATACGAGTCATTTTGGTCAGGACCATCTTCCAGTGGACCTAGGGCACCCCCATCGCTGGCACCACCAGCTACGGGTTTTTCAGCAGGGGCTCTACAAGGAGGTCAGCACCCTGGGCAACCATCTCCAGGTTGCTACAAGCACAGACCAGCCACCAGGCCCTGAGGAAGTCCTGGCAGAAATCCAACAGGTCCTCCAAGTCCTGTCTGGGGAGACCCCAGAGGTAGGAGAGTTATGAGAACCCTCAGAGGCAGTGGAGGAACTTGAAGGCAATCAGGCACCACGTTGCCTGGCTACCAGCACAGTACAGGAGCCTCTGCAGGGTCTGAAGGCAGAAGGTGTGGACCTGGTTGTGGAGGTAGACCCTCCAGCCCACCCTCCTGCAAAGTGAGGCTCAGGACACTTTCAGAGACCCAGTGTCATCCTGATCAGAAGAACCCCAGCACCCATATCTGGAGACTGGCCAGGAGCTCTGGGGGCACAGTTAGGGTGTTGAAGCGGTGCCAGAGCACAGTAAGCTGAGTCTGGCCCTTGTGCCATACCCACCCCCACCATACCACCCTGCAGACTTCAGCTCCCAGCATGCCTGAGAGCCACACACAGAGATGAGGCAAGCTGTACCAGGCAGCATCTCTGTGCCCAGGAGTGGCAGGACAGGGCGCAAGTGCCACAGCCAGAGGTGCCCAACATACCTGGGCTGGGCATGGCCAAAGGACCTGCCCCAGCCAGGTAGAATGACCTGGCAGGCTAGCTCTGGCCCACAAACCATATTTTGCCCACTCCTGTGTTAACATATTCCAGCATAACAATACCCTTTAATTTAGTTCTGTCTGTTCCTTGTGCAGTTTTAAAATGGTGACCCCAGAAAGGAAATAAGGATCCATACAGAGCTACTACTACCTGGGGAAAATGTGGGAATGGGAGGACAGAGAACCCTTGGCATGGAGGTGGAAGGAGAATAAATAAGACACATATGGTAGTGGAGGATGGGAGAGTGAAGAGGTGGGGGGTTTACAGACAGTCCATGAAATAAGATGGATGGGAGGATGGTAGACACTGAGCTTTTGAAGAATGTGTAAGAATCAGCCATTTAAGCACAAACCTGTACACTACTATATCTTTATTACTAGAAGATCAAGCAAATTCAAGTTAAAAAGTTAGTAGTGATGAAACTATGTTCCCCTCTATTTTTCCTTCAACATCACATATTAGTTCTTGTTTTGATTGATAAATATATTTTATGTCCCCTTTTATTTTTAATGGGAAGTAGATTTTACTCTAAGTTTCCTTTCATTGGATATTTCAAGGTCAGATTGCTTTATCATGCTATATAATGAATTTGGACATTCTGGATTGTTTCAGAAATACGCACTGAAATATTAGTTTAAGTAATTTACAGTATTATTCTATTTTTTTTTTACCTCCATGTTAAACTTTTTGGAGAATATTCCTCTAACTAAATATTAATATTCCATGCATATGAAAAAACTTGACAGACAACTTCAATGACCTTCCAATTTTGGCAACAGAATGTTAGTACATACAATGTGTTTCCACAAGAAAAACACAAGTGTCCTTTTGTTGGACACACTGCAAACTATGAAGTACTCAAGGGATTAATTCAATAAGCATACACATTTTTGTACAAAGGTTACTGTGTTGATCTACTTTCCTTAGTTTCTTTTGCAAAAGGAAACTAAGGAGATGAATCCATCTCTTTTGTTCATTCATTTTAAGGATGCAGGCTAAACTTAAGAGAATCAAACAATTAAAAGCATGGTAAGACAGGCTTTAGTGCATAAAGTAAATGATTATTTCTCTGATCAGTGTGTCAACCCTTATATAAAATACAAACTGGATTTTAAAAATCAATGCAAACACAAACTTATAGATCTGAATAATGATTATCTGAACTGTAACTCCTTTAAACATAAACCATCTCTTTCCTGCTGATCTCTCCTTATTATCTCTTCTGATCCCCACCCAGCTCATAAAAGAGAGTTAGCATGCTACGATTTAAAATCTACACTGTGGTGACTACAAGTGTTAACTACATTAAGAACTGGAGATACTTGGTTTCTCAGTGAAAACAGTAAAGGTTATTCAAGAAAAGAATCATATTTTCATCCATCCTCCATGTCTGAAAAAATATTTTGGAAAAAAAGTTTAAAATCACTTGGGAAACTACAAAACTGCAAATTAACCTCTTAAAATGCAAAGATTCCCAAATCACTAATTACAAACCAAGTAGTAAAACAGCTATATAAATACAGACAGATCAGAGACAGCCCAGTTAGAAGTCATACCACCTAATTAACATCTTCAAGAAGCAGCAACAAGAACTGATAGGTGAAAAGCAGTAGACAGTGTTCCAAAGTTCAGGATGTATTTTGATATAACATCAAATAAAATGTAGACTGGGTTAAAGTATATTATGAAGACAAAACATAATTTTGTCTGGATTAAAACCCAGCTCAGAAGCAGAGGGCTTTAGTAAATGTACACAAAAGCAATTCAGAAGGAAACAGCTAGCAGAAGCACAATGATACTCTCAGTAGGCCGCATTTTGTTCATTGTGCATAAACATACCAGGAACAAAGTAAAGTGTAAGAAAGTATACACATTTGCACCAATGGCACCATCAAGTCAACATCCCAAAAACAGTAATTGAGTTTAAATGGACATCGAAAAAATGGGCACAGTAAAAGCTTAAAAAGTCAAATATTTTATAAAGTTTTATGACATCTTACCTCATTGGGTAAGTGCAAGCATGGTACCATACCTGAAAATACAGATTTTAGAAAAACTAAAATGTGCATTTATTACAAGAAGAAATAAACAAGAGATGTGTGTAAATGAGCATTACTCTGCCATAAATCTTTTGCTTCTTGGACACATGACTACATGTCCAGCTGCCAGAAGATGCCTTTTATACCGCCCTGTCAGGCTGTTAGTCCCTCTTGGAGTTAATCTGATAAGATTATTTTATTAAATCAGGCACTCAGCTACATTTTTACTGTCTGCTGAGAATTTAGAATCCGTTTTGTGAGGTTCATTTTCCTTTTTTCAGGGTAAAGTAGCCATCTGGACAGATTTTAACTTGTAACTCACCTACAACTACCACTGGTGAAAATACTAACCAAATTAATCCAGAAGAAAAACAGATTTTTGGATTCAACCACTGTTTTCTAATATATATAGAGAAAAAGCAAACAAAAAGTCTAAACATAAGCACTCATCCTATGCTCTTCAAACTCAGCTTATTTTTACAGTGTAGATGGGAAGTCTTAAAAAATGGTTATAACAAAAGCATGGTCTGTTTTTTTTAAAAGGAAAGGAAAATATAAATATGCTTGGCCAATATGTTTGGTTTGTTTTTGGCCTAGGTACATACTTAGATTAAAACATAATATTTTTTGATTCATAAATGAAACTGTATTATCAAGCACAAAAACATGTTTTAAAACTAGGTTTAAATAGAAGTATTTCTGAGAGCAGGCATGCATGACCCCACCATCCAAGTCTCCACAAGCTTAAAAAGCAGTCTACTATATCTAGACTTAATCTACTCAAGAAGGCCTTGTCTACAATAAGGAAGTACAGCCACACACCCTGGCAATCTGCAAAAAACATCTTGATGCCCATCTTGCTGGGGTCATCTGATCCCAGCAATCTTTCCTGCCCAAGTGCAGGAGGGCTGGACCCAATGATCTGTAAGGTCCCTTACAGCCCCTAACAACTATGATACTTATACAAAGTATTCCTTGCACCAGCACTGGTGGGCAGTTTTTAGAAAAATTCCTTTTGTACCACAGACTCAAATAGAAAAGCCCCAGGTTCACTGCATTGGCTGCTGCAAATTCTAATTCACATATTTATCTCATTTAAGTTACTTTCTGTATACTCCTCTTACCCTGGTCCTGTAGCTACACAATACTGCCACAATTACCATAGAAAAGAATGTTATTTATCCTATGTATTTAATTCATTTGAAAAGATTAAAATATAAGTTAACGGATATTGAAATAGCACCTTGTGATTAGCAAATGCTTCATGGCCCACAACGTAAGACCCACTCACTATATACCATATACTGACTATAGCATATAGCAAGTACTGTTAACTTAATTTCAGGCATACTGGTAGGTTAGCAACTGACTCGAGCAGCAATGAGATAGGTCTACAAATGACCCTTTTATTCCAAAAGCACAAGGTAAGTACATAACCCAGGACAAGTCTGGCTACCTATCACAATACATAACAGATATTTGCTTATACTGTCTGAGGAGACTAGGAATGTAAATTTTTTTTTTTTAAATTACCCATTTAACCTAATTATATCAGCTAAATGGTTAAACAGCACGCAGCAGGAGGGCAGGGCGGTGCAGGGAAATGGGGCTGAGAGCAATATGCAGGATTGTAGTGAGTTCTGCCACCAGCCAGGACTGAAGCCCCTGGCCACAGCAGATTCTGCAGGGCGACCATTCAGGAAAGGCCAAGCAGCAGCAGCAGCAGCAGCAGCAATGCAGGACAGCAGGGTCCCTGGCTCAGTGGTGCTGCTGTTGGGGGAGCGGCTCTGGCAGGGGCTGCCTGGGAGGTGGTGCAGATCTAGGCTGCAGCATTGCAAGGCTGCTGCAACAAGGAGGTAATTAGCGGCTACCTGAGGGAGCAGAACCAGAAAAAGTTGCATGGCAGAACCATCAGGGCTTAAATAGGAGCAAGTGCAGCAGCGGGGGCTGCCATCAAGTGCAACAAGGGTGGGCTGAATGGAGCCAGGTGCCCTCCCCATAGCACCCAGAGAGCCTCCCATCTACTAGGACAGCCACGCTGCACCCAAGTGGTGCATGCAGATGCCCAGAGCCCCAGGTGGCGCTTCTCTCCCACCCGGCCCCAGGGCTCAAACAGCTGCCACTTGGCAACGATCCACAACAGTTCTTCCAGCCTGGGGCCATGTGGTAGACCAACCCTGCCATACAGACTCACGCCTGAGGCATCCACCTGTGGGCTGAGCACCAGCTGTTAAGAGCCGCAGCATCGGGGCAAGCCCTCAGCCGAGCAAGAATGTGGTATTGGCCCAGCTACTGGCTGCAGTCAGGCAGGGAAGGGAATAGCACACAGTCCCTTTCCTGTCTGGATGCAGCCAGCAGCTGCACTGGAGCTACACTGCGCCTGCTCGGCTGAAGGTTTGATCCAGAGGTGTGGCTCCCAGAGAGTGCTTAGCCCACAGGTGGATGCCTCAGGTGCAATCCTGCATGGCATGTCCATCCACCACACAGTCCCGAGCTGGGAAAGCCACCACAGGTTCTTGCCGTGCAGCAGCTGCCAGAGCCCAGGGGACAGGCAGGAGGAAGGGGCTTCCCAGGGCTCCAGGCACCCATGGGCTACAGGCACCACCTGGTTGTAGCTGTCCCGGCAAGCAGGAGATCTGTGGATAGTAGCGGGGAGGAAACCTGGCTCCTTGCAGACCACCCCTGTAGCACCCAATGGCAGCCCCGCTGCTGCACTCACTCTTATTTAAGCTTTGCTAGGTCCGCCGCACAACTTTACCCAGCTCCACTCCCCCAGGTAGCCACTAGTTACCAACATGCTGCAGCAGCCACATGATGCTGCAGCCTGGAACCATGCTGCCTCCTGGGCAACTGCTACCAGAGCTGCTCCCCTGACAGTGGGCAGCACTGAGCCAACAGGTAAACAGTAAATGTTAACAATTAAATGGTATAAATATAATTACTGTTTCACCTTTTACATCTATAGAGGAGACTCAACAGAGAGGAGAATGAGAAATGGGAGGAGGATTGGTGCACAAACCTGCAGCAGGTTGTAATATCTTAGAATGGTCACTTAGTAGTCACTCAGAAACAGGCTTTGGAGCCTTCCTCTTTTAGCCATATTTTTGTACTTTAGGCCCCCTGAAAGTATCCATGGTAGGCAACAATATAACTCCTTTAGGTGCATCTGCCTTCCACCCTTCTCCCTGACGGCTGAATTTTTGGGGTTCACTCCTTAACAAAATCATTTAGAAAACTGAAATGTCCAGGTGGAATTATTTAAAAATCAAAGTGATTTGTACACCTGATTTTAATTGTATTTTGAACTTCAAATTTTTATTTTCCTACAAAAAGTTTATTCTTATTGGTGAGTAGTAATTAAAATATGTTGATTTACAACTAAACTTGATCTTACTTAAAGATGTAAATGGTTAAACAGTTAAATGACATGTATTTATACAATTTATGACTTACCATTTAGTGACCTCTTGCAGAAACAGACATGGCCCTGGCTACTTGTATCTTCACCATGTGCCCAGTGCTGCATAGGCCCCAGATGAGGGGCAAAAGTTATGGCCAAGACACTAGGGGTGCTGCCCAACTGCAGAACCATGGCTTCCCCTTACCCCACAGGAAGGGGGGCTGGGGCTGCAGACCTCTCCTGTGCCTGGATGCTTCCCCCAAAAAGGAGGAAGGTGCCATGTCCCACCAGAGGGATTAGACGGGGCTTCCTACCACAAAGCAGCAGGACTCCTAGCCCCATGGTGGGTCCAGCTGCCCCACTCCCCGCCCCCAGTGGCAGGGCCCAGGCAGGGTGACAGGCTCCCTGTGCCTCCCACTGCACTTGTGCCACTGTGGCCCAGACTTAGAAGGCTCTTCCGCACTGCCAGGCCAGGCCCTCCCCAACTCCCCCCAGGTAATGGTGGGGATCTGGTCCCAGAAGGGTGGCCTCTGCCAGATGTACTATGTCCTTCCCCATCCTTCTCATGGTGCTGGGGCCATGCAGAGCCTGGCCTAGCCCCTAGGTGGGACTGGCTTGCCCCAAGGAGGCACCATAGCAGCTGGAGCAGACAGCACCAGGTCTTAGGGGTCACTACTGGCCCCTCATGCAGTAAGTAGCCCCTGGGCATTCCTAAGGGAAAGCAGTGCAGCAGTGATCCTGGGGGAAGCACAAAAGAGGCAATGCATTAGTTGGACCCAGCTCGCCCAACATCTATATAGATCAGGCGCTTTTAGTAGGGCTTTTTGGTGCTTTTATCTAATAGCTGATTTAATCAGCTTTAGATAAATCACCAAAAGGCTCTGCTGAAGCACCCAATCTATACAGATGCTGCAGAGACGTATCCAACTAACATGCTGCTGCTTCTAGTAAAGCATGATTTGGGGGGGGGGGGGGG
>NW_017729027.1:46886257-46895503 GCF_001723915.1 Gavialis gangeticus | reverse complement strand
TATGCACATTTAAGCAATTATACAGCTTTACAGCCATATGCATTTATTCAGATTCTTAATTTCTACATATTATATAATAAAGTGTATATTCCTTATTTGCTCAACTTTTTCTTTCTTTCTTTCTTTATTTTAAATAGTGACTGATTTCAACTTTTTGGATAGAAACTGCAATTCAGTTAAAATGAAGCTCACCAGCAATATATTTTTCTATTATCAGATAATAAAACTATGCTAACAGAAACAAATATTTAAGAAAAATTTTATCAAAACACATTTTGCAGTTAAAATGAAACAACATATTCAACAAAGGAAGTATCAGACAATGAGTTGAAGAAATTGTTTCTGGTCACCATATCCTTCCCAAGTTTAGAACTAGATCTCAACCTCAAACCTATTTTCATTTGTAAACTGGAAGAAGGAAACAACTTTTCCTACAATTTTCAACTCCGTAATTTTTTAAAAAGCTAGTAAACTGGTCCAGACTAAACTATGAAGAAAACAGTTTTTTCTGAACTTGCAAAAGAATCTACAGCTGCGAAAAGCAGGTTTATCAACTCAATAAACTCTGCTTAGGAGGTGACACATCTCTTCCCAATTCAGTAGTTTGGCTTCCTTTAAACTTTCAACAGCTTGCACTAAGCTCCTTTTTAAAAATTTGAATGGCTTTAATAGATTATCTTTAAATGTAGGCCTTATGATAACACAGCCTAATTTAGAGTTTAATTTAAATAGGTGTATTAAAAGTTTTTAAAATCAAAGTTGTTGATTTTTTAAAAGAAATAAATGACTCTACACACTCTCAATCCATGTAAACTGTTTCAGTTATCTTATGTGTCCACTAATTTCAAAGGTTTAAAACTATATGTGAAATATTGCAAAAATGTAACGTTCATGGAAAAACTTTATAAGTTCTGGTTTCTGTGTTAATTAGGCTTTGCAAAGAGTTTCTTCTTAAATTTATTACTTCTTCCCATTATCATGCATTTCTACACTAATCCACTTCAATCTTTTTTGATGGAAAAAAACTCATATACATCTCATTTAGACTTTGATCAAGAAAAAAAAAAAAGTAAAAGCAACACTATTAACATTTAGAGAACTAAAAATAGAACCAGTGAGGAAAAGAATTTTTGTCCCATGCAAAATTCTGACATTTCATGGAAATTCCCATGGAATTTTCTGACAGAAAACTGGAGAAGCAAAGACTCAGGGGTGACTTGGTGGCAGCCTATAAGTATATAAGGGATATGCATCAGGAACTGGGATAATGTCTGTTCACCAGGGCACCCCAAAGGAAGATAAGGTCTAACAGTCACAAACTGCTGGAAGATTGTTTTAGACTGGACATAAGGAAAAACTTCTTTACCATCCAAGTAATAGACTCCACACAGAAAGTGGTGCAAGCACCTACACTGGATATGTTCAAGAAACACTTGGATGCTTATGTTGCTGGGGTAATCTGACACCAACTGACTTCCTGCCCCTTGGGCAGGGGGCTGGACCTGATGATCTTGCAAGGTCCCTTCCAGCCCTAATGTCTATGAAATCTACAAAAACTGTCCCATCATTTTTTTTTTCAAACAGTTTACCTAAAATAGAGGCAACTCACCTACACAATCCATATGTTACCTGCCTTCCTGATTAACAAAATAAAGTTCTCCATGTCAATAATACAGTTACAGTAACATGAAAGTTAGGATCTCTCACACACAGCATATTCAATTAAACTGTGTGTCTGAAAAAAGTTTTCTGGCACCTTTCATCACTACAGACCAACAGCCTAGTTTCTGAAAAGGAGTATCTAATAGGCTGAATATAGATTCATAGATTCACAGACTGTAAGGCTGCAAGGAACCTTGGAAGATCATCGGGTCCAGCCCCCTGCACCAAGCAGGAAAGATAACTGGGGGTCAGGCGACCCCAGCAAGGTAACTATCTAGTCTCCTCTTGAAGTCATTTCCAGGGTAGGCGATTAGGAACAACAGCCACAGACTGACGGAGAGCAGATTTAGGTTAGACATCAGGAAGAACTTCTTTATGGTGAGGGTTGCCAGAATCTGGAATGGGCTTCCAAGGGAGCTGGTGCTCTCCCCTACCTTGGGGGTCTTTAAGAGGAGGCTAGACATGCACCTGGCTGGGGCTGTCTAACCCCAGCACTCTTTCCTGCCCAAGGCAGGGGGTCAGACTCGATGATCTGCTGAGGTTCCCTTCCAACCCAAACATCTATGAATCTATGATTGCACCACCTCTGAAGGGAGCTTATTCCGCCATCTGGACACCCTGACTGTCAAGATTTTCCTAATTTTGAGCCTGAATCAGTCTTCCAGGAGTTTGTAACCATTACTTCTAGTTTTCATTCAGGTGCCCTGGTGAACAGTTGCTCACCAAGCCCTTGATGTACTCCCCTAGTGTAGCGGCAAGCTGCGACCAGGTCCCCTCTCAGCCTTTTCTTCAGACGGAAGAATCCCAGATCCCTCAGCCTTTCATTGTATGGCTTACTGTGTAAGACTCTGATCATACGGATGGCTCTTCTTTGGACTCTCTCAAGTTTGTCCATGTCCTTGTTAATGTGTGGTGCCCAGAACTGGACACAGTACCCCAGCTGTGGTCTCACCAGTGCTGAGTAGAGCAGAAGAATCATCTCCTTGGTTTTGCTGGAGATGCACTGGCTACAACATCACACTGCTGGCTCATATTCATACTGTGGTCTATTATTACCCCCAGGTCCCTTTCCGTCGTGGTGCTAGTCAGTTTGGTGCTGTCAAGCCTGTAGGTGTGTTGGGGGTTGCTCGTTCCGAGGTGAAGCACTTTACATTTCTCGATGTTGAACTTCATCAGATTCTGATTCATCCGACTTGCTAGCCTAGCCTGTCTAGGTCTACCTGTATCTGTAGCCTATCTTCATGTGAGCACACACTTCCCCATAACTTGGTGTTGTCCACGAACTTGGCCAGTGAGCTCTTCAACCCCACATCCAAATCATCAATAAAGATGCTGAAAAGTACTGGACCAAGCACTGACCCCTGTAGGATACTGTTGTTCACTTCTCGCCAGGATGACACAGATCCATTCACTACAACTCTCTGGGTCCTATCCTGCAGCCAGTTTCTCACCAACCTGACTGTCTCAGATTTAAGCCCACAACCCTCCAATTTTCTCATGAGGACATCGTGGGATACTAGATCAAAGGGCTTTTGGAAGTCTAGATACACAATATCAACCTGCTCTCTCATGTCCAGGTGGCCTTAGCCAACTTTACTAACAAATCTGCTTTTTTTAGCATATTGCTTTTATGACCAGTTTTGGCATTAACACAGGTCCATCTGTACTGTATTTCTATATTGGGCCTATTCTGATATTCTTTATTCACGTAAAGGTCCCACAGAAACTGCTGTAAGATCTTCCTGTATAAAGTTCACAGGAATTAACTTTTCTTACTTGCTCCTGAATTCATTTGCTAGATTTGTTTAACTAGTTTGCATAAATATATGAACTGATTACAGGAAAAGGTTGGCTACTCTTTTCTAACTTATTTTTATTTTAAACAAAACTTTGCTTTCTAATGACTCCTCAATTGATAAAAATTTTAGCCTGACTGAAAAACAAAATATTTTAATTTCCTTCCGGGAAGTTATTATTTTATAGCCATTACAGTACCATCCAGAGGCCCCAAATAGCACTAGGACCACACTTGCTAGATATCGTACAAATCACATATGAACATCAAATGGGCAGGTTGGGGAAGGTGGACCCTAAGGAAAGATTTGAAAGAAAAAGATTATGGCCTTATGGATCAGTTAAAGGAAAACATACCATACATAAAGACCAGCTTTGGAAAACCCAGAGAAAGTTGACAAAGAAAGGTGGCATTACTAGCATAGTCAAACTAGCATTATGATTTGCATTTCTTTGGCTGCAGGTTGTTTTTGTTCCGTTCCCATGGATAACAGTGAAGTGCTTTATATTTTTGGAGCTGTTACGATGTGTTCTCTCACTCTCCTCTTCTCTAGACCAAAGAAACTCAGTGCTTTTGGTCTTTCCTCATAGGCCATTTCTATTATACCTCTTGATCATTTTTGTTGCTCTCCTCTGGAGTCTCTCTAACTGGTCCATATTCCTCTGGGAGTGTGGCATCTAGAACTAGGCAGAGTAGTTCAGTTGAGATCTTACTGGTCCTAAGTAGAGAGTGGTGTAAAGTTACCACATGTCTTACATATGACACCTCTCTTAAAAGATCCCAATATTATGTTTGCTTTTCTTGCAATAGAATAACATTAACTCTTAAGTTTGTGATCCACTAAAACCCCCATATCCATTCCCTATCTCGCATTATGCACTTGATAATTCCCACATAAGTATGGACTGTAAGGTGGTTAGAAAATTGGCTGGATGGTTGGGCTCAAAGGGTAGTAATCAGTGGTTTGATGTCTAGTTTGCAGCTGGTTATCAACTGGAGTGCCCCAGGGGTTGGTCCTGGGGCTGGTTTTGTTCAATTCCTTCATCAACGATCTGGAAAATAAGATGGAGTGCACTCTGAGCAAGTCTGCAAATGACACCAACCTAGGGAGAGTAGTAGATATGCTGGAATGTAGGGCTAGCAGCAAGACAGACCTAGAGAAACTGGAGGACTGAAGTAGAAGGAACCTCACGAGGTTCAATAAAAACAAGTGCAAAATCCTGCACTTAGGATAGAACAATCCCATATACCAGAACAGGCTGGGGACCAACTGCCTAAGCAGCAGCTCCACAGAAAAAAAACCTAAGGAGTTACAGTCAACAATAAGCCAAGTATGAGCCAAAAGCATGCCCCTGTTGTGAAGAAGGCATACTGGGCAGCATTAGTAGGAGAGTTGCCAGCAAATTGAGCAAAGTGATTATTCCACTATATTCGGCACTGGTGAAAGCATATCTGAAATAGCATCCAGTTTTGGGCCCCCCACTACATAAAGGATGCGACAAATTGGAGAGAGTCCAGCAGATGACAATGAAAATGGTGAGGGGGCTCGGGCACATGACTTCTGAGAAGAGGCTGAGGGAACTGGGCTTATTTAGTGCGGAGAAAAGAAGACTGAGGCAGGATTTAAGACAAGCACGGCTAGTGAACTCAGACTGGTGAGGTGATGGAGAGATCCACGGGAGCAGGGGGGAGGGGTTTTGCAGCTGGCTGGCAGCGGGTTAGGGTTTGCAGCCAGCTGGGCACTCTGACTGGTAGCAGGAAGGATGCAAACCCCCGCCCCCTGGCCAACTGCAAACCCCCCTGCCACTCCCATGGGATGCTCCAATGCTCCATCAGTCTGAGTTCACCAGCCACACCTGATTTAAGAGCAGCCTTTAATGCCCTGAAGGGGGATTCCAAAAAGCATGGAGCTAAACTGTTCTCAGTGGTGGCAGATGAAAGAACAGGGAACAATGGTCTCAAGTTGCAACAAAAGAAGTTTAGGTTAGATATTAGGAAAAACTCTCTCACTAGGGCTAGGGACCGACAATACACATAAACCAGTTTAAGTGTTCAGAAACTGGTTTAAACCTGTAACAGAACAGATGTTCAGGGCACATAAACCAGGCTGAAACCAGATTGAGATGAACCTGGTTGAATGTACACTCAGAGATGTGGGTTTTCCAGAAAATTTTCCAATACCCTAAATAGAGCATGATCTGATTTAGCATGTTTATTTGACTTATATTTAGTAAACAAAACTAAAAAAGTACCCCATGTTAATTTTATGTCCCAATAGTCACAAGTATTTGCACTGAAATATTTAATTAGGAAAAAAATTAAATATAGCCCACTTAATGTGGTTTAAATGTTATAGTCAAACAAATTCAAAGCTTTATGTGGAAAGAAATTATTTTTATTGGAATACTTGTAAAAATGTAAAGACAGTACTCAATAGCATGTACTTCCCTTACATTGTTTGTTTAAATTTAAGATAAAAAAACCAAAGGCACAGAAAACTGCTGACACACTAATTTCAGCACACCCAGAGAACTGTGCATATGCTAGGCTTTGGTTTTGATTTGACCTACACAGCCAATTAGGTGAATTCATAACTTGGTCTTTGGTTTGGATTATTATGCGAGTGTATTTACTCTCCTGTTTACAAATCAATAAAACATATATGTACTCTCTCTCACACTCCATAGGGATAATCACTTGAAAAACATTCATTACAACTCTGAAACTGCCAAGCTCGCCTAATACTGCATTGGCATCCATTCATTGTTACTAATGAATTTTATATAACAATGAATTTTTAGAAATGGAAAACTTCCCACAGAAAAATAAAGCACTGGAAAATTTTCCACCCTACATCTCTGATCAGATTTAACTGATTTGGGTCAAACCGGTTTATGCAATGTCTGTCCCAGACCCCTTGCTAGTTTAAATTAAACCTGAGTCCCCCAGCATCCAGGCATGCTCTCTAGGCTGGGCGGGGCTCTCTGCTCCACAGCAGGGCTGGCTCTGCTCCCTGGCAGGAGCTCTGGCAGAGACTGCAAGCATCTGCCTGGCTTCCCCCTGCTCCGTCCTCCCCCTCCCCCACTCCCTGCTAAGCAAGGATTCCCCTTCCCCTCTGCCTTACACAGACACCTCTCAGCATTAGCTAGCGGGCCACATGCTGCCTACGGTCCATGCTGTGGCAGACAGGAGAAAAACAGAATCAACAGGTAGCTGGTAATGTCCCTCTGTTGTTTTCTTAATGGGGTGATAAACACTGAGTTAGGGGTGATAAACACTGTTATCAATCCCCTGCTGAGCTGGCCAGAACCCCTCCCTAATCAGAGTGTCCTGCCAGGGCCCGGACAGCCCCCCCCCCTCAGCTCAGCACTCTGGAAGGGAAGGGAGGGCTGCTCTAGGGCTCCCTGGCTTCTTGCCTGAGCCACTGCAGTGTGGCTGCAATGTGCCTGCATTTCTGTGATGTCTGGACAGTTACAAACTGATTCAGCCTAGCCAGGTTAGACAAACCTAAAAACACTGAATCAATTCAGGCTCAGGCATTTTGAATGTCTGTCCCTAGCCTATGAGGGTAGTAAAACACTAGAACAGGCTACCCAGAAAGGCTGCATAGTCTCCATCCTTTAAGGTTTTTAAGACCTAGCTAGACAAAGCCTTGGCTCAGATGATATAGTTGGGGATGGTCCTACTCTGAGAAGGGAGTTGAACTGGATGACCTCCTGAGATCCCTTCCAACCCTACTTTTCTGTGATTCTCTGATAATGAGAGAAGTTAAGCATTATGAATAACCTTAAGGAAGAGTGTTATGAATAACCTTGAAAACGAAGACCAGAAACCTGAATTTAACTACTCATTCAGAAACAGCCAGGTGAAGAGATGAAAATGAGTGATACTCTCAGGCCTACAAGCAAAACAGTTAGTCTCAGCAGTTGTGACTTGCATGGACTGGAACACTATCCTTTCAGTGTTAGTGAAACCTAAGAAGCTGAAGTTATAGTGATTAGGGGAGGTAAAGCACTGCACAAGAATTTCTCCTGTTTGAACAGAAAGAAAAGGACAGACCTCACAAATGTCATGGAAAATCCAAAGTTTATATGCCTGACAGATAAAAAGGAAGGTAGTATTGCCTACAGTGATGCAAACAATAGGAAGTAGAGCTTTTGGAAGATGGAGGGGGGGAGCAGGAAACAGGGATAGATTTTTTTTCTCTGGAGAAAAAAAAAAAAAGTAAATAGAGGTAGACTGACCTGGGTCTCTAGTCCAGACCCATGAGTCATGAGTGTAAGATGGCACTATATACAGTGTGCAAATGAAGTCACTTGAAGGGAAAAAAAGGCCAAAGCATAAAGGTATGTCTCTTCAGTGGAGAATAGAGGAAAGAAGGAGTAGAATCCAGTTAAGGTGGGATGGAGAGATTAGAGAAAAAGGAAAACCAAGAAACAAAGCATCACAAAAACCATATAAGGACAAGGTTTCAAGAATGAAACTCTGACAGATATTTCCTGTCAAGAGGGGAGTTCAAAAACAAAGATGGAATGGAAGCCTTGAACTCTAGCCAGGAAAAGATCATTGAAGAACCAAATAAAAGTTTTTAGGAAGTGGGCTGGATAGAAACTGTAACAGAGGTAATCAAAATACAACTGAAGGAGACAAGGGAACACCATAAACTAAACATCTCTTCTGCACTTTTCAACACTTGAAAAGTTAGCTGGATTAACATTTATTAGCTGCATTTAACCAACAATTGGTTGTGTTTGACACAGGAACATAGAACTAAAAGCGGTTCCTGGACCATTGAGCCCAGTCCCCTGCATTTGTAAGCTATCCTTAATCAAGGGAATTCCCAAAAATATCAGTTCATTTTGGCTAATAAGTGTCTGAAGATTTTACTGACTTTTTTATCCATCCCCTTAGGCCCTGTATGAATTTTATTCATGTAACATGGAAGCTTCCATCAAAATTGTACCAATGACTGTTAAATATGTTAATTAACAAGATAATTATAATTCAAAACAGCCTACCTTTCAAATGTTCAATAAACAGATCTAAACACTTTTTAAGATAAAATATGTCCCTGAGTTTCTTTCTGTTTTTGAATATAATTGAAAGTAAGACCATAAGGAAACAGGTCAGGGAAAACAAAATTCCAGTATTTTTTCTTCTGTAAATTACGAGAAAGATAATGTAATCTTACCTATCAGCTATCTTATTAATATTTTTAAATGTTCATTACCATCTCACAATGTATGACTTCTATAACTTATTAATATATCACTGACATTACTTTAAAAAAAGACTGAACTACACATAAGAACTTTAGTCAATGAGAACTGACTTACTAAGAATGCCAAAACATTGCATCTTATAAGAGTCCAAAACAAACATCTTTTCAAGTTCAAACAATTGACTACAACTTGAAACACAATGAGTGCCTTGAAAATTAAGCTTATATTTACCATGCATGGTTGCAAAGTTCTTTGAAAATGCAGTAGGTATGGCAAGATAAGAAACACACATTAAATTTCAATACAGTCTTGTACTCTATAGTTTTATTAAATGCCACTCTAGGTGGAATTTAGGTTTTGTTGGGAAAAGAGTTTATGTACGTATTAAAATACATTTCTGTAATGTAAAATGTAGAAGTGTCCAGTAAAAACATACCAACTTAAATGTATTGTCCAATTCTTTCAGAACTTTGTTTAGTCTTTTCTATCACAGGAAACAGCTTAAGTAATGGTAGCAGCAGTAGTAATAGTAGTAGTACTGACAACCCAACCTACCTCTGTGTTATG
>NW_017729027.1:46867428-46881257 GCF_001723915.1 Gavialis gangeticus | reverse complement strand
AGTTTATGTACGTATTAAAATACATTTCTGTAATGTAAAATGTAGAAGTGTCCAGTAAAAACATACCAACTTAAATGTATTGTCCAATTCTTTCAGAACTTTGTTTAGTCTTTTCTATCACAGGAAACAGCTTAAGTAATGGTAGCAGCAGTAGTAATAGTAGTAGTACTGACAACCCAACCTACCTCTGTGTTATGCAGACACTTCTGAATAGCCTACAAGTAGCTAGAAGATAATTCAATCTCATGGCAATTTTGGGGTTGGATATTTTTTTCCTTTTTCTGTTTTGAGCTGGAACAAAACCAACATATTTTGACATAATTCATGACAAAGGAATTGTGTCAGAATGTTTGCTTTGTAGCTAAACCCGAGCCTTTCAACATGGAAACATGGGATTGTCACTGTGTGTCTGCCTCTAGGCTTAGAGTTAAACTACTGGCCCAGAACATAGTAGGAGACCCAAATTCAGCCTTTGCTCTGCCCAACTCAAATTCCTCCTGAGATGGTGATGAACAGTTAAAAATGAGTAAGGTAACAGAAGATTGGGGGAGGGTAGGGGCAGCGGGAATATCAAACTTTTTCTTAAATTAAAGGAACAAAAATAAAAGAAATATAAAGCTATAGCCACCACGCTCTAAAAGTGAGAGCTCTTTCTCTTCTTCCCTATTAAACACACATCACATTTTGACATTGATAAAACAGGTTTTTAAAACAAAACTGTAGCATTTCACGGAAAATAAACTGAATAAATAAAATTGAAATTGGCAGTAGTTGCAGTGGCATGACCGTCACAAAGTTATTTTAAAATTAAGGAACCATAACAGTTTATAATATAATGCATTATTCAAATTACACATCGGAAGCCTACAAAATCAAAATTAACTCTTAAAAATACTAATACCTGATTTTAATGATACAGACAACATACCACAAATTCAAAGTAAGCATGAAATGGTCTTTTTAAATAATCTGAAAATACTATTCCTCTCTTCTTACCAAACATACTAGGAAAACTTCAGAACCACATTCCAGAAAAAGTAACATAATGATCACATTAAAGGCAAGAGATCAACACAGTTGTTGTGACATTCAGTGGATACCAAAATACAACGCCGAACTTTCTAATTTACTAACAAAAACTCAAAAACACTGTCTAGGTGTCAGGCACAAGACTGAAAATTAGAGAGGGCCTCGATCCTAGTTTTCAGTGAACTTTTTGTTCAAGGCTAAATGCTCATGCTGTGCTATGAGCAGGTACGCAGGATCAGGAGGTGAAGAGGGCTAAATTTCTCTCATGCACAGCCCATACAGCAGGAACAGAATGATCTCCACAGCTGCTATTTCACCTAAGGCCCTGTTCGAGGACCAATATACTCCCCTCCCCTTAACAGGGGGTTGCAAGAGGCACAGCAATGCTATGTAATGCACAAGAGGTACAGAGCAGCATTTAATCTCCTCACGTCTCATCTCCCTGATGAATATAAATAAGAGGAAACTCAGTGTTCTCCTAAGGTAAGTATCAAAACTCCCACTGCTTTCAGCCCTACCTCTAACTGGTTTTATAACTGTACTTCAGCATTCCCCTTAACACCTGCCTGAAAGTATGTTTTAGAAACACAGTATAAATGTTGATCATTGTCCCACTCTACATAGCACAATAGAAATAAAACAGATTTGTCAAAACTAGTCTTGGCCATAGTTTAAAATTTTAGCATATACATTATTTCATTCCCTCCCTCACTTATTAAGAGTTTAAAACTAGGCAATCCTCCTTCAATTATTATTTTACACTACGTTTAATATTTTACTGCTATTGTCAGAGCCTTTTTGATTTCAATAACCAGCCAATTATAGCTTATTTTCATTTACAGTCTTCTCTGTAATTACAGCCTAATCTCCGACTTGGTAAAAGCATTTTTTTTTTAAATTAAGCATGATGTGTAAGCCCTCAAGAATTTTTCAATTAATAAATTGAAATCATTCTTTCTGCTTTTCCTCCCTCCCTCCCCCACAACATTTTCAGTCAAATGCTGAAACTGCAAGAACCAGAGGGAAACATTATTTACTAGAACTGTTGACAGCGATCTGACATTGGACTTGATCACTTACTATTACTTGTATTCCCGCCACACCCAAGAACCTTATTCGAGGCCCAGGAGGACCCTACTATGCCACAGGTCGGACCACACAGGGCCAAGCAAACAGCCGTTGCCCCTAGGGCCCTGCTGCACGTTCAAATGAAAACTGGATAGAAACTAGCTACAGAGTCATTTCCCATTTTCAAGCACTAACTTCATAAGCAGTCGTCTCTTTTTATAGCCAAGTACTCATTGTTTCTATGCAATAATTACTTTGCATGCACGTGTGGCAGGTCTCCGTTTATTGCGCAGTTCACCAGTCAGCCGCGTTACACACATAACGTGTCACGTTAAGACTGGACAGTCCAGATAAATGAGGTGGTAGGGAAACACAGGGCAACAAGGGCGCAGGGGGCAGATGTCCCAGCACAGCCACATGTGGGCAGGCCGCCGGAGGAACAATTTTGAGCCGAGCCGTGTGGCTTCACCTGCAGCTGCTGCCCCTCCTTACTCGAGCAACCCCCGACCTCCCCCTGCCTTGGCTCCACCGTGCAGCATGGGGAGCACCTCACTGACCAACCTAAGGGCAAAAAAAACCCTTGTGGCAGCTCCTACCACACGGACATGGGAGGGGAAGGACCCTGACCCTTTTCAGAGGCCCGTGGCAGGCTCTTTGCCCGTCCTGCCCTTGGCACGTTCGGCCGGGCTACCTTGCTGGCGTGGCGCCCTTTCCGCTGCCCCGCGCCACCCACCTAACGTGTGTCGGGACCGCACAGACCCGGACCCGCGAAGCGGGCCCCCCCACCCCAGCGACACGGCTGCAGCCCGGGGAGGCAATGCGGAGCCGTGGCACGAAGCCGTCGCACTGCGGGGCCGGGCCGGGCCGGCTCTTACCTGCGGAGCGACGGCGGAGGCGGGTGGCGGTGGCGAGGGCTGCGGGTCCTGCAGCCGCGCGGTCTCGTCCTCCTCGGGGGACGCGTCCAGCAGCACTTTGCTGCTCTTGTTGAGTTTCCACATGGCGGCGGCGGCGGCTCTGGCTCAGGCGGCGCTGCCGCGGGGGGGAGGGGAGGGGCGGGCGATGAGAGCGGCCCGCCCCCCGCCCCGGCATCGGGCATCGCGGGGCGGGGCGGGATGGCAGCCCGCGGGGAGACCCCCCCCCGCCCCGCCCCTCAGGTGGTCTCTCCGGGGAGGGTCCCGGGAGGGTCCGTCCCTCCCTCACCTGTGACCTTCCGCCGCCGCTGCCATGTTGGTGCCTGGCGGCTGGGAGGGGGTCGGGTTTTCCCGTCGCCGTGGCAACGCCATCGCGCCGGGGCCTGCGGGGGCCGGAGCAAGCGCCTCGGCAACGAGCCCCTCCTTCTGACCCACCCCCACACACCCCCACCCACCCCCCCCCCCCCCCCCGGTCTCCTGTGGCCCCTGGCAGAGCCAACCACACCGCACCTGGGACAGGCAGAGACAGCTCCCCAGGGCCCCCGCAGGCTGCAATTGCTGCCCACACACACTCCGACACTGTCCCCCCCACACACACTGTCCCCCTGAGGCAGCACATGCCCCGGGAAGCGGCATCAGACAGAAAGGAGCCAGGCTCCTCGTGAAAGCAGCCCCTGCCTGGCATCACCACAGCACCCCAAAGTCAGGCACGCCCTCTGTGACCTGCCTTAAACTGTCCCTCCTGTCCTATGTACAGCACTACCCAACTCATTGCAGTTGCCAAAATGGCATGCGGATTGCACCCAGCACGTGGCACACGCAAAGAGCATGTTGTGCCCCATAAATGGCACCCTGTACCGACAAAGAACGCCCTTCCCAACACGCTGGTGTCCCACACGTGGGCAGCACCCCCCAGGCACACCAGCCAAATCACTGCTACGCCATCTCGTGAGTGAATGGCACCCCCACACATTCCTACACCCTGCCACGTGTGCCCAGAGACACCTTTCACTGCACTCCTCACTCTGCTGCCAAACAAACTAAGCACTTGCAAAACCAGTCTACACATCGCTTCTTGAAAACCGGCAGAGTCTACACAAATTGCGCCTTTCACCACATCCAGGGCAGACAGCACTACACACAGGTCCTGCAGTATCTCTACAGTGATGGCCCGTGTAATTTATATGCAGTTATGATGCCAATACATCACAAGGACACCCTTGTGACAATACCCTTTTGTTACAAGGGTATTGACTCTGCAAGGATAATGCCTCAGACCTAAACAATGCCCCTCTTAGTGTACCACACACACACAGAGCTATCCCCCCTGAGACGACTAATTAAAAAGCACCACTAATTAAAAAGCACCCTACCTATACAATATCCCTAGTCAACGTGCTAAACTAGAGGTTCCCAAATTGTTGTCCACTGGTGGTCTGCAAGGCCATGGCCTTGCAACAGGTCTGTGGATCACAGTGGGCTGTCAATGCTTTTATGTTTCCAATGTTAAGGGTGCATGAGAGCTCGTAAGAAATGTTGAGGGTTGAAGATTATTTGTCAGTCTAAATAGTTCAGGAACCACTGCCTCAAGCCATCTCCAGTGTCCTACACGCAGTATCTTCCTACTCACCACTCAGCACATTTCATTCTGCTTTTCAGTCCCCACCACCCAAAACAGCATGCACACATAGACACTACTCAATTAGTGCTTTCACATGGAATATCCCCCAGTCCCTATTCAAGTACTGCCTTTCACATGGAATATTCTTCAGTGGGTGCAACTACACATGTGCTTTAATGAACAGTAGCCAATTTTACTGTGCATTAAAGTGTCACATAAAACTGTGCTGTTACACTAATGCACAATCAAATAGGCTACTGCACATTAAGCGTCACTAAAAAAGTATGTGCTTTCGGTACTGCACATTCAGGTAAGCACTGGAGGTACTACATTTAATGTACATTAGGAAAAGCACATTAATGCACATGTAGACATGCCCAGTCACTCCTGAAGTACTGCCTTTCACATGGAATATCCCCCAGTTACTTTCCCCCCACAGAATGTAACCCACACAGTGTTCTCCTCATCTCACAGATACCTCTCATGTATCCCACCAGTTCTTCCCAGCAGGCCATTGAGACTTGTGGGTTAGACAAGAATCAAAATTAAATTGGTGAAAGAAAAGGAGATCTTACTCTTTTTTGGTGGCATTTTTCTGCAGAGGTAGATTCATTATGCTTAAATAATATACCTCATATATCGGTCTGTATGTCTGTTCCAGCCAATTTCTATGTTTTGTTTTCAAATAGGCAAACTGGCATTTCCTCCTGAGGAACCCTCATACAGCCATTTGATTTCCATTATTACAAATTAGGGTACAGATTATACAGTGAGAATCTGGACAGATGTCCAGAGAATTGTCTCAGTATGCTTAACTACCCAAATTGATATCAGCTGAGCCTGTGCTAAATGCTCAACCTTTCTCAAAGCCATACATATGCACCACTCTCACCTACACTGGAGGGTGACAAACTTTCACATACAACACCATGCATCATGAAAGAATGTGAAGAATCAAAGCCTATGTAAGTCTCTTCATAACCGATTTGGTCCCCTCTTTTGAACAGATTTGTAGGAGCTAGTCCATGTGCAGTAATGCATTGCTTTATGGTTTCAGTTGCAATGCATTCCTACCTGTCTAGCAGGAAAAGTGAGTGCATTGGAGACGGAATGCTGAGTCCCCAAGACCTGTTACTCAACATGCTGCACGTACAAAAGAAGAGTTACTTTACCTCAATACCAGTAGAATCTACCTGTATCAAAGTTTAAAACTTCAATATGAAAGGATCATATTTTGAATCATAAAACAACATCCCTGCAATATGAACTAACTCTGTAACTTCAAATCCATCATCATTCTTGACCTAGCCTGTTCAGACTAAGGGTGCATTTTCTTACATTTCGAGTTATGTATAAGTTTTTATTTTAATGCTCAAAGATACACCAGTTTGCCTTGGAACTATAACAGAAGTTGCAGCAGTACAGAATAGTCTGTAGCAGTATAGAATAGGCTTGAAACTGCATGAAAATTCAATAGTATTCACTGATGTAAAATTAAGCATGTGCACAAATGTTTGGAGGCTTGGGGTCTTATATATTTACAACAAATTTTCCCTCAAAATTTACTTTTTGTTTTTTTATCCCTTTCTCTCATAGAACTAAAAACTATTAAAAGTTTACCACAGAACTTATTTTCACATCCTACATTAATATTAACTGAACGTCAAGAGCCTGGGAGGCAAAGTACATTTCAATTATTAAAACCAGATCAGATTTAGCATGAAGGTTCTTTCTAGAAGAGCAGATCAATTTGTAACTAGTTTTCTAGCCTCTCTCTTCTCATTCAAATCTAAAAGCAAAAAGCTAAACAATTTCAAGAGATAATCTCCAACATTTCTTATTTACATGTGATTATATTTACTCAAATGGAAATTGGAGACAATTCATTTAATTCAGTTTTCACTTACTAATTTTAGTTGCCATTATTTTAGGTAGAATTATAAACAAACTTCATGATCCTACATTTTTAACCCATGTCTTTCTATTATTTTGTATCCTTGACAAACAATCGAGTCCCCATTAGGCCCTATTAGTGTGCACATGCTTAATTTTGTTCTTATGAATAAAGCCACTGAAGATTCCCAATAGGACTATGCACACAAGTTATTCTACAGTTAAGGCTTTAGACCAAGGCTGTTTAGAATCCCATCTCCATTGACATCCATGACAACACTCCAGTGGATTTCAGTGGACTTGGTTTTTCACCTTCCCCCTCTTTTTGTTGTGGAAATTTCTAACACATACTTGAATATGATCAATATTTAATTCTTTTACAAGTTGCTGATTATCTTTTTGAAGGTGTCCTGTAGATTTCAAGTTTGAAAATATATCATTTTTTTTTAATTTCCTTTAAATGGCAATTATATAAAGTTATCAAAATAGTACTTCCATCTGGATCAGAAAGACCACCTCATGAATTAGGCTTGGCTGGTGTGTAAGAGAAATCAGAACCTGCATGCATTCAAGCCCAAAGTGTTCTCCTTCACCTTACTATATTATGCTGTTTGCCTTTAGCTGAATAAAATCTTTTGCAGAGAAAAAAGCGTGCTTGACAGACTTCTTAGAGATGATACTAGAAATAGTATTAAACATGCTATTTGAAAAAAAAGAAGTTCATACAAGTAACTTGAACTACTGTTGTTGCTAAAGTCCAATCCTGTTACCTAAAAAAAACCCCACCAAATGAAACAGAAAAAGTAATAAACATATAAAATGTAATTTATTTCCCTGGTGTTTATTCTTACTTGAAAGCAAGCTGCTATAAAAGCAAAGACAGAAAACATGGTTATATAAACCACTTGGAAACCTAGCAAACTTTTGCCAGCATCAGGCTATTTAAAACATAGCCTTTACTTTTCTTTTTTTGGTTACTGGCTTTCCACAGCATTGAAAATGGTGAAGTTGTTTTTGCCAGCTAAGCCAGACTGTTAAAAAAACAAAAGCAAAATGAGAAAGGTAAGAATGGAGAAAAATAGTGTAGCAAAGGAAAATATCAAGCTAGGAAAGGGATGAGAACAGAACCCTAAGGTTTCCCTCCTTAGCGTTTTTCAGAATTTAGTTATAGTCAGGTAAAGAGATGCTTTATCTCTCTTGCTTAATGTGGTCAGGCATCCTTCAGGATTAGGGCAGCAAAGAGCCAATGTGATATAATAGGTCTGAAGCTTCCAAGAGATACAGAAGTAAGGGAGACCTGTATCCTTGTTGGCAAAAGTCACTCCATTTCTTTCATCCCGCCACCTCTTTCAGCAAACTCAGAAAAGCAATGTCCAAGGAAGGCTGTTAACTTCATCCTAATTTACCAGTCAAAATGCATTTCCTTCTTTTTCTAGAATTGTTCACTTTATTGTGACCATTTATTACTTGTTCAGTGCCCTTTAAGTCCCTGTTATCACAGTTCTTTCAATTTAATACATATGTATCAGTTTTTCTATCTCCAATGTTTTCCTTGCTTCTATAAACAATTTGGAGTAAGGGGCTGGGTTGTGCAATAGGGAATGAAAACTCAGTTCTGTGGTATCTTCTTTATGAGAAAAATTCTCCTCTTTATGAGAAAAATCTAGCCTAAAATGATAAGCAGGACGATAACATACTCAACTAAGAGTTAAGCCAAATGGGATTCAAAACAAGCAGCATCAAGCAATAGTTGCAATGGAGGTTCATACAGAGACAGTCCCTAACACAGGGGTGGGCAATTATTTCGGCTGGAGGGCCACTTAATGAGCTTTGGTGAGCTGTTGAGGGCCCCAAGGGTAGCCCTGCCCCATGGTTGCCATCTTGGGAATAGAAGTCCTGCCCCAATCCCTGACCTTTCCACCAGAAACCACTCCCCTTGCCCCAGAAGTACCCCATTTGGGAGGGCGGGGGTTGCCATCTTGAAACCAGAAAAAGAACAAATCATATACCAAAAAAATCAAACATCTATTATCACTTATTTTTATTTTATTTTTAAAAATATATTTAACCTGATTTATATGAGTTTACTTAGTATATCTAGAGGCAATTGCATAATAGCTCAAAATACAGTCTTACTCTTGTACATTGTGTGTGGGAGGTAAAGGGTGTAAGTGCAGTGGGGGGTTGGGGAGTGGGTATGGATATGGTGGGTGGGGGAGGGTGTGGAGGGATGTGGGTGTGGGGTATGTGGTGCTGTGGGGGATCTGGGTGTGTGTGGAGTTATGGTCAGGGGTAGAAGTATGTGTAGGAGGGTGTACATGTGTTTGGGCATATGGTGGGGGGTAGGAGGGTGTGTGTGGGGGGGGCAGTCCTCGGAGTCCCTGGAGTGTGCCAGTCCCTGGATCTGCATGTGGTGGCAGCGAATGAGGCCAGCCTCGCCCGGCCCCATAGCACACAGCTCCCCATATTCTCACCTCAGTCCCTGGTCACAGGTGGCGGCAGCATGTAGAGACAGCCCCACTCAGCCTCATAACTTACAGCTCCTGCCCAAGTCCCTGGCTGCAAGTGGCTGCAGTATATAGGGCCAGTCCAGCCCAGCCCCATAGCACTCTCACCTGAGTCCCCGGCTGCACATGGTGGCAGCATGCAGGGCCAGCCCCACCCAGCCTATAGTGTGCAGATCCTGCACTCCTGCAGCATGCGGGGCCAGCACAGCCAGGACCCATAGTGCATGGTTCTGTGTGTTCCTGCCCGCTTTCCCACAATGGGAGTCCCTGGCCCCAGCTTAGTGGGGCCTGTAGCTGAATTCCCACTCTCACAGGCAGGGAGGTTAGGACCAGCCACAGGGGTGCCAGCAAAAGCTCTTCTAGGCAGAGACGTCTTGTCTCTATCACCCCCTGGCTCAGGGCTCAGGGCTCAGGGCTCAGGGCTCAGGGCTCAGGGCAGGTCAGGCCAGGCTGGGGTGGGAGGGTGGTTGCTTATCAAGCAGAGTTGCACCTGCTACAAGGCCATGCCAGCTTGCAGAGGGGCAGTGAGGGCCAGGGCTTAGAAAGGGGGCCCACAAGCTGGGTGAAATTGCCTGGTAGGCCAAATCCAGCCCCATGGACTGGATTTTGCCTGCCCCTGCCCTAATATGAACCTTGGCATGTGCAGGACAAAATGATAAGAAACTAAGTCCAGTTGCAACCTCACAGATAATCATAAAAATGAGCAGTAACATTGCAAGCATAAGTAAAAAAAAGATTTAGAGTAGGGGCAGACTACCTGTAGCACAGGTAGGCCTGCATGTGACTGCTAGGCCATGGCCTTAACAGGGAGCCTCAGACTGGTCAAGATAGCTTCTCATTCCAGCCTACAACATTATGACTGGTTGCCCAAGTTGATCCGCACTATCCTGAATCCACAAGCAGCACCCAACCTGCCACCCACTCCATCACGGGAGTAGCCATTCAAGATCAGCTGATACTCTACTTCCTGCACTGGTGTTTATATGTGGGAACAAGAACCATCCAGGAAACAGGGCTTAATTCAACCTAGGACTGCTCAGCTGTTCCCTCTGGTGTTCTCCTTGACTCTTCTCTCTGCTTGATTGCCCAGTTTCTTGGCCCAGGTTACTCCTGAACTCTGTGCTCTGCTTGACCTTAAAGTGTCTTCACCTGGCTTGCTCCTAGACCCTGTTTTTGTTTGACCTCCTTGCTTTCTGACCTTGTTTGTCCTTGGATTCTGCCAACCAAGGTCCTTGATCCCTGAGTGGCCCTCAGGCTCAGCTGCCCATGTCTGATGTGACAGTGGCACATGGCAAATCAGGGAGGGGACAGGCAGCACAGCAGGTGATAGGTCAGGAAGCAGAAATCAGAGAAGGAGAATGGACAGAGGAAAGGGTTGAGAGCTGCACTTATGGGGCTAATTTGTGGCATGCCTGCCAAAAGGACTGGCCCCCACTGATACAGACTCTTACTGCTAATGGCCCCTAGAAGCTGGAGACAGGGGTGGAATTTTAGGGCACAAGTGCATTGCAGGAACTTCTGATCACACTAACTTTTGGGTACTACACGAAGTGCTTAAAGTTACAGTGTGATAGACCTTACCAGATGTTCAGCATCTGGTGGTGGGGGCTTGGAGCCTCCATGAACTGGCTGAGGCCAGGAGACAGGGGGTACTGTTGCCTGCCTCACAGCATGCTCCACAAGCTCACCAAGCTGCGGGATAATGGTGAGAAGGGGCTAGAGAGCCCCCCACCTGGCAGACACAGACAGCTGGGAGTCAGCAAAAGAAAGTTGGAGGGAGGGTGGCTGAGCGCTGCCCAGCTTCTTCACCAGTGCCGGCTGGCAAAGGGGTCCCTGTCCTCAGACTTCCCACAGGTAAGGGAGCTCTCCATGGGAACAAAGCCCCCCATCCAGCAGGCACAGCTGGCTTGGAGACAACAAAAGCAAGTTATGGGGAAGTGGCTGTGCCCAGCCCAGCTTCCTTGCCAGTGCCAAATAGCAGAGTGGTCCCTCTCCCCGGGGCCTTTGATCTGGTGTCCCATGACCTCCTCATGGGACATGGGACTCTTCAGCCTGGAAAACCACAGGATCAGGGGGGACCTGGTGGCTGCTTATAAGTACATAAGGGATGTAAATCAGGACCTGGGAGAACGTCTGTTCGCCAGAGTGCCCCAAGGGAAAACAAGGACCTACAGTCATAAACTCCTCCAAGACCATTTTAGGCTGGACATAAGAAAAGATTTCTTTACTGTCCAAGCCCCCAACAGCTAGAATAGACTCCCTCCAGAAGTGGTGCAGGCACCTACTCTGGACTCATTCAAGAAACGTTTGGATGCTTATCTTGCTGGGATCCTTTGACCCTAGCTGACTTCCTACCCCTGGGGTAGGGGGCTGGACTTGATGATCTCCGAGGTCCCTTCCAGCCCTAATGTCTATGAAATCTTGAGGGGAAGCCAGTCTGGGCCTATGAGGTGGAGGGGCTTATATTTCCCCCACAGCCTAGCTACCGGTATCTGCTGGGTGGGGGCCTCCCTCTCTGTCTCTCCCTCCTCACGGAGAGCACCCCTGGGGAAGCCTGGGGAGGGATTCATAGATTGTAAGGCTAGAAGGGACCACAGAAGATCATCGGATCCATCCCCCTGCACCAAGCAGGAAAGATAACTGGGGGTCAGGTGACCCCAGCAAGGTAAATGTCTAGGGACTGCTCTGCTGCCTGACACTGGCGAGGAAGCCAGGCAGGGCTTAGACACTCCTCCATCCACTGTAGTTTGCTTTTGCAGGGTTCCAGCCAGCTGTGCCAGCTGGGTATGGAGCTCTCCCTGCACAGAGAGCTACTCCCCTCCCCCGAAGGTACATGGGATGTAGGCACAATCCCCAAAAATGAACCCTTCCAGGTAATCTTTACACAAGTTCTCTACGGTGCTCTGCCCTGGAACACCTTCAGCTAATAGCTGATTTAATGAGGATTATTTTTTCACTCAATCAGCCATTTTAAAAGCATTCTGCAGCCATGAATGTTTGTTATGGTATGGCTATAGAGCACTTCCAGGGGCCTTATCAGGAGAAAAATGTAACTTCTGTAAGCACTCTTAATGTTATCTTTGGATATTTAAAGATGCGCCCCAGACTCATTGAGCAGTAGCAATGGATTCAAAGGAAAAGAATTTTTTGGTTTGTTTGTTTTTAACCCTTTCTCTCCTGCCAGCTCTACCCTGGATTGAAGAAAGCAAGTTCCAGGCATGGTGTAACCTTTGAAATCATAGTGTCAAAAAGTGTTATTCTTGTTTAAAAAATAAATACACACACATATACATATATATGTTGACTTGGTATGGTATAAAGATTTTACCAAAAAATTTTGGCTAGTATGGAATACATGTTACGCAAGTCATCCCAAAAATGTATACTCAACCTAAAAAATATATATTTTTATCACACCATATCATAATATGTTCTGTGTAAATCACATTTCTTACAAATAAACTATTTAGGAATATTTTAGAAAGTTTTATCTGAAGTTCTGCTTGTAAAACTAGGTGATGTATTACCAAACACCTACATTTCAGGCAGGAATCCCCTAATATGCTCAGCTGTTGATTTTTCTGTCAATCACATCTCTATATTGAAAAGATCTCCAATATCAAAGGAAGGAATGAAACCAATTGGGGAGGGTACTTGCTACTATGGAGCAGAGCACTGAGAAGCCATAACATTTTTATGTATAAAACATTGTTAATAGTGCAAGACTACAGCTTGATCAACCAGGACCTTCAGCCAATGCATTATTTGGGGGAAAAGTAAAAACATTTTTTTCAATAAGCTGATTTTTAAAAATTGATAGCTGTTGGAAATGGTGCCAAGATTTGCAATATTAAAGTAAATCTCAGAGCAGGCACAGAGGCTTGTTAAATCAACTTTTTGCGTGTTACCACAATTTATCATATGGATTTCATGTCCACAGAGCTGACATAAGAGAAGTAGAAGACACTTGAATTAGTGACAAAAAAGCCATGGAAAGAGTTCTATAAGCAGAAAGATTTGGTCTGTGCTTTGGAGCAGAAATGAATAACGAGAACAAGTTACAGCTATGTAGAGTGATAGGGAAATGTAGACTGGGCAATTCCATTCACTTTTTCCCATATACAAGAGAAAGGGGATATATGTTGAAACTGAGAGGGAAAAGGTTCATAGCAGACAGAAGGATTTTTTTTCACCCAGTAAATAATGTCCAGAGGTTGCCATGGTGTCCAGGAGTTTGGCAGAATTCAAGGCATGATGGGAATTAACAAAAATATCCAACATGAAACCCTGAGCAAAATATGAGAGTTTGGTAAAGTACATAAACTACAGGCTTTGGGGCCTATGCTACCGTCTAGCTTGTGGAAGGCATGAAGAAACTCTCCTTATGGAGAAATTATTTAATAATTTTGCAGAGGTTTTTCCTGTAGTACAAGGTATCTGATACTGGAAAGAGGATATGAAACTAGTTCTGGGATGAGCAATTATTTGGGCTCACAGGCCACTTAATGAGTTGTGGCGACCTGTTGAGGGCCACACCTCTCTCTCTCTCTCTCCCCCTCTCTCTCCCTCCCTCCTGAGGCTATGACCAGCATGGAAGCCTGAACCCACCCACAGCTTTAGCATGCCCCCACCCGCCTGTTGCCAAAGTCCACCCACAGCTTTAGTTCACCATTCCCCACCCACAAGTCTGGACCCAGCAGCTGCTGGTCACATCCACAGCTGCCTGCCCAAACACTGCCAGCAGCTTCTAGGTCAGGGCTCCAAGCACCCGGGGGGGGGGGGGGGAGGGGGGGGGAGGGG
>NW_017729027.1:46858529-46867216 GCF_001723915.1 Gavialis gangeticus | reverse complement strand
GGGGGGGGGGAGGGAGGGGAGGGGAGGGGCAGAGGATAACAGGGCATGCTACAGCTGTGAAAGCGTGAACCCACCCACAGCCGTAGCATGCTTCACCTCCCACCTGCCCCCCCCCCGGTGCCCACAGCACTGACTCAGAAAGTGCCGGCTACATTTGAGCAGCTGTGAACATGACCAGCAGCTGTCGGGTCTGGACTTGGGGTCGGGTGGGGGAGAAGGAGACAGGGCATGCTACAGCGGTGACTGGGTTCATACGTCTACCTCCACTCTTGTGGTAGGCTTGGCCCAGAGAGAGAGAGAGCACATGTGTCCAGCAAGCCAAAAGCAGTTCCAAGTGCCCATCACTATGCAGTTGCTGGAGTCTCCACCCGCCCACAAGCTGGATACATTCCCTTGGTGGGCACCCACCCACAGGTCAGATCCAATCAGTTTGCAGGCCAAATCCAGCCTGCAAGCCATATTTTGCTTACCCCTGAACTAAATGGACCATCAGTCTGATCCAATATGTCACTTCTTATGTCCTTGTGTTCCAATAACCCATTTGGGAATGAAGGAATCCTTCAGTGGTATTGTTCACTATGTAAATCAATTTAGTAGACTGAAGGTAGCAGAGAATGGCACTTTAAAAACTAACTGGTTCAAAAAGGCAACACATCACATCCTATGAACCAGCAGATTGGAATCCTGATTTTCATTGCCTTCTGAAAGAATGGCATAATTTTAAAAAAGTGGAGCTGACCAGTTTTATTTGAGATATTTTGTATAACGCTGATCAAAAATTAATTCCTGAATAATATGATGCATTTACTTGGAAAAAGTTAGCATAATCTTCCACTACAGTAAGAAAAACAAGAATGAAAATATTACAGGATTAACACTTGAGGTACTGAAGCCACAAGATACAGTGCTCATGAAGGATTTTACCCACATCCATGCAAAGACAGCAAAGACAGCCAAATGTATCATCAGTTAAATTACTAAATTAGGGAGAGAAATAATTTATGTTAAAAGAAATAAAGACTCTGGCAAAACGAGAAGTCCTCACAGTCTATACACACCCCAGTTAAACAAATCATTTAAGCCCATCAGTGTCAATGGCACTACTTGAATGCTCAGGATCAAGTATGAGGCTAAGTATTTTGGTGAATTGAGACCTTCTGCAATGAGACTATCATAATAATTGTGAAATTTGATCCTAATGGCTTTTAAATGAAAGTGGGAACAACATTTTCTCCAAATCTTCCGGCCTACTAAAGAATCACCTAATTTCTTCAACAAAGGAAAGCATCCCTCTTCAGCAAAGCTCTTAAGCATGGACTTAAGAGTTTTGCCGATCAGGGATGGTCTTTAGCACATACTTCAGCACTTCTCTGAATCAGTCCTTTATACAACCATTCTGTTCTGGTTTATCTCTCCATGATTTTGTGAATTTCAGTTGACATCTGTGGTAATTAAAGAACCTTAATTGATTGCAGTATCAGTTTGACTGAAGTATCAAAACCTTGTTCTTTGGATGTCCTTACCTTTTCAGGAATACAGGCTGCACTCTTGTGACACCATAAATTAGTTATCAAACTCATCTGGCCCTACAAGGCAGATGAACAGGGCCTAACCAGTCTGCAAGCCAGATCAGGCCCACAGATCCCACTCCCCTGAATACCAGATCCAGCACCCAATGCATCCATTCCAACCAGTCCAGGCATGTACTGCATGTGGTGCCCATTCCAGTCACTCTGGGGTGGGTGCTGAGTGCAGCACAGATCCTGAACTGGTTGCTGCAGGCTCCACATGCAGTGCAATTCTGGACCAGCTGGAGACAGCAGTGCAGGTGGTGGAACCAGCAGGCAGGTTGAGTCCCAGACTGGCTCTTCTCTGGTGATGCATGCAGTGCAGGTCTGGGAGAAGGCACCACATACAGCATGTGTCCTGGGTCTTACACACAGGGGTACATACTGCATGTGGCATCTGCATCAGCTTGAGATCCAGAGCTTGCACCAGGGAATGGATGATAGGGCTCTGTGACACTCCTTCCATAAATAAAAAGGCACTATCTAAAATCCTAATTCTGCTGTCATTGGAGTCAGTAGAACTCCCAGTGCAATTGGGAAAAGACCAGACATGCACATGTGGAGTTACTACAGAACTGCTAGCTGATTTGTGGTACCCTTTGACCATGCTGTAACTTACTCATGTGCCCACACTCTGATGTAAAGTTACCCCAGCTACATACCAATTCCACCAACTGATATTAGCAGCATAGGGATGGTAAAGGGACTACCCAACTTTAAGAATGAATCCCATTGCACTGATATGATTCTACTGGGACCTATTATATGAGTATTACAGCTAGAATTTCTCATCAGAGTAACACACAAGTATTCACTAGGCTATGAACACTGTTGTTAAAATGTTTAATTAAGAGCTGTTTAAAACATGCTAATACCAACTGTAGACAGGGTTGCAAGCATTTTAGTTATGATTAAAGAGTATTTAATTTAAATCACCTGTTTTGTTTATCTAGACAGGGCATTATATACCAAAGGATATTTGCTTTGATGTTTATTATGATTTTTATATGGATTGTTTGTGTATTTGTATCTTTTCTTGTTTTCATGCTATTTCTTAATGTCCTTGTCTGTTGTCAGGGTAATTGACTTCTGCTTTGATAATAATAATTATACTCTGAACTAATACAGCACCTTTCATCCAAGAATCCTAAGGCCCTTAAATATGCATTCCTGAATTAAACCTCACAAGACATTTATCAAATAAACTCTTCAGGGCAAGAACTGTGTCTTTTATTTTTAAGAGCAAATTGATGGTGCTACTGGAATCAAGTAGTAAATCATAATATCATATCATATTCCAATATTTGTAGGGAAATTGACATAGGTCAGTTAAATGACTTAGGGAAGAGGTGCTTATTTCTTGGCCTGTAAGTGTAAGGCCTGATCTGGCTCTCCACTAGGCATCTGCTCGTGGGGCCATAAACATAACTTTAGGTAAGAAAAGGAGGTGAACTGAAAAGATGACACCTGATCACAGGTCTCCTGAGTCCCCCTTTCTATAGGGAAAGGACACTTTCCTTCCTAAGGCTTGACCTGCACTAGACATTTTGTTAAGTCATCTTTTGTCATGAGAAATTTGCATGCATCCAGACAAATGTGATATAAGGTGACAGGCCCCAAGCTCTGACTGCTACAGTTACAATTTTGTTATCTATATACCAGCTGCTTTGATGCACTGGAATTCCAGCAAGTCAGAGCAGACTTGATTAACTTGATAACTTGATTAATCAAGCCTGCTGGAATGGGGAAATTACTGCGCTCCAGCAGCCTCCTGCGTCTTGTGTATCAGCATCCCCACACTTGAAAATGGTGGTGGGGGCACTTTAACTAAAGTTTGTCAAACAAGCTTTAGTTCAAGCACCCCCCTGCCACTTTGAAGTGCGGGGATGCTGATACATGAGATGCAGTGGCACTTGAATTAGAGCAGCTCTCAAAGCCTAATTAAAGCACCATCCCCACATGTAAAAGTGCCCCCTGGAGTCTGAAGATAAGATTCAGACTGGTCAGTTAGGTACCTAAGTAAGTGCCTAGTTTATGAGGTAACTGATAAAGGAATATAAACCAAGAAACCAAGAAATATGATAAGTACAAGAATGTTGGGCAAAAATGGAGGATTTCTAAGTGGCTAAAAAAATTGTCATTGATTTTTGACCCTTTGCAGGATTTCTAAGCATGATAGCTTTGGATGTTTTCTTCCCCATGACAGCAAGAAATCACTGTAAAATATTAACAAGGAGATAAGAGTGCAGGCCAAGATGTAGAAAAACAAGTTAAAGAATATTTCAACAAAATTGATATGTTCAAGTTGGCAAAGCCTGATGAAATTGATTCTATGGTGCTTAAGAAACTAACTGAAATAACCTCTGAACTATTAATGAGTATCTTCAAACACTTTTGGAGCACAAAGTAGGTCACAGAGGACCAGAAAAGTGCAAACATACTGCCTAACTTTCTAAGCAGGAAAGGAGGAATCAGGGAATTATGGATTAGTTAACCTAATATTAATCTTTGAAAAGATTCAGAAAAAAAATTAAAAAAAAATCAATTTATATCAAACAGAGGAAAATAAAATTACTGGAAAGAGCCAGCATGGATTTGAAAAGAGCAGATCAAATGAAATCAGTCTAAATTACTTCTTTGACATGATAACTAATCTAGTGGATAAGAGGGAAGCAGTCCATATTATATACTTTGATTTTCTATGCTCAGCTGGTATAATGTGTCCTGTTTAGCTCACCACACTTCAGAAAAGCACAGATAAACTGAAAAAAGTCCAGAAGATAGGAAGAAAAAAAGGAGATCTTGATAATATGGCCTGTGAGAAATTATTGAAGGAGTTGTTCAGTGTAGAAAAGAGATGACTAGGATGGACAGGGTAAGGGAAAGGCAAAGGCAGAAGGAGAGCCATAATAGCTTTTTAATGTATAAAATATTTCTATATAGTGGTTTTCAATTATTCTTTGTGTCCACTTGGGGATGGAGAAGAAGAAATAAGCTTAATTTGCAGAAAATATGTTTATAATAGATTTTAGGAAATACTTTCTAAAGCACTTTCTCTCTTAGGGCAATGAAACCCTGCAACAGTCTAAGTAGCTTGTGGAATCTCTTTCACTGGAGATTTTTAGGAAAAGGTTAGACAAAGACCTGTTTGGGATGGCCTTGGGATACTAGATCCTGCAACAGTGCATGGGGTTACACTAGGCAATCACTTTTGGTCCTTTCCAGTCCCACATTTCTATGACGATCCTAGATCTACAGCACTATTCAGTCCTACCACTTGAATTTCATTTCTGAGGCCCAGAATGTTGCTCCACAACATTCAGCTAGTCAATGAATGCCCACAACAGCTTGCTACTTTTATTGATGCCAATGGGATATAGATGGCCAGTAGCCATGAAGTTAGATTTTATTTTATTTAGAATGTATGTATGGGATAAAAGCCATATTGCTTGCTTGCTAAATCTAGCAAGCTGAAGAAAAAGAAATAAGAAATCTCAGAGTAATACTATGGCAATATCAAATGCATTGGGAAATTAAGAACACTGAAAAACATGGTGCCATTTCAGTTAAATGGAGAAATGAAAGGTCAAATATCATTTTTAATGCAATTTCTATCTAATGTTGACTGAAACTGAACTGAGGAAAATAGAGAATGATCTGGATCATTTGTGAGATAAACAGTGTGAGAGTTAAGGCCCACAAAAAGTGTCCATATATTTACAGGAATATTAAGTTAAATTAACTTTTAAAAGAGGATTAGTTAAATTTCATTAAAATGCCATGCAACCTTAATTCAATTTATCTTAGTTCACTCTTGATGTGAACTAAACTAAATCAAATTAAAGCACTTGAATTCCAAATAAGTGTGTCTACATAGAGGCTTTGTGCAGTTTAGTCCTCTTTAAAGTCACATCTTTTGTCAATTCAGATTAATTTTCTCGAGTGTTCCTTTGTAGATAATCCCTGAGTGACACCTAAATCCAGGAAGACGGTCCCAAACATTGCAATTACGCTGGATAATGGCAGAGTTCTAAATCAATGGGACAGAAAGAAAATAGGTTAGTACATAATTCTACAAAACTATTTGTATTGTTATGATTATAAATTAATTTTCTAGTGAATATATACAGAATAATAGTGCCATTCTCTTAAATTTGTCTAGAGAATGTGGCTCTCCTATTAGTTTTCTTCTTGTTTCTCACCAGAATATGTTTGTATCAATACTGAGTTATAATACAGAAGTCTGCAACACAATTTCTTTAGTTTCAGAGATAATAGGGTTTTTAAAGGTCCATGCTTAGAGAGGATGGAATCCTGGCCTCATTGAAGTTAGTGACAATGTTCTCATTAACTTTATTGATTTTATTTGGGCAAGGATCTTACTCAAAATAACTTGATGCTGACAGGAGAGAAAACTTTACCTGTAGACAAATCAGTTTAATTTAAAAAGCTGCTTAAAATGGTTGCTACTGGGTTTGATAGGAAGTATGATCTGGATGGAAGGATTGAAAGAGATGCTTTTACATTTTAGGATTTCTTTCTTCTGTTCAGTATTTACATTCTGTGGGAAATAAATGCAGCCAAGATGCTTAGCATTGTTTAGACATCTATAAATATTAAGACTTAAAAAATGTGATAAAGTTCAAAGGAACAAGATTGATTTGAGATGATTCAAGACCTGGATGACAGTAATTTTATTGCCTCCCATTTTTCTCTTAAACATAGCCTGAATTTCAGATCCAAAATAGGTAGGAAGGTAGTTACATTTCTTCTGCTAGAAGCTTGTATTAAATGACTCTGAAGTAAATGATTGAAGTAAGGGACATTGACTTGAGTGGGTGTTGGACCAGGTCTTTAGTTTCTATAGAAACTCAGGTTAGATTCAGGTTAACTTCCAAACAACATCTTTGCTAAAAAAGCTTTCTCAGGATGAGTAAATATCCGTAGCATAACTACTGATGCAGAGATGGCCTCTGGTAAAGATTTAAGAATGTCAGCATTACCCCACTCCCTTCTAATCCTGTTGTTTGTGTTGTGCTAAGTGCTCAATATCATTGTTCTTACAGACTACCTGTGAGGGTAACCTCAAGGCTATCCAGATGTGTCTCACTATCTGCTGCCAACAGGTTGTTTCCTACTTTTTTCACACTCTGTGGTATTCCTCTGCCCACAGTTATATTCCAGTTTACACTTGGTTCCAGAGCATTTTTCAGGACCACAGTCTTAACTCCAAGCAAAAAATGAATCCCAGGTGTTCTCAGTTTGCCTGTCAGACTACATGTGACAGTAATTTAGCACAAAAGGAATGGATGGCTTCACAGTTGATGTGAAGAGAGCCTCAACTGGTTGTGTTACACTCTAATAGGATTTGTGTTAAAACTCTGAAAGGGATTTAACCATTTAGGGGTGGGGCTAAAAAAATTGTTGCTTCAGCCATAGGAGGTTTACTCTAATCTGGGAAATTAGTTTAAGCTAAAACCACAGAAGATTATTCGGCTTAGAAATTAGTTTATGTTTAAGAAACTTATTGTTGTCTAGAGATCAGGGAGATTTTAGTAAGGACAATTAAAATATTTATCTCTTTCAGGAGGAAAGTCTTTAATTATGAGGTCCTAATTATTTAAATGATAACACCAATAGTGTATCTAGAGTGGGGTGGTGGGGGCAGCGGCCCTGGGTACTATCTTGTGGGGGAGGGGGCCCATGCAATCGCTCTGGCAGCATAGTGGAAGCCTGAAGTTAATGCTGCCCCCATAAATCCTGCTGTCTTGGGTGACTAGCTCTCTTGTTTCACCTCTATATCATACCTGCTGTTGGATTCTAAAACAAATCCAGTATATTCCTTTAATGGACTCTTTCCTCCATGGTATAGATGAGCCTACACAATGTAACTTAAGTGTGATAACGCCCAAGTGTTTTGTCCTTTCCAACAAGTCCTATTGACCACCATTTTACAAATAGTAGTTGCATAGGTACACTGCACTGCATCTTCTTCAGTAGCCCAAAGGCCACAAACATTTCTATATTTCCTTAGACATTGATCCTTCACACCACATCTACATACCAACTTTGTGCCTTTCTCCGAGTATTCGTTTTCAAATTACCCTAAACTTTGTACCTGCACAATAGTCTTTTAAATCGTGTGACTCCACCTCTACTTTTCTATCTGCACTAAACCACAATAACTCATTTTTCAGCAGCACTCAGGCCAAAAATAGACATTGCACTTGGACCAGAACCATTTGTGTCTGTGTTTGTCCTGGAACAGAAGAGTCCCTGGATTGGTATGTACACACATTGCCATAGGCAGATCTAGGATTTTGAAAGGAAGGGTGCAGATGATATGGTGCATCATGACATATAACACTATGAATTTTTTCTGAAGTTAAAGAGAAACTAGAATTTTTATGAATATGCTAGGGGCCCAGCAATATATTATTCATTTTTAAGATCAAAGGGAAAAAAATTCTTGGAGCACGCTCTGATTTGCTAGATTATACATGAAATTTAAAAAATGTATTAGGCAAAAATAGTCAAACACTATTGTTTTATTAGTTAGCTAATTATTATGGTTAAATGTACAACTCTTATTCAGGTTTATGAAGCAAAATCTATCCTTCTCGAGAGTCTTGACAGCACATCCAACACTTCAATGTCAGTCATTGCCATACCTGGATTAATGTTTACCTGAGTTAATATATCCACATCTGAGTTAATGTTTTCAGCTAGAACTAAAAGTAGTCTGAAGGGCTATAAGATAGAAGACAGCCATTACCAGAAATGGCTAAAAGATAATAAAACTGCACAAGAAAGGATATCTTAATTGATGGAACATCAAGACTGTGCTCGCCGGGTCTCGAGGAGGTGCTCACGTGTCGCCTTGGCACATGCTCCTAATACTGGCTGCTGCGTAAGCTCCAGTGGTCTCAGAAAGACACCATGATCTTCTCAAGAGAAGCCCAGAGACTCTCCTGCCATGACTTTGATTTTTCTTTCAGTAGTGTGCTCCCCTCTCATGATCCCACTTAGGTCAGCTGCACCCCCTGATGGGCATCCATGGGGCTCTGCCTCCTCTACACCCGAGCCCTGCACCAGCCTTCAGGATGGTTTGTTAGCATT